>NC_140937.1:65609721-66209721 GCF_014529385.1 Adiantum capillus-veneris
CATAAGATCTGCGCAACCTGACAATGTGATCCTTATGATGCTCTCAATCTCCACCTCCAGAGAGACCTTCCTCTCAATAAAGCTTCGTAATAGCGCAAGGAGCTCCTGGTTCTTTCCCCTTATCATGTTGCCATTCTCAGTGCTCCATACTACATCATCTGCAGCAATCACATCCAATTTAGGATAAGTAGAGCTAATTATTGGTAGCCGCATTCAATGTCAGAGAAACAATGGGCATTATCAAGAACAAAGCAGGCATGCTGCTTCATCATCATCACGTGTGCCTGCATTAAGCTCTTTAACTTTGGCTTTACCCTTGGCCTCTTTCTTGATCATAGAATCTGAGCAATGCTGCTTCTTAACTACGATGAAGCACTATCGCAATATCATCGCACAAAAAGTTTTGGACTATGTCTCACAATAATCCCCTGTCCCCAATCGTATCTAGCTAGGTATGCGGTGCCTCTCGAGGGGGAACTCATGATGTTAGGCATTGTATGAAAAAACACTGAAAAAGACTCCCTTTTCTTACATGAGAAAATGTCTGAATCTTCTTGTGTGGAGTACTAGCAGTCCAAGCTACGCACACAAAGCCACAAATATACATTGCAAACTCAATGCACATAATGCAAGAGCAAGTATGCACCCAAAATGATGGACATGCCTACTACTTTGGTATTGTGATTGGCAGGACAACGCTGCTCCCTTATAGTGGTGATTATCCAGAACGTAAAAAACCTAGTTTAGCAACACCTGATTAACCCTAGTTTAATGATATCCAGATCACATTGCAAGTACCTGTGCAGTTAGCAAGCATGGCTTCTGCATCATGGAACTTGGACATGGATTCGTTGAAAAGCTGCCATCGGACTTCGATGTGTCTGAGAACTGCATGAAGCTCTGCCAATGATTGATACTTGCTCGCAGCACTTGCAGAGCCCACAGTATTAGCAGAAGTAATTATATCTTTTCCTGCATTCAATGAGTCATCCCTGGCCGGGCCGCTTCTCTCATCCTGCACATTTACATCTCCATCAATGCTATTATCATCGCTCTCAAGCTCCATGGTACTAGCATGATGGTGATGCGGTCGGGAGCATGCAAATATGTGACGAACGGCACCAATGGCCGCACGCCCAACAGGGCGAAAAGCATGTGGACAAGCCATATCTACAGAGGCTTCTAGTTCACAGAGAGAGCATGCAGCCGACTCTGTAAACCCATCTTGGCTACGGCTGTAGAGGAGCTCGGGTTGGAATCGCCTAAGCTTGCAGAGGGGCAGGTGGCTATGGAGACCATGAGAGAGGCTCTGCTGTGCAAGATATGGCGCCAAAATTGGTTCAAGAAGATCGTGATTGAATGGGTAGTGATGAGGGCGTTCATTATGATGAGCAAGTGCTGAACGGATAGGCTAATTAAGTGGAGATTAGTGGAGACAAAATGCTAAATACGACAACCGCGTTGACAGATTTGTACCAAAAATAGTAATACAGAATTTTGGGAGGGGTGAGGAAAATGTGAATGGTAAGGGCGCATTCACACGGACGTGGGCTCCAGGATTATGTTGTTGAGTACTGGAACTCTACCAATTTCGGCAGAGTTGAGAGGGCAGGGTTCGCTGACGCACGCAGGCTAGAGTTCAACCTTGGGAGTCTAGACGCGCTCTGAGAGAGAGAGAGAGAGAGAGAGAGAGAGAGAGAGAGAGAGAGAGAGAGAGAACAACGTCTAACCACGACACTAAGTGACACAGGATGGGACGTGGGGGCGAGTAAGGGGATCGACGGTGAAGGACGATGGCGGGGATCTCGAGACGGGCAAGTCCACCCAAAAAAATGGCGGCGCTGTCGGGGGGCAGGGGTTTGAACCCAAGACGTCACCCCTCAATGCTCTTTGAAGCTTGGGCTAACCACTACACCCGCCCGCGCACATTTGAAAGCAAAGCCGTTTTACACAATGATATAAACGATAAACCTGGACTAGAACTAAACCCGGACGGGGCCTTTGGCCGAGTTTAGTTCTTGGTCGGGTTTAGTTTTAATAAGCCATCTATGGCCCAGAACACCTCGACGGTTGCTCGTGGAGTTCCCGTCCATTGATCCCCTCACCCCCCCCTCTTAAATGATCCGTGTCATTTAGTCCTGAGGAACATCTAAGGACGTGGTGACGCGAGGCTTAGTTTTTCGTAATCCTCGACAAATTCTAACCATATCAAGTACGACAACTCAGACGGTGACAGGGAGCATCCTGTAGTGAGGGAGTGTGAGGCGTAGACAGGAGAGAGAAAAAGAGAACTCATCTGCACGTGATCGGCTTAGTTTGAAAATTATACCTTTTTTGGCATAGTAGCACTACGAAGCCGGTGGAAAGTACCCTCCTGTCAGAGATTGTTGGCCAATGTCTATGAAAACTAAGACTCGCGTTACCATAGCCTAAGAAAGGAAAATGTGTGTGTGTGTGAGTGTGTGTGTGTGTGTGTGAGAGAGAGAGAGAGAGAGAGAGAGAGAGGAGGGATTCACACGGAGGTGGTCTATCTCTTTACATCCTAGTGGATCCTCGCCGAGGCTTCTTTGCTTTCACACATAGTGCATTGTGAGAAAAGATCGCCAACATCAACCGAGTATAGCCGTAGTGCTAGATGGACCATGTGAGTTGAAGAGCTCAAATAAGGGGGTTCAACCCCTCCGGGTGAAGCCCCTCCAGACCATGAGTAAAGAAAATGTGGGTCGCATTACAATGAGAGAGATAGAGAGTGCGGGGGATGTACAATGTATGTTGCGAGAGAGTGTGAATATGTGTGCACGATGGGGAGAGAATGTGAGTGTGCGTGCGTAGGCTACAAATTGTAGATAATTGAGATAGAGAGAGAAAATGTAGTTTGATATTATGAGAGGATGCGGTGGAATGCACTTTGTGTGTGTGTGTGTGTGTGTGTGTGTGTGTGAGAGAGAGAGAGAGAGAGAGAGAGAGAGAGAGCTCGCGCGGAACGTGTGTGAGGACTCAGGACTCAGGAGGTGGTGTTGGGTGGCATTGACTGACGACGACAATCACCAAGCGACCCCTGCATGGCTCTTCTGGCCCCACTTCCACGTGTCACATCCTCCATATGGGTTGTTTGAAATTGTGAATGTCTTCACAAAGAGGAGTCGACTCAGTCGAGGACCCATTTTTTTTGCCAGGAAACTGCTCGTGATCCAACAAAACGTAAGAGCCAACAAAACACCTATGAGGGCTCACTATCTCACACGCGCATGGGCTAGATGGGATTAATAGCCCACACTCATTTAGGGGATCGGGTGCGATATGAGCCGTCCGATGCGATTTTCGTAAATTCAAAAAAATAGGTAAATTCGGGCGCACCAAAACTTGTAAATTCGGGCGCCCCGTCGCCCCTCCCCCTCTCATCCTCCGGACTTGAACCTTGGACGCCACTTTTGCAAGCCTATCACCTTAACCACTTCACTTGGGCATGCTCGTTGAAAGCGATGGGAGAAAGGGGAGTTTTATGATTCGGGCCGTCGCTGTGTAAATCGGGGCAGCTTTAGTAAATTAGGGCAAACTGGTAAATTCGGGCGTGCCATGAGATCAACGGCCCACGATGCCCGTGCTCCCCAAAAAAGGCGTGGGCCATTGATCCCATCCAACCCATGCCCGTGTGAGATAGTGTTGAGGCTCCCCATAGACCCTTGAAAGGGTGTACACATGACGATTTAGAGCAGTTTCGCACGGGACAAGTAGAACCCCCACCCCTCGTCAACAATCTTGGCGGATGTGATTTATAGCAGCCAGGGGAGCTCGTGTGTAAATGAAGATGCATTGCAAACGGTAGGAGTAGAAAAAGGGATTTCCAACTCTGCCAAAATCAGCACAATTGAGAATGGAGGCAGTGTTTTGGTGACGTGAGCCGCCTCGAGTTGAAGGAGGATCGTGCAAACGGCCCTTACCAGCATGGAATTTTGTGCAGCCTAAATTTAAGCACACTACTGCCAAGCCCTCTTCGGGCACGCAAATTGTGCCATCTCCATCGAACATGCTCTCTCTCCTTTGCTTCTCGGCAAGATTGGTGGGCCACATCGGCTAAATATGTCCCAAGACCTCCTTTGACGGGTTTGCCGCAGTGGGGTGGAGATTCTTGCCACATCATCCTTTCTTTCCGTCGTGGTTCTCGTTCAGTTCCTTGTGTGCACCCTTTGAGAGGGCTCCCCCATAAGCCCTTTAAAGGCACTAGTAAAACGGCACCGTCTTCGACGGCCGCATGGCCCCTCTTACCCTCAAACCCCTTGGTTCCACTACCTATTCAGAGAGGGTTTTGGACCATTGGCCAAAGTTATGGGATACCACGATCAGAGAAGCCTTGAGCTATTTTTATTAGAGTTGCGCATACATAGGGATAGCCTCTTGAGGAGACCAAACAGTAGGAGACACTCACAGAGGGAGATCATTGATTTTTTCAGACTGCATACGCGACATTCAAATGAACAGGCATTACAACAGACTTCAAACTCCGCCTCTACCGTAGGTACACTAACTGATAGTGCCAGTAACCTTGGGATATCCACACGCCCACAATTGTGAGGGTCATCAAGACATCGGTGGAAGCTGCATCCGAGGGCCCGGACCGTTCTAGCATGACATGGGAGACGCCAAGTCAAAGTACTCACCGAGGAGGACATTGATGAGCTTCGCCAAAGATCGATGTTGGATATCATAGGAAAGAAGCATGATTCCAACATCTCAGTCTTTCATTTCATTTCATTTCAACCCATTTTATTGCGTTCCATTTGACTTTAGCTCAGTTCAGTTTCAGTTTTTCAATTTTCACTTTTTTAGTCTTTTACACAAACATTGTACCAAATTCGCCATTTGTAAACTCTTTTGTCTCATAGGCTTGTTGCTACAGCCTGAGGCGTGGAGAGCCCTGCAAAATACCGAAAACAATATACTGTAAGCCATAAAACGGACAAATCTCCATACCTGGCGAATACACGAGCACATGATCAACGCTATACGCGAACAGAGAGAGATAAAGAGCGGGAGAGAGTGACCGAACGCGTGTAGGCACACCTCCTAGAGCGGAGTGCTACGCCGGCACAGCGAGAGAGAAGAGAGAGAGGTGAGAAGAAGAACACAGACACTGGGTGCAATCTCCCCCCGTGCAAGAGTGACCATTTCCCTCTTGCACGTATTTCATTTATAGATTTCTTAAATGGTCAAATTGAGTACAAATTGGCCGGCCGGTCATAAATGGCCAAAGCTCCTAAAGAGCACTTGAATAATAAAATGTACAGTATATATTTCCATTCGCATAGGCCTAGCTCGGTCTAGTCTTTTCCACTTGTCAGCTGCAATTAATCATAAAATATCATTTCTATAACATACCTCTCCGTTCGAAAGCAACTGTCCTCAGTTGCGAAGATAAAATCTGCAAACAATACTTGTCAAAAACAGTGATTAGAAATCTGTATCAAATAGTAAAAGAAAAAATCCATAAAATTAAACACATTGGTTATGCCTGCCGTCATCCACATACTACCTATTCTAGTGTCCCATACCACTAGAATAAGCAGTATATGTCATACCATGATGAATCAGGATATCATTGGTCACACTCATCATCAATCTCATAATGTCAAATCTCATCGCATAAACACTACCATAATAATCTTCAGATACCAAATCCCAATCCAATTCCATTTCCACAGTATAAGTCCAAATCCAAATCACTTTTATTATGTACCCGGGTAACAAAATCATACCAGTTACAGTGGTGGCCAGCCACTGCAGCATGATTTTGTGATCGGTGTTGCCTCATCCGGCAAGTCTACACCAATAAAGCGTGCTGCCTCTAAATCGGAAAATCTGCACTAATGCTGCCTAAATCAGCGAATCTGCATTTGGTATTGTTTAAAAATCATGAATCTCTAATTTTAAATGTGTTGCCTAAATCGGCGAATCTGCACCAAGATGAATATCTACACACTGCCTAGACCGGCGAGTCTGTGTGTGCGTGACCAATGGACTAGGCAAGACATAAAGGAAAAAATATTTACTATGTTGTTGACATCACAATGCAGTGTATTAAATCACTTACAAATTGTTGTTCACTATCCCAGAGCACCTTAGCTCGCCTGAGTAGCTGCATAGCTTATTGACAAATCATCTCAACAAAAATTCCATTGAATACAATCGTCGCAGTGTTTGAGTAGCGACGCTTAAATACAATGCATAGGAAAGAGGATTGACGTATTCGAGGTACATATCAGCAGGATCCGGAGTGGCTACTTGATGATGCGTGTCGAGAAAGTTGTGTTGTTTCTTGGAATGGTATCAGTAAACATAACTAGGAGCTTGACACAATCTTGTATGATAGAGTTAGTATAATCAAGCAGGAGGTAGTAAGGTTTATGTGAGGATAGATATTGGATCGATAACAAAGTAGGGGGTATCATAAAACTCAATAAAATATAGTGAGATGATTAGTACGAAAACCGGAGAAATGAATTTACAAAATAAAATTAAAAGATGACTTATCTGATGTCCTCGCATTATGGTATGAATCGGTGTTTGTGAGTCCTTAAATGAGGTAGAGAAATGTAACAAAAACAAGTGAAGATTATGATAAAAATCATTTGATTAAAGTCAAGACAAATAATTTTAATTTTCTGTAAATTATGATAAACCGAATAAAGGTATGGGGGTTAAGCAGTGCTATTGTACATTAAATAATGAGCCATTCGAAGAGGAGAGAAACGCATAAAATCTTCTCAATTTGGTAAGTCCTACAAATTTCAAGTCCCTAATGAAGAATGCAGGACATTTGAAAACCGCGGTCGACGGAAGGAATCACTAAAAGAGCATGCAATATAGCCGTGTTGCAATTAGATGAAGTTACGAAAAGGGGTCACCAAGCAAGCTGGCCATAGTAGTATGAGTGTGAACTAACGTGTGTTAATATTAACCTACTTAAAATAAAATGCGAATAGCATTGCTATGAATCGCAAAGGTTAAATATTGTGCTAGGTACCCAAAATCATGTAAGTCTTGCCATAAATATCTAAAGATTAGAAGTAAAATTAAATTGCTGCAAATAGTGTGATAGAATCCACTGAGGATATTGGGGTTATACAGAGCTTAGATCTTAAGTGTAATTGATGAATCTTGATTGTTTGTGTTTCCAACATTGTGTTTGAAATACTGGCTACCTAAATTTGTGTTGTTACCTACTACAAATTTGTACCATTTGTCAATATCTGGTCACGTTGTAATCGTCGATGGGGCAGATTACCAAAGCTTGAACGTCAAGGAGGTAAACTAAAAAAATGTGAGTTTAGATCTTTATATGCAATGAAAATAATAGTTTCTTTATTATTATTATTATTTTTTGCTATCATATAACCTCTACTGTAATCTCGGTGGATCTAATACAATATCGGGTGACAGAAAAAAATAAAAATAAAAAATAAAGTGTAAGACTAAATTAAAGAGATACAACGTTTACAAATAATGATGTGGTTTCTGACTCAACCACACATACATTGCTTAAACTACTAGCAACCCATATAATCGGTCTTAGACATCCGTTGTTACGCCAAGCTTCCTGTATGGCACCTTCGGCTTGGAGCTCAACACTCCATGCTCCACTCGGACTTGAAGCCAATATGGTTGTCGGTCCTTTGAAGGCACCTTTGCCTCCCCTTATGCACAACAAAAGAAACACTCCTTCCCTTGATGTAGTGTTTCAAATATATAAAAAAAACCTGTCAATTAAGGCACAAAACCCCAACGAATCACCTGTCGGCTCCTTATAGACTGCACTATACTAACTTCAACCGTCTCCCTTTATAGCGTCTTACCACCCTTTTGTTTAATGTGGTCCCTCTCTTTCTGATTGCAGCTTGTCACTTGATATAAAACCGGTGAAGGTCGCGGTCCTTTGCTCTCTAGCACCCCAAAGCCCTGTAAATTGTCGACTCCCTCCTTGCTTTCGGCTGCTCACCACCTTATGGCCAGCGTCCTTATATTGTTCAAGCCCGACACTTGCCCACTCCTTCTCACATCCAGCTTGTGGCCCTCTCTATAGCACCCCCAAGGCAAGACTCCTTTTCTTCATCAACTACCACTTACACTATCAAACTCCTATACACTTCGTCGACTCCCAACGTCGGCTCTGGTTCGTAGCTCCGTATGGTAGCACCCTCTTCTTGCGATCCTTAATGTTGCATGGTCCCCCCCACCTCACACAACTAGTAGCGCTGAGTACTTCTCTCATCTCTCCCCGCCTAGAGCTTCTATTAAAGCCCTTAGCGGCTCATTCTCTCCTTGTGCTGATTTCGGCTCTCCTCTGATATGCCGTGTTGAGCAGCCCTAAACGGCACCCGTGTTCTCCTTCTTCTTGCTTGGCTGCAAACGACCACCTCTTCCATTTGCAGCTCCACTCTGGAACACTGTTGACAAGTTACAATCACCTCTTCCTCAGGCGGCCAACCTTGCAACAACTAGCGATCCTCTTCAGCACTCCCTCCATAAATTTAATATCCACAATATAAAGCAACCATTGAGCGGCAACCTCGCATCGACATGAAGTAATGGACAGTGCATGGGGATGGAAGTGCTACATTAGGTTGCATGTAGGTGTGGTAGATAGTCCACCGTGGGTGACTGCAGGCATGTGCACATCTGGAGACAACGTGTAGAGAGAGAGATAGATAGAGAGAGAGAGAGAGAGAGAGAGAGAGAGAGAGAGAGATGACTGGAGTTTATGGTTGGGATGAGATAATTGATGGCTACATGGCGATGCCAGGACAAAAATGTGGACGCCGCCAATGATTAGTGAAAGAAAGACGAGAAGTTGTCAGCCGCAAGCAAAGGTGGGTAGAGAGAGAAATCCGGAAAGAGACTGGCGGCACAGAAGGTTGCATTCTGTGGAGTGGGTTGGAAGCATGCATGGAGGAAGGGAGAGAGTGAGGGATGTAGTGGGGGTGGTTGGCGCTCACTGAAGCGAAAAAAAAAAAAAAAGGAGTGATCTACGTTTAGAAAAAACATAAAGTTGGCAGCTCTTGGTCTGCATGAGAATTCCGCCATTGGGTATGGCATCCAGTGGTTGAGGACGGCTGCATGGCAGGCAACGGAGACGAGGTATGTGTGTGCAGTTGTAAGAGAGAAAAGAAAGCGAGCCAGACTGCAAGCCAACTTCCGCTTGTGTGTGTGTGTCGTAGAGAGAAGTCGGCTCAACTGAAGTCGCACATGCAGAATTTGAGGATTTGAGCGAAAAGTGTGTGTGTTGTTGGCTGGCAGATATGTGGACAAGCTACGTGCAGTTTGCCAGTATGCATGCACGCCGGGTTAGGGGTTTGTAGGGTGTGTCGGATGAAGATCGTCTCTTGCCGCCGGTCGCAGTCAATGCCACTCAGGAGTGCGTGAGTGGGAAGACCATGCATCGTGAGGAGGGCGGCTGTGGTTCGTGTGCAACCCACGAAAGTGGAGGCAGTCGAGGACAGGTCCCTGTGGTGGTGGGTCGTTAAGCCGGTGGAGACAAGGCGGATCCGTGCAGGGGAAAAAAAGGAGTTTCGTCTCCCTGCAGACGACTGGCAATTATTTATCTAGAGACATATAATTTTTTTTTTAAAAATAAAATAAAATCTGGAGGTGGCTCCCACAGATTTGGGGTCGACCACACAGCAACACACGTAAGGAGTGTTTGAGGTCGCTAGGGATAGCCTTGTAAGATGTTCAGATATTCAGATTCTCGTCTTCTTCTTCTGCTTATGCTTTTAGGTGTTGTACATATTGCTAATCAGTGCAATTGTGACCATGCAAATCTTTTTCTTCTTAATATACAAGAGCAATCTCAAGAGTCGCTATTATTGATTATTATTCTCCAATTCATTCATAATTAGATCCTTAATGATACTAATCATGTGGTAATTTTATTCACTAAATAATGATTACACAAGTCTTAGACAATACAATTACTCTTATGATCCTCATGAAATTATTATTAATCGTCTACTTGCAATCATAAATAACAAAATTCAAGTTCAGGGAAGCACAACTCATCTTTACTAGTGAAAATCTTCATAGGCATGATCGTTGTAATCCCAAGAGCATAACGGTAGCTCTGATACCACTGCTACAGCCTGAGGCGTGGAGAGCCCTGCAAAATACCGAAAACAATATACTGCAAGCCATAAAACGGACAAATCTCCATACCTGGCGAATACACGAGCACATAATCAACGCTATACGCGAACAGAGAGAGATAAAGAGCGGGAGAGAGTGACCGAACGCGTGTAGGCGCACCTCCTAGAGCGGAGTGCTACGCCGGCACAGCGAGAGAGAAGAGAGGAGAGGTGAGAAGAAGAACACAGACACTGGGTGCAATCTCCCCCCGTGCAAGAGTGACCATTTTCCTCTTGCACGTATTTCATTTATAGATTTCTTAAATGGTCAAATTGAGTACAAATTGGCCGGCCGGTCATAAATGGCCAAAGCTCCTAAAGAGCACTTGAATAATAAAATGTACAATATATATTTCCATTCGCATAGGCCTAGCTCGGTCTAGTCTTTTCCACCTGTCAACTGCAATTAATCATAAAATATCATTTCTATAACACCAGTTTGGCCTTTTGAAGACATTAATATATCATTTCATTTAATTTCATTTCTCTCTCTCTCTCTCTCTCTCTCTCTCTCTCTCTCTCTCTCTCTCTCTCTCTATCTCGCCTGGCGGTATTTCCCTCCCGCTTGGAGCCTCTCACATATTCACCCATATGGACTGCCTGATTCGAGAGCCATCACCAAGGCTACCATGGCCCACTTTTTTATAATGAAGCGGGCCGCCTCATGCATCTGGACAACCTGACTCGAGAGCCAACACCAATGTCATTAAATATCATGTCTAACCAACCGAAACGGGAACAAGAGTTAGAATATAGACATGTGCTTATATATCTATCTCAACATGCGGACAATGGTAAAGGGGTCCAAATGAGAGATGTTTTGTCAAAGAGCAAGGTTAACCAATGGAGCTTAAAAATCCTTAGGGTTAGATTCATTGAAGACATCCAAGGATTAGTGTTAAAAATTCCTTTGACCTTAGGTAAGCTAGGGCTGAGCTTGAGGTGGGAACCTGGCCCAAGCTTGAGGTGCTTCTCGTGCTTGCTGACTAAGATACTTGAGGTGCTTTTCGTGCTTGAACTAGGGAGCTTGAGGTTCTTGTGGCAACACTACCCAAGCTTGAGGTCCTTTGTCATGCTTGCTAACTAAGGTTCTTGAGGGTAAGGTGTTCAAAAAGTCAAATCCCATCCCTGCAAGAGAGGGGGCGAGCCCTAAAGCTAGGGGGATGAGAACACACACACCCTCACACAAGGCAAGCTTGGTACAAAGAAAGCAAATAGGAACTTGTCAAGATCCTCCTCATGTTGCCCTCATGTGTGCCTAAAGCCTATTGGTTGGCCTCCCAAGGGGTCCAGTGATACATTAGTTAATTTAATTAATTGTTTTAGCATTTATGAAGTCCTCCCTCTCAAAGGGGAAAGGAGGAGACTTGTCCCAAGCCTACCCTTGTTGCTTGATATGCTTCTTGTATAGGTGATTGGCTAGGTCTTGGAGGGTCCAATGAGCTTCAAGCAAGAGCTACAAGGGGGGGTCGACCAAAGCAAAAAGGGGGGATTCTTTAGGGGTATACTCTCCTAGACACACTGACACACACTCTCATCGCGTGAAGTGAAAAGTGCAATAGCTCCATCTCCTTCTCGAAGCTAGTAGAGAAGCTGAGAGCTTACACCAACACTCTTGGCTATGAAATGCAAATCCAACCAAGAGCCATGGTTCAATAATTAAGCTTGCCATATTCTCCATCTTCATTACTATGCTATTATGTATGCTAGCAAGAAGAGTGATGATAAGTGAGGAACTACACTTAAGGGTTTTGTTCACCAAAAAGCGAAAGGTACAAAGAAGAGAAAGAGAGACGCAATCTAGAGCGACAGGATTTCAGGCGAAGTCGAACGACTAGAGACTTACCCTTGCCAGACTATCTCGCTCCTCTACCTGAATTCCGTACAATGGCATGGTTGGACAAGACAGTGAGAGCAGCTCGACAGATCGGAGAACCCATATCTCTAGAAGAGGAAGAGCTGGCTATTGGATGTGACTGGAAGTATCATACATACATGGCACTGTGGTCACATGGAAAGAATTTCAGAACACAACAAATTGACAGCAGAAGAAACACGTTTGACAGGGGGGTAATGGTTAGTTTCATACAAAAGAGCAAGGCCAGTGCTAGAGACACGAATGAGAGCACTAGCAACCTGGATTACTGTGGTCTGGTGTCTGATATCCTGAAAGTAAGCTTCAGGCGGTTTGAGATGTTTTTGTTGGATGTGAAGTGGTTCAAGGTGATTACTTCTGGTCGCAATGCAACTGTACGCAGAGATGGAAACAAACTTGTGCAAATAGATTCTACAAAGACTTGGACAGATGCGAGCGACACATTTGCTCTCCCCGAACATTGCGAGAAAATGGTCTTTGTACCGGACCCTCGAGAGCGACAATGGTGGTTTGTGTTTCAGGTTGCTCCAAGAAATAAACAAGTATTTGAAGGGCAAGATCTCTTGCAGGAAAGTCAGTCAGACGACGTCCATACTACTGTGACATTAGATGAGATGGACGAACGTATGGCAGAGGAAGCTGACAGATATACGAGGGATGAAGTAGACGAGCCAGAATTGACACTTGTAGATGAAGATGCAATGGATGAAGACAATCTACCAGAACGAGTTGGGGTAGAGTTATGGTTATGGTTATCTGCATTATGGTTTTGATCAAAGTGGTTATAGCCGGTTATGGTTATGGTTATCTGCATTATGGTTTTGATCAAAGTGGTTATAGCCGGTTATGGTTTTAAGTTATGGTTATGCTTTTAAGTTATGGTTATGGTTCGTTATGGTTATGCTTTTAAGTTATGGCTATGCTTTTCAGTTGGTACGGTTGTCTTTCATTGGCCTTAAATCTCATGTGAGATCCTACATGGATAGCATGTAGGAGGCGTATGCATGATATGGTTTTTTTTGAAAAGTTTATGTAAAAACAAAGGGAACTCTACCGAAATTTCTGCGCGCGGGAGCATGGTTGATATTTTGGTGCTGCTCGCTTTCTTGGGCAGAGGGCAGGAAGTCTGGCTGTGGCTGTGTCCATCTTTTAACTGGGCACAGGCCAGGCTACCTGTCCTCTACCCAAAAAAAAAAAACTGCTATGTGCGTCGCTAGGCGCATCGCTAATAGCGAATGGTTTCACAGCGACGCGCATAGTGACGGACCGCGTCGATATCTGCGTCGATAACACGTTTTTTTGTTGTAGTGGTTCCTATATGCAAGTCTTCGTCAAAAGGAAGGTTCATTAATTGTTTAAGCTTCTCTTTACTTTGAGTTCTTGATCTTTGTTAGAACAAAACAAAAAATTTACTGATTTTGCATGATATATTTATTGTTGGCGATATGTTACTGATTTATGTACATTGCATGAGAAAGAGCCATAACGCAGATTATAAAAGCGCTTTGTAGTTTATGAGGGTGAAGCAAGAGAGAAGTCGTGATGCAGTTTTTTTTTTTTGCGAAGCCATAACATAGCGTATAAAAGCGTTTATGAAGGGGAAGCAACAGAGAGAGATACGAGAGGTAGTGTAATTGCCATCAAAGCAAAAATTGTTGGAGACGAAGGCCAAGCACAAAGGGGAAATTACAAAGTGCTGGAGACGAAGGACAAGCACAAGAACTAGCAGGCGATGTACAACAATCTGCCATGTCTCCGTGAAAAAGCATAGAGGCGTGAAAACTTGTGTTAGGTGACAGCGTTCTCGTACGTGAACGAGCAGACTAAATAAGAAATACACTCTAGCGCCCACCCTGCACGTAGCCCCGTCTCCCAAGGCTTCGTCTGTTGCAAAGATGGAGAATTGGCGTTCATCTCAGAACTGCACGCAAGCGTCAGCTTTAATTAACGTGGCATATTTAGCTGGTTGGCTATTTTAATAAACGCCTAAAATTAATGCCTATTTTTAGCTACAGTAGCAGCTGACGCTTTTTTGGGATTTCCGCTCGGCATCTGCCGCGGATCTCTGGCGAGTTGCTTTGACACCTCATGATCTACACAGCTTTTCCTGCACAATTTCATGCTGCCTCGCTTGTTGCCCTTGATGATCATGAGGAAATGCCGGGTACTGTCGGCCATTAAAATCATTCATGGTCGCCTCCCACCGTTTGCAGGGTCCCCTAGATGCTCGATGGTTCTGTTGCTCTACTGCGAGGACACGTCAAGGGGGTTGACGTTTCTGTAGAGAGAAACAGCTTGAGTTGGACAGCAAAAGAGCTGCAAGCTGTTAGAGGGAAGGTGAAAGCGCTTATCATATCGTTAAGGAATAGAAAATCAATGTCTTCAACAGGGCCTTCTTCATCAAGATCACGACTGCAAGTGTATGGAGCAAGCATCTTGCGTTTCCATCTCCATATCTTTCGTTTGCAGCCATCTTGCATTTGCGCTTAGAGTGCAGCATAAGTCTATTGATTGGTTTGAGATCTCATGAAAGCTCTACGAGCACGGTTTCTTTCTTTTTTGTCTCTTCGCTGCCACAACTCTCGGTTTGGAGATCTGGCTGGGCCGCCGTACTAGCCCTCAGGTATATCACGGTAAAGGTTCGCCTCAACAATAACCTACAAATCTGCCTAGGCTGCTACTATGACGACCGCCATGGCATTCATCTGCACGCGAGCTAGAATGAATTCGCACGTGTATAAGGAGGTAGCCTGCGGATGATGACAGCCTGCAAAAAAAATACCAACACGACCAGCAGAGCTCGCAGGATGCGGCACATGCACATACGTTACCCTGGCTGTACCTGTCGTGGCTTGCTAATGGTAGCTGTTATGGCTTGCTAATATGCTCCAAAATTTAGGGCATCAAGGCGCAGTTGTGAACTCAGGCCTCCCTATGTAGGGGCCTTTGCCTGGCTGTGGTGGGCCGTGTTTCTGGTTACGAGTCGTACTTCTACATAATGTGAGTGGTAGAGCTTCAGCCAAGTGCTGAATGAACCCCGTCACCCCGAGTTAATCATCATGCACTTTCCAAGGCTAGTGCAGAAAAAATTTTGTTTACTAAGCTACGTTTATTTCACTGCTTTGGGATGCTCCTATTAACTTATAAGAGGTCTCCATGCCTCAGCAGCTAAGTTATTCATAGTTTGGCAAATAGTTTTTGCATCATTTTGATTGTTCTCTATTGTTGTTTTATTCATTCAACAATAGAGAACGATCAAAATACTAGCATTTTTTGCATCATTTTGATCGTTCTCTATTGTTGTTTTATTCATTACACATCTTTGAACAAGCTTTGATCACTAAATTTGTTTCTACCTCAATCATAGCAAGGTCACACCATTTCATGCAAATCATGGCTTTGGTTCTGATGTATGCTATTGATCTCGTCACGATTTGTCATAAAATGCTTCACGTAATTTGATGATCATTTTATAATGCTATACTAACGTGTTGATGGTTTTCATGTGAATCATCAATGTAGAGATTGTTGGAGCTTTTTACAAAGCCATTATCTATACTGACTAGTCATTGTCTTGAGGTTTTGCAAATTTTGCACAAAACTAGTGTCTCTGATGCCATGGTACGTAAAGCCATGATGGTAATTATTAATTTATAATTTTTATTTGATTTGAAGAAAACGTCTCTGATGCCATGGTATGTAAAACAATGATGATTGGTATTTTCAAGCTTTTCTAAGCGTCTCTTATGCCATGGTGAATACCGTGATGCCATGGTACGTAAAACCATGATGATTGCTATTTCAAATTTTTTTATTGAAAGCGTCTCTGATGCCATGGTACCTAAAGCCATGATGATTGCTATTTCAATTTTTTTCTAAGCATCTTAATGCCATGGTGAGCACCATGATGCCATGGTATGTAAATCCATGATGATGACAACTTTTAGTTGAGATCTTGGGGGTCCCAATGTATTTATTACATGCCGACTTTGTATATATTTGTGCACAAGTGATACCATTGATGTTACGTTTTTTTCTGTGTCATCTACACATGTGATTGCATCGGCATTATGTTTGTTTCTATGTCATCTCTAGAGCGGCGTCGCGAACCGTCTCTAAGGATAATGTGATGTATTTATTTCTAACCTTCATGACTCGATATGTTTTTCTTGAGTTGATATTTTTTTACAGAACTTAAATCACATCAAGCAGTATGTACGGAGGCTCAAGGATGTTGAAGTTGCTCTACCAAAGAATTTGCAGTAGCTCAATCGTCTATATCTTGGATTATAAGAAGACCCTTGAAAGGGCTCATTGTAAAACAGGAGTGATGTAGCTCCTTTGAACATTATAAATGTACATTTAAATTTTATTTTTCTTTAATATAATGGTGAGTATATATAGAGATGTGGGTTTTTCCCTTGAGCCCCCAAGGGTTTTTTCATCCACAGTTAGGGACCTTCATTTGAATGGGGGTGTTGAGCTATATATAGCACCCTGGTCCCCTCTATATAAACTCATCTCGTGTAGTCACTGGACACACTTTGGGGTTTGCATATTGTGGAGTCGTCTCTCTCTCTTCTCGTCTACATGCGCTCTCTCCCTCCGGCTCAACATCGGCAACTCTGCAATATTAGACCCACTCCACTACTCTCTATAATTAACCAATTCGAGCCGTGGGTTTAGATACTTAAGTGATGATTTTCAAAGGGTAAGAGGAGTAGCAACTAAGGTTTTGAATTTCCAAAGCATACACTAAGTACATAAATTTTGTTAATATGGCTGACAATAACCAAGAGATTATAATGAACATTGATAGCTTTGATTTTGCACATGAAGGTGCCAATGATGATGTCCCCATATTTGTCAATTATCTTGTTACTAGGTTGCAGCAAGCTATGGGCAACCCTACTTTGCAAGCCAAAGTTACTCAACAACTTCGTGCTTATGGGATTTTACTTCCTCTCCAAGAGGAGAGAGAGATCTTAGGAGGCATCTTGATGAGACCCCGAAACATACGAGAGGAGCACTACAACACATCGCGCGAATACCGGCGCGTGTACCGACGTGATTGAGTTTATTTTTAAAATGAACTAATTCGGTATACGCATCGGTATTTGCCTCGGAATCAACACGCTTATATACGCATCGGTATAAATGCTTGCATACACGTCGGTATAAGCGCTGAAATACGCGCCCAAATAAGCTATTATATACACGTCGGTATAACCCTCTGAATGGACGATTATATACGCGTCGGTATGTTCGTCTAAATATGCGTTGGAAATTATAGGTAGTTTCTGTCGCATATAGCAGCACCTTTACCGACGCATTTAGAGACGCATATAGCAGCGCCTATACCGACGCCAAAACCTGCAACTTTTTTTTGGGCAGAGAGGGTTGGCTGTTGCTGCTGCATATACTGCAGCAACAGAAACCAACCCTCTCTAGCCAAAGAAAGAGTGCAAAAGCAACCGCACTCCACCTTTTCGATTTTTGGACAGAGAGAAGTACTGAATGCTGCCGCATGTGCTACAGCAGCAAAAAGCAGCACTCTCTATCCAAAGGAGAAGTGCAAAAGCTATTTCACTCCACTTATGTGCAGAGAGAGTTAGTTGCTACTGCTACATGTATTGAAGCAGCATAAACCAACTCTCACAACTCAAAAGAGGAGTGAAAAAGATACGACAATCCACCACTCTATTTCTCACTAAAGAGCGAATTCAAGAATTGTTGATCAAGTACTTATTCAACATTACATAAGCATAAGTATAAAACAATAATCATAACCAAGTCTTTGTCAACCATAAGCATAAAACAATAAGCACAACCAAATCTTTGTCAACCATAAGCATAAAACAATAAGCACAACCAAATCTTTGTTAACCATAAGCATAACCAAATCTTTGTCAATCCTAAAAAATAAGCATAACAAAACTAAATTGCACCAACAATCGGGGAAGTCCGTCTACAACAAGTCATACCATAACTTCATCTACCAATCCAAAACCATATCATAAATTGATTACAAACACTTGAGCAAGAAGAATTTTCATGACTTCATTACATAACTCAATCCATATATAATCACAACATAAATCCATCTATCTGCTAACCGACCATGAACAAATAACAAAAAGTAAAAACATGTAACTATAAGTGTAAATGTCGGTATATATACAATCATGAATATACACAAAACTAGCTACCAATACAAATCTATGAACTCTGTCCCTCAAGGCAAGGCCTCCCAGTCGACGGCCTCTCCCTCCTCCGCTAGCCGTGTCAAAAGAGGTAGAAGCCCATGCTTGTATCTATACTTCTCCTCTCCACGTGTAGGAGGACGCTTCATTGCAAGTTCCTGCAAAACCAAACACTTAACAATAAATAAATATGAAAATAACACATATACATTTAGTTAATCAAAGTGTTTTTATGATACTTACAAACTCGTAGCGAAGCGTGTCGTATCCTCCACTCCCAAGGTGTGATGATCCAGGAGAATCTAAACGTGCTCTAGCTGCCTCTCTCTGCTGCTGGAATCGCTCAAGATTCTCCATCAACTCTCTACCAATCGCTGTCCACTCCTCTACGTCCAACCATGCCGGCTTCGGCTCATTGTTCCTGAATTTGACTCTGGCCTCTGATTGACGATGGGATATGGTGCCAATCGCCACGCCCAAGATCCAGTCATTCGAGACTTTATCGTACCCTCTGCCGGCCTGTACTCCCTATGAATGGCCTCAACGATGTAGTTTCTCCTCTCCTGATCCTAAGCATCCCAATACTCCATCACAGAATGGCCAAACTGCATTGTGCAAATCTGTCGTATCCTCTGTCGCATGGCCTTTCCGGCCGTATCCATGACCACAGCTCCGTCTCTGGTCATATACACCTTGCTAGGATCATGCTCATGTGATCCCCAAGGTGTACGTGGTGTGCTCGCTAGTGAACTGTCTACTGAAGAGAGCGGTGGACGCGCTCTCGGTGGTATTGAAGCATCGGTAGCACTGTCACCACAACAACCACCGCCTTCAGAAGAGACACCTGAACGGCGCCTAGACCGTCTCGAAGAAGATTGGCCACTCCTCGGTGTAACTGGTACACTCGTCGGAGGTGTAGTGCCGATCGGACTCGGGGGCACACTAGTCAAGGGGGTAGGAGGCACACTAGTCGTAGGTGTAGGACCAGATGTACTAGGTCTGGAGGTGCCTACACCCCAAAGAGCCTGCGCCTGAGTAATCTGCTCAGGTGTAAACTGCGACAAGAAGCTACCCATCTTCTCGGGTGACATGCCGGCCGGAGTGACTGGGAAACTAAATTCTGGAGAGTATGTATAGTCGTCGTCGGCCATGGCTGCAAAACTTAAATTCAAAAAACAACAGAAATACGTCAATTCACTATTCAACAACTTAAGAAATACAAATAACATAAAAAACAAAACTGTAACAAAAATCACTATATTTAATTGATGTCGCAAGTGTTCATTACAAATTACATCTTAAAAAAATCAGTGGTCATTCTCTCATCTTCTATGAGAGCTGATGCACCAAAAATATCTATATCAATTTGTACTTCCGCATCTTCATCATCAAACTCCACTTCGTTATCGCTCTCCGCATTTAGGGTGTCATCTCCATGTTCTTATTCTGGCATTTGTTGATTGTTGACCTCTACTTCGAAATCCTCATCCGTCTGTCGTGCCTCAGAGTCTTGTAACTGTTCAACCTCGAAATCCAATCCTTCACACACTTGTTTGCTCCGTGGAGCAACTTGAACGACAAACAACCAGCGTGGTTTAGACAAATTTTCTTCATCCTTCTCATTCCATAGTGGATCTATTGTGAACACGACTTGTTCACAATGTTGCGGAAGTACAAATGTATCCCGAGCATCTGTCCACACCCGCCTGGAGTTCACTTGAATTAATCCACTCTTATCTTTGCGTACAGTTGCATTAGGCCCACTAGTAATAACTCTGAACCACTTGACATCAAAGATAAAAGTATCAAACTTTTTGAAGCTAATCTTTAAAATGTCTTGGATGTAGCCAAAGTGTTCAAGTTGACCAATCTGTGTGTTTTCATCACTGGCACTGGCCCGACTTTCTTGGATGAAGCTTGCTCTAACCCCACTATCGAAGGTCACCCTTCATTCGTCTATCCGCTGCACTCTGAAGTGTCTCCCATGGGACCACAAAGCTCCGTATTTGTGATACTACAAGCACATAAATCACATAGTTTAGGGTTTACTAAAGCAATGTAGACCATATGGATTTTCTAAAAATAAGTTGTAGAAATACTTACATGCCAATCGTCGCAACCCCTTGACATCTCATCTTCTTCTTCAGTAATCAACACTCCGTTTCGCTTTGCCTCTGAAATTGTTGCATCTAACCAGTAGGAAAGTCTGGCAACTTCTGAAGATGGTCAAGATAAGGCGGGTTTCCAGTGGCACGATTGCGCTTGAACTGCAAACATTCTGTAGTACGTCGTTGTTTTTCCTCTTCGTAATTCTCTAACCACTTTTGCACTGCCTTTGATTTGAGTAGACAGAATCTCATAACCTTTTCTCGCATTCTGAGATCCATCTTTCTCACTACGCCTTGTCCTTGCGGCTCGTCCCCTGTAACCTTGGCGTTGGTCTCATTAGTCCACAATCGGGGCATCTCTGGATCAATTGAACCCAAGAACTCACTGATGAAAACTAGAGACTCTTGCACAAGCCATCCTTCAGCCATGCTACCCTCAGGACGAGGTCTTTAAAGGGGTTTGTTCGTCTTTGACGAACAAACCCCTTTAAAGTCTTCATGAATCTCTCCAAGAAGAACATCCATCTGCTGTTGACGGTTCCAGCTGCAACTTCATCGACCACATGCACAAGCAAATGCATTTGGATGGTAAGGATGTTCGTTGGAAAATACTTCTCCACCATATACATTGCTTCGATTGCATTCAAGCGAGCTGCATCTATGCTGTCTTTTCTTATCTCTTTTGATGAGATCCAACGCACTAGCTCACTAATTTTATAAATGGTACATCTGATGTCATGTGTCAGACAGTCTTTTATGGAAATTGGTAAGATAAACTGTAAGAATTTGTGCCAATCATGTGACTTAAGACCACTAAGATTGTCATCTCTAGTAAAGGCCGTTTTCAAACATCGCATGCACCCAGTAGGAGTCTAGAAAGAAGATATGGTCTTCTTCACTTGTTGCTCTTCAGCACGACTCAAAACCGATGGACCTTTTGGAATAGCATACGCTCCATTGGACTTTAGTCGAAGACACATCTCTGGCATTCGACCCACATCCTGTAGTTCATCTCTCTGAGCTTTGCTCTCAGTAGGTTTCAGTAGGCATAGAAGTCATTTCCGAAATCCGTTTGCGTTTTTCCGTAGAAAAACGCAACCGGATTTGACCTACGGCTTGTGTATTTGGCGTTACTTCAAACCCATTGACCTACGGCTTGCCATACACGCTCTTGACATTGCTTTAAGACTACTTAATGGACTACGGATGGTTTCGGTAGGCATAGAAGCCATTTCCGAAGACCGTTTGCGTTTTTCCCTAGAAAAACGCAACCGGATTTGACCTACGGCTTGTGTATTTGGCGTTTCTTCTATCCGTCTGACCTACAGCTTGCCATACGCGCTCTTGAAATTTTCTAAAGACTACCTAATCGTCTACGGATGGTTTCAGTAGGCATAGAAGCCATTTTCGAAGTCCGTTTGCGTTTTTTCGTAGAAAAACGCAACCGGATTTGACCTACGGCTTGTGTATTTGACGTTTCTTCTGTCCGTTTAACCTACGGCTTTCCATACACGGTCTTGACATTTCCTTAAGACTACTTAATGGACTACGGATGGTTTCGATAGGCGTAGAATTAGTTTCCGAAGTCCGTCTGCATTTTTTCGTAGAAAAACGCAATCGGATTTGACCTACGGCTTGTGTATTTGGCGTTTTCTATCCGTTTGACCTATGGCTTGCCATACACGCTCTTGACATTGTCTAAAGACTACCTAATGGACTACGGATGGTTTTGATAGGCATAAAATCAGTTTCCGAAGACCGTCTACGTTTTTCCGTAGAAAAACGCAACCGGATTTGACCTACAGCTTGTGTATTTGACGTTTCTTCTGTCCGTTTGACCTACGGGTTGCCATACACGCTCTTGACATTCCCTTAAGACTACCTAATGGACTACGGATGGTTTCGGTAGGCATAGAAGCCATTTCCAAAGTCCGTTTGCGTTTTTTCGTCGAAAAACGCAACCGGATTTGACCTATGGCGTAGAAGCCGTTTATGAAGTCCGTTTGCGTTTTTTCGTAGAAGAACCCAAACGGAATTCAAAAACGGCTTGTATTTTGGGCGTTTCTTCTATTCGTTTGACCTACGCTTGTTATATGCCCCCGCCCAACCTTTTTTGAGGAGGAAGCTTGTCTCTAAGAGCAACGACGGCGCTGTTGTTAATTGCTCCCTAGAGGACTTTCATGTGTAAAGGTGAGAGTTGAGCTTCGAATGTATTTTGAGCTGGTCAAATGAAGTCAAAGAAGCTCAAGAAGAGTGCCACATGTCGGCCGGTTATTAAAAATGCTAGAGGAGAGTGAGAGAGAAGCTCTGTGGAGCGCTGTGATGGTTTTTTGAGCAAGCAATGAGCCACCATCTTTGCCTTTTGTGTTTTGTCGCTCCTCCCTTCCCCTTTTCTTCTTCTATTCTACTCTTGTACTAGCCGTGGCGCCGACGGAGCGTGTGTACGCCCGGGCCCCTAGTTCTTTGCGCACGCACACACACACACACACAGATTGTGTGTGCTTTACATGCTATCACTAAGAATGCCGAATGATAACAGTAAGATGAAAACGTTTCCGTTGGTCATGCAGGGCAAGGCCAAAGTGTGGTTCGAAGCACTGGAAGGCGAGCGAAAGTAAATGTGGCCAACATTACGCACGAGGTTTCTGCATGAATTTCGCAAGGAAGTGTCCCCGCTCGACATGGACACCAAGCTGAAGGCTTTGAAGCAGGATGTGGGCGAAGATTTCAATGTGTTCTTGGATCATTTCAAAGCTTGTCTTTATTCTCTCTCTTTCCCTCTCTACCTCTCTTTCTCTCTCCCTCTATATCTATCTCTCTTTCTATTTATCTCTCTTTCTCTCTACCTCTATCTTTCCCTCTTCCTTCTGCGTCTCTCTTTCTCTATTCTCTCTCTTTCCCTCCATCTCCTTCTTTACCTCTTTTTCTCTTTCCCGCTATCTATCTCTCTTTCTCTCTTTGCCTCTAGCTCTCTCTCTCTATCTTTTTTTCTCTCCCTCTATCTTTCTCTACTCTCTCCTTCTCTCTATTTCTCTTTCTATCTCTCTTTTTCCCTCTCCCTTTTTTTATGTTTAATTTTGTTTCTACTCTATTTTTTAATTACTTTTTGTTAATGTATTTAAAGTTTTTTTTTCTATTTTTGGATATACAAAACCCTAAAACTAATTAAATTTAACCCTAAAATTAATTTCAAGAAACCCTAAAATACAATTAACAATAACAAATTTGAATATAAAATTAAATAACAATAACAAATTAAATTAAACAACAATAACAATTTGAATTTTAAAATTAAATAACAAATTTAAATATAAAATTCAACCAAAATTAAAATTAATGTATATCTGTGTGTGTGTGTGAGAGAGCAATGAGATTGTGCACTCACATACACTCGTATGTGTGCACAAAGCTTCCGGAGTAGCTTCCACATCTGCCAAAAAAAAAAAAAAACACACACACACACAAAAATAACCAAAAAACAAGGACAAAAGGCTTACCTGCAGCAAGTAGAGAAGATGTGATGGCGTTTGCCCAAGCCTGTAGTAGTCCAAAGGTGCAGATATGGCCGCGAGTTGAGCGAAGAGAGAGAGAGAGAGAGAGAGAGAGAGAGAGAGAGAGAGAGAGAGAGAGAGAGAGAGAGAGAGAGAGAGAGAGAGAGAGAATGAGTTTTTGGAAACACGTAGAAAATAATCCCGCGGTTTGGTTTTTACCAGTCAGCGTCGGTATACGTTGCTAGATACGCGTCGGTATACACTGGCGGATATGTGTCGGTATCTGCGTCGGTATACGTGACGAAAATTGAAAATTGATTTTTGTTTTAAATCTGAGCTCCCTCCAGTATTGCCGATGCACATACCGACGCCCGCCAATGACGTCGGTAATTTGGCGTCGGTATTCAAGTGATCTCTAGTAGTGGAGGAATCTAAAGAGAAAGAAAGTAATGAATCTTTAAGTTCCTCTGAAGATGTGGCTCCACGAAAACGGCAGCATTAGGAAAAGTTTGGACTCAAAAATGGGCCTCGTAAGAAATGCCAGGTCAACTTAGAGAGAGATAATAAAAAGTCCCTAATTTCATTTTTGATATTCACTTTCAAAAAAACTCGGATATCAGATTTGGGGGGTACGTTTATTAAAACTCTCAAAAAGTGCTCAGACAATGATAACATACAATGGCTCCGAATTGAGCGCCGACTATCTCAATCTTTTGGATTTTTCAAAACTAAGATTGGCGCTCAACGAGGTGCATTGAATGTTATTCTTCACCTCAGTTTCGCGTCTCTCTTGCTTTCCACGTGCGTGCAGTCTCTTCCCTTGAGCTCTCTTCCATTGGCTCCACTCTTGCGCTCTCCTCTGTTTTGAGCTTTCTCATTCACCAAGTCGTCTCAATGTCATTATCATCTTCACACAAAACTCAGACGAGGAGTCAAAACGATGTGTATCATATGCATATAGAACTGTCTAGAAAATAAGAGCCCGACCAAAAGAAGAATAAGCGATGCATCCTTTTCGAAGCTTCAAAAGAGAACTTCAAACTTCAAGGTAAAAAAAGCGTCGATCTTTGGGTGGATGGCAGGATGTATCCTGAGCATCCTATCACCAACTCAACTCCACCGTTCAGAAACATAACTTCAGTGCTGAACTACATAGGAGACGGTTATTCTGGTTTATATGGCTACACCAAGCATTTGGCGACCAGAAGTGATATTCTTAAGCTTGAGAGAGACCTCGCATACAAAGAAAACTTTTTCTTGAAGCGAACTGTGACAGAGTGCGCTCAACAACTGAAAGGCAAGGATGAAAGCATCACGCAGCTCACGCAGGATCTCAGAGAAAAAAATAATGTCTTGGATCCTCGGTTAAGATAACGACACTTATGAGACATTGAATAGCTGAGGGTTGGTTCTAGGGGTTTGAAGAAGAGGGTTAAAGCAATCAAGTAAGATTATCATTCAAGCAGGTTTAATTCATCTTTACATTTGTAGTTTTATATCTTACTTTTCATATTTATGCTTAGATCGTTGCTACATCCTCAGTCAAATATTGACAGCAACACACCAACTTCTTCAATTCCTTATGGTCTCATACTAAAACGCAAAGATGTCGCCGGACTTTTGGACGATAAGCGCTACTGCAAGATTGTTGCTAAGCAACTTGACACTTTTTTGAAACAGAATCAACTCCAAACACGTGATGTTCAATCAATTCTGGATGAAGCCGGAATATCCAACAAAGGTTATTCTACAATTTTTAGGTATGTCTGGTATTTGAATCAATTGTCTTCACGTGTCAAATCAAATGTCTGCAATTTTTAGGTATATTGGATATGTGTAGCATTTGAAAACTTGAAAATAGTTCATTTACTTAATTTTCTGTTTACAGAACTATGCAGCAACAAAGTAAGAAGTGCACACGTTGCTGCCAAATCCTTTCTCCATTCGAAAGACAAGACTAGAGGTCAATCAGGAAGTGCTTCGGACATTGGGCACTCCTTTTCGCATTGAAGCAATGTACAGATCCCCATCAGTAGAGGAAGTGGTCTATGACAAATACAATAATATATTTTATGATTTAGTAGCTTTGCAAACATATATTGTTCAATTGTTCGAGTTTTATCAAGAGGAATGCAATGGAGTTTTGAAGTTTGTGCTTAAACTGGATGAGTGCGAGCTAGTGAAAGAGACAAAGGTTGAGCGTGTCACAATAACACTTATGAATAGAGCATTAGATGAAAGCATTGCTTCAGACGACCCTAGAAACTTTAGCATGCAATCTAAAAACAATATTTTCTTATTAGCCACATTCAAGGTTTGATATCAACAAGCTTTTGCTTTAAAAAATGGTTAGACATGTTTCATTTGCTTGGTTTGGTTTTCCCATTTCAGGTGCTTGCAGAGAATTTCGATATTCTTAACTGGGTTTTCCGTCAAACAAGTATTCCTGAAGTCATAAGCAAACAGAGAAATGGAAAGACACTCGATGTATTAGGCATGGGTTCATACACATTAGAGTGGCATATGGCTAGAGATCTCAAAACCCTAAAGTGTATGTACAACATCTCAAAAGGAGCAACAAGTAAAAGCCCTTGTTTGTATTGCATGGGAGTCATTGGTCTTGACAAAAGAAATTGGAGGAGAGCATCGGACAGGCACTTGCAGGACCTTAACTTCCGCCCAGTGTTGGATATTCCACTATCCAGAGTACATATTTGCACGATGCATGCACTCTGCAGAATCATTGAGAAACTTATGTTTCTGTACATTTGTTTTGCTTGGACCACTTGGCCAGCATCAGCAAAACAAAGGGCTATATTATCATTGGAAACAGTTTTCTTAGATATGGGCTTGCATAGAGGACATGTGAAAATAGAGCAGGACGAGAAGAGGTCTAATAATGGTCGAGATGTGCCAAAGAAGTTGTCTATTGGCGTCTCTTCTTGTCAATGCCAACAAGTGGCAGACAACGCAAAAGCCAAAGTGCTCAGGAAAGGTTGACATTGAGATACAAGCGGTGGAGAAACCTGCACAATGCAGTGGTTGACCACACAGAAAATGGTGTAGCAAGGACTCGCAAAGCAAACGTGTGGAAAAGTTTGGATTCCATATTCAAGTTTTGTGAGGTCAATACTTGGAGAGATACTGACTATACATTGTTTCAAGACGCTCTGGAGACCTTCCACAGGTCTTACATAGCTGCATGGACAAATCAACACATAACTCATTACATGGTATATTACTTTATTTGATAAAATTGTGATTATATATTTACATATAAACAATAGGCTGGTCTTTTTTGCAGCATATCATATTCAACCACATGCCTTGGTTTGCTAGGCAGTATGGTAGCTTGGCTATATGGTCTACACAAGGTATGGAGAAAACTCACTACCAAGCCCGTACTGGCTATTTCAGCCACACTCGTCATAGAGGTGGTGCAAACAAAGCCAACAGTTTGGAGGAACTACATCAATGGACTTATCAAAAACTTATGCATAGAACACACCAAAAGGAATGTATCAAAGACAGTCAGATTGGCCAAGCAATGAGATTAGAAAGCAAACGACGGAAGAAGGAAATATGGGATGCATCTTCTGTGGCATCGCGACATGCAGATTGGTGACTTCAAAAAGAACGCATTGGAAAAACTTGGACAACTCTTACCCAAGTTGTTTCAGACTTCCTAAAGATAGCACATTGTAACACATTATAATGTTTTGTTGCAAGAGAAGACAACCAGTCACAAAAGTGAGAAACATAATGTACTCATTGTTTTGATCGAAAATGTACTATTTTTTGGCATCGACAATATACATTGGAGCTTCTCTATTCTTCATCTTCGTCAAGAAAAGTTACAAAATATTCTGGCCTTTTTGCCTACTGTGTGTTATCGTCTTCTTCTTGCCTTGGTCTTTTGCAACCTAGTCCTGCAGGTTCTTTTGTCGGCAGTACATTTGTCTCCACCTCCACAGCCACAAGAGACATTTCTTCAGTAGGCAGATGCGCAATTTGTTGTTTATTGCGAAACATAGCAAGCTTGTTATACTCTAGTAATTGCACAGGGTCAGTGATTCCACATGCCAAACCATATGCTGCTTGGGTCAAAAAATAGCGACTACGCAAACCATACATTCCTAGCCCTTGGCCAAGCATATACAATGCGGCCTTTTTTTCTAAAAGCATTATTTTATCTACGTTCCACCTAATGATGGCCCCTCCTAAATATCTTGAAAGTGTCTTCAACGTCACCAAGGGTAGCTCCGCGTTGTCATTGGAGAAGGACGAATGGAAGACCAAAAAACTCGGTTACTTAAGATTCTTTAAGTATTGGCCAAGAGAGGAATTCTTCCCTAAATCTCCCATGCCTAGTCCAGGAGGGTGAGCAATGAAGGTATCATCATAGACCACCAACTGCAACAAATCAAAGTTATGAAATGAGATAAGTAGAAACCAAAAAGGTAAGGCAAAAAAAAAAAGATTACCTTCTAGTTTTCATCTTCCTCAAGTAAGTCCTCATTCCATAGGTTGATGCCGCCCTGACCTCCAGTGGGCGCATTGGAGGTTGAGGCCAAAGATGATGAAGAAGTGCTTGCCTTACCCATTTCTTCAATCCCTAGCTTTTTTTGCACTTCCATGAACTCCTATTCTGTTGGAAGCGTGCGCTCATACCTAGCAACATCATTGTAAATCATCACAAGTGCACTTGCGGGGTCAACGAACTCATCGTCATTTACATGGGCATCTATAACAGAATACTTGTCGTGGTCAGGGTCAATGACAGCATCATCCTCTTCAAGATTCTGTGCCACAATAGCAAGGCAATAGTCCTCTCGAAGGTCAAAAAGCTCCATAATGTCGTTAAGCATGACATACTGCAAATCACCAATAGGTATGGTAGGTAGAACACTAGTAGGCAAAGCACCCTCCTGAAGCTGGACTCCCTCTGACACTTGCAAGGCAAGGCTTCCCCGAGACTTGGAATCTTGACCCTCCCCAGTCTAATCCTCTAGCGAGGCCTCTGCAGCATCAACATGCTCATCCAAAATTAAATGCAAATATAAAATAAAACCTGCATAATATTCAGCCACTCGACACTTGCGGTTATGAAGTGTACACTTGTAGTCTGTTATTCGCAAGTGCACTGGCAGCTTAAGGCAACTCCTATAAAATATGTGTTTCTTGGAGGAGTCTGAATTGATATCCTTCATGTGAACAAAACGAAATCCTTGTATCTCGACAGTGCCACCGGACGTTTGCTGCTGGTAGGTCTGCCCAAAACCTGATAGGTAATGTTTCGCGGAGACAATCCACTCATGCAAAGAAAAATCTGGATTGAACATTGGCCTGATCTCTGTCTCGTGCTGCTGAAGCCCAATGCGGTATAGAAAATGAGATAGTTTGTCTTGGGGGGCATTCTGAGAGCAAGGCACTTCCTCCTCTGCTTCAACATTGAAGGGGTCCATAACGGAATTTCAAAAGCAAAGATAGATGAGAGAGCACAACATCCAAACAAAGGGCAAATGGGGAAGCAAGTCATATTTATAGGACTCCCGAGGACATTGATGACATCGATTGATGTGCATCATGGGGCCGTCGTGCATCATGCAGTCATCGTGATGATTACGCCATGTGTCAGCCACCGTGGAACGGTCACGCCACAACACGAAACTGGTGCCGCCACTCCACAAAATCACCGCTATCGCGTTTTGGCACGACAGCTTGTTGTCCCGTCATAACGCGATACGGCCAATCCAGAGTACTCAGGAACGTCCCGTGTCGTGTTGTGACACGACGCCTTTTTGTCGCGCCACCCGTGCATCATGCAATTGCCATGATGATTACGCCACGTGTCAGCCGCCATGGAACGGTCGCGCCACAACGCGAAATTGGTGCCGCCACTCCACAAAAGCACCGCTATCGCGTTTTGGCGCGACAGTTTGTTGTCGCGTCATAACGCGATACGGCCAATCCAGAGTACTCAGGGTCCGCCTCCTCGCGTTGTGCCGCGACATATCGTTGTTGCAAGGAAAACCCGCTGGGACGCTTCGTTCCTCATCGTGCCACACCACGAATAGGCAGTGCCACTAATTTCGGCACCACCAATATCGCGTTGAATCCTGATCATGTGCCATGTGGCACGTAATCATTATGCTCGCACGCTTCCCGTCATACCTCGCAATGTCATAATTAATGCAGCCGCCTCTTCTCATGATTAACATGTGATTATACTTATTCCGCTAATATAAACACCCCCCCCCCCTTTTTTCTCATCGTTTTTTCTGAAGTGTCTCTAGTCACTTTGCGTTTTTACCCACATCCAGATTTCCATATTTCCTCGCATTCTCCTCGTTCAGATCATGGCCCGCACAAAGCAAATAGCAAGGAAGGTTTATCCTGGCCAATCTGGTCCGCAGGGCCAGGCTAGCTCGTCTGCAATGCAACCGTCAACATCGCAGGTGATTCCGGGCAAGACCATGCTGCAGTTACGGGCAACAATGCGAAGAAGAAGATATGAGCAGAATAGGAGCGTTCTACTCTAACTTTGTAAGCTCCAAAAGCACATTTCATTGGCAATACCTAAACTGCCATTCAAGAGAGTTGTTCGCGAGATTTGCGAGCAACACAACCTGAATTTCCGGTGGTCTCAAAGTGCAATGGGGTGCTTGCACGAGGCCGCCGAGGATGTTTTGTAGAGATTTTCCAGGACAGCTACATTCTCTCGGCCCACGCCCATAGGGAAACATTGATGCTGCGAGACATCAACACACTTCGCCTTCTCAGGTTCAGGTATGACAAAACAATATCGCCTGTCGGTATTTCAGACCGAAAGATGGACAATATTCTTAGAATACCACCTATTGACAAGGTCAAAGTTCATGAACTGTCTGCACAAATACATCGATACAGCACCCGTCTCAACACCGAGTGGGACACAACAGAAGACGATAGTGAAAGATTGGAGAAGTTACGCCTTGAGATGATGGAGGAACAAATGGCAGATGCCATAAGCAACGCCAACGCTGATGATTTGTCATTGCTGTTTTCCTATTTCCATGTTGGCCTTTCTGTGTGGAGACGCATTTTGTATTTTCCCTATCACCCCCACGAGATTGCAATTTTACAGAACAGGACGAGGGAACTTACAGACTCAATTATCAATTGCTTGCTTTGGTGCGTGCTATTCTTTTTTTCACAATAAATTCTTTTAATATATTGAATTTTGTATGACACGAATTTCTTTACAGTTTTGTAGTTTCAAATTTGCCTTGGAATATGCAAAATGATGTCGACGTCCTTGACTCGAACCTCTCAGTTTTGGCGGCCCAGAATACATCTTTAGTGGAAGTAGTTGACTGGTTCCAGTCAGTGAACATGGAGACGAAAAAAAAAATTGTTCTGGCTTATCATGAAGGGTACACAATGTTTTCAATAGTAAAATTATTTTATCTTGAACTCTAATTTGTTGTGATGACATATGTTTTGCTTATGTTTATTTGTAACAGCTCTCATTGGAGTCTTGTTCTCTTACACCTTGAACGAAACCGGTGCTACCTTGCTAATTCATCCCATGGATTTCATGGTGAAGTACGTATGTAAGAGGTTTTGTATTTTGTTCGACATCGCATAGAATTTTGTTAAAAGGCGCTTATGAAATTTAATTGTATTTTGAGCAGATCTATTCGGAAGCTTGTGTCTACTCTTGAAGCTTTAACGCAAGAGCAGATATATGATAATCTTACGATTATTAGTTGCAAAGTCCCTAAGCAGGACGATGCCTACTCTTGTGGATGGAGGGTCTTAATCAATGCAGAAATTTTATTAGGGTCATTCTTGATGGAAGCCGTAGAAGTGTATTTGACACTCGTTTACAGATTTGTATCTTAATAAGTTAGTAGCTATGTTAATAAACATGATGTTCTTAACGCAGGTAAGAAATTTGGCAAATTATTCAAAGGTTTATGTTTCTTCGTTTAGAAATAGAATGATTGAAAACTTGATCAATTGCGCGACCATGCGTCTAGACGGAGCACGTGATGCTTTTATCCCGCTAGCACCAAGGCCCACGCCTAGGCCTCCGTCAACAAGATACCCCTTGTCTGCCATACCAACACAAGCACATATCAATATCTCCCCAAATGCCTCCCCAACCCAAGCTCCCACCAGTTCTCGTCCTCAAGAAACAGCTCCAGAACCCTCAAACCCCCCACCTAGCACCTCTCCTGCTCATGAAGCAGCTCATGAAGCAGCTCCAGAGCCCCCAAACCCCCCACCTAGCACCTCTCCTACTCATGAAGCAGCTCCAGAGCCCCCAAACCCCCAAGCCACTACCTCTCCTCAACCTCAACCAACAACCCCCACATCACCGCACGCACAAGATTAGAAAGAGATTATGAAATGTACTTTTGACAAATTGATTATAAGCAGTGGATCGAAATTTGACTTTTGTTTTGATTATGGTTCAAACTTTACAAAATGTTGTGTACAGCTTTCCAAAAAAATGGGAGAGTGAGGATCCAATGGTGCTTGGTAATGTAGAGAGCTACCTTTGTCGAGTAATCTTTGAGAATAGTATTTGAATTATTGTGTACTTCAAGTCTGTCGCTGGTAATCTGTGCACAAAGAGTCGTATTTTCTTGTCTGTGAGGTACCTGCAATGCAACGTACGCGATAAGACATTGGGATACATCAGCACGATAGAAACATCAACGTATAAAAGTAATACATGTAGCTTAGTACCTTTCGCATGAAAACAAATTTTGAAGGAAAATTGAGATCGGACTCATTTAACAGATCCTCTCGAACCTGTCTTAAAGTGACATTTGATCTGACCACAACAACTATAAGCAAATAATTTGAAAACCATATCTCGATGGACATCAAGGGAGTAAAAGCATTGTCACTCAAATGTTGATCCATAGCTACCAACTAACCATTCACTCAATGCGACCTCATGTAGTAGAAAGAAACTATAAAATTATGTGATGCTATCATACACTTGCACACAACCGAGCGCTTGTCAACTTTGCACAAAATGCCTTCAGAATCACCGATATCCCAATTATCATCCAAAAAATCAAGGCAAGTTTGGGATTTGCAGATGAACATAGTTTCTGTTTTTCTAACCTCCTCATCGTGGAAGAAATCTATAAAGACATGTAATGGCATAAATAGACTGACTCGTACTTGCCTGCTTGCAATTTTTGGTCGCAAACACTTCAAAATTTCCTGATGAAGCTTGAGTCTAAAACACTCAGAGGTTTATGAAGTTGGAAGTGGCCACTTTGGGGAATCTTGTTGGGAAAGAGGGAAAGGTTTCAAAGTGCCAAATCCATGGAAAGAGCAAGGGGCGTTGTAAAAGTAGTCGTAAAAGGAAACTCCCCTCTCTGCGAGAGCTCTTCTCGCCCTAGTTCTGTACATAAGTTCTCCCACCGAAGCATGAAAAGCATCAAAAATACTAATTATGCACTCAACTGGTTTCCAGTCTTCTTTGTTAGAAGGATAAATATCCGCAAAAACAAAAGATAAGAGAATGGTCACAAGAAATAGTCAACAAAATAACTTGAAGGATCTTTAAAGACTTTTTAGCAATATAGTAGTCACACAGTTTGGTCTATGAGCGGGAAACCCCAAACGCGACTGTTGTAGTCGTAGTTCAGAGTGCATATATGCATGCTCAATGAGCACCTCTTTCATTGTCTTTCCCGTTTGAGACAAGCGAAAATCTTTCACACATCCTTTGTAGCTGTTGATAAATTCATTTGACATCCGTTTTCTTCTTCTTGTTTGAAGCAGAACCCAACTACCAATGGTGATTGTGGTAGACATCAAGCGACCATGGTCTAAGTCAAAACTGTTGAATAGTTCCACAGATTTAACAGAGGCGGATGGTCGTCGTGGTCGTCTTCCTTCCATCTCTGCTTCTATTAGTTGTGAAGTGACACTACGCAAAAACGATAGAAGAAAAGAGGCTCACTAGTTTACACAAGAAGTAGTAGCTTGAAAAGTGTTCATCAAAAGGTGTGCCTCATTGAATGTGAGTTATGGCACATTCGGCGTTCGTCGGCCATGGCAGGGGAATAATTTGCACAAATCGCATCGTATCTTCTTATTCAGATATTTTTAACAGAAAAAAACTCTTTTTTGAAAACAAAAAAATTTGAGATAAAAATCAAATAAATTGGAGCTACCGTTGTGGTGACTCAAACTCTATAGGTCGAACATCATTCTCTCTCTAGTGCCAAAAAGTCCTTTTTTGAGTCCAAACTTTCCTAATGTCTAGACAATCTCCAAGTCCTCCCAAGAGGAAACGGTCAACCCACAGTCCTCCTCCTCATCACTCTGAAAGGAAAGATAGGAAATAAAGGAAGAAAAGTCTTCTCCTTCTTCTTCACCTTCCTCTTCTTCTGACAAAAGCTATGGCTATTCTCCTAGAGAATACAAGAGGGGAGGATGTCGCAAATCATACCTTGCATGGCAAAGATCACAAAAGCTCAAGAAGTTCAAAGAGGGAGAAAAGAGTATCTCTTTTCTCACCTATGATGGCACCTTTGGTGCTATCGACAAAGTATTGGCCTTCATCCGGTAATTTGATGTGTCCTTTGGAGATGAGGGCTTCATAGAGTCCTCCAAGCTACACCATGTAGTTAAGCACTTCCAAAAATCGGCTTGTCAATGGTGGGCTAGCCTTCGTGGCAATGACAAAGCCCCAAAGACATGAAAAAATGTACGAGTTTCCATCATGAAGCAATAGCTTGCAAGGATGCACAGGACAAAGTGCTTATCGAACGGCGCACTATGAAGCTTCTCCCTCATGAGTCTATCCACAAATATATAGACAAGTTTTGGGATTTACATCTCAAGGCTACTGTCTTCCAAAAGATAGAGTTTTTCGAGAAAAAGCAAAAATTTTGTGCAGGATTACTTGAAGAGTTGGCCGAGTACATAAACTCTAAATGGACTACTTCTACACCATGGTTGCTTCGCGCATCTATTTTCAACAAGGGGCTAGATGGAATGTCGAGCCCATGGAAAACAAATACAAAACTGATGCCTTGCTAAAATCTACGATCTAACCAACCCAAATAATTTTCTCATATTAAACTGATCATTTAATGTGGACAAATAAACAGGAACAAGGTTTAGAATATAGACATGTGCTTACAGATCTATCTCAACACGGGCTAATGGTAAAGGGGTCCAAATGAGAGATGGTCTATCAAAGACCAATGCTAACCAATAGAGCTTAAAATATCTTAGGGTTAGCTTCATTGAAGACCTCCAAAGGTTAGAATTAGAAAGTCCTTTGACCTTAGGTAAGCTAGAGATGAGCTTGAGGTGGGAACCCGGCCCAAGCTTGAGGTGCTTGTCGTGCTTGATGACTAAGGTGCTTGTCGTGCTTGCTCACTAAGATTTTTGAGGTTCTTGTCGTGCTTGTCGACTAGGGAGATTGAGGTGTTTGTGGGAACACTACCCAAGCTTGAGGTGCTTTGTCAAGCTTGCTGACTAAGGTGCTTGAGGGTAAGGTGTTCAAAAAGTCAAATCCCATCCCTACAAGAGAGGGGGCACACACACCCTCACACAAGGCAAGCTTGATACAAAGAAAGAAAATAGGACACTTGTCAAGCTAGGGGGATGAGAGAGAATACACACACCCTGACACAAGGCAAGCTTGATACAAAGAAAACAAATAGGACACTTGTCAAGCTCCTCCTCATGTTACCCTCATGGTGTGCCTAAAGCCTATTGGTTGGCCTCCCAAGGGGTCCAATGATAAATTAGTTAATTTTATTGAATTCTTTTTAGCATTTATCAAGTCCTCTCTCTCAAAGAGGAAAGGGGGACACTTGTCCCAAGCCTACCCTTGTTGCTTGACATGCTTCTTGTAGGTGATTGGCTAGGCCTGGGAAGGTCCTGTAACATTTAATGGCCTAATAACTTATGTGTAGCGGAAATTAGCATGAACATAGTGGGCATTTCATTAGAATAGATTCCTAATGAGAATTACAAGAGTGCTTGGGTGGAGAGAGCAACAAAAAGCATAACACCTAGTTAGATAGCATCAACAATACTTTCAAAAGAGAGAGAAATTAAGCTATTGACAACAGTTGAGGACCAGATTTGCATGGAGCCGGTCCCCCCTCCAAAAGGCTTTGTATTATGGTTTCTCCCATCAAGAGAGACATTGTACAATACAATTCTTTGTGTTCCTTCAAGACTAGCTAGTGCAATGAACATGGAAGCTTCATGCACTAAGCAAAACATTTAATCAAACACAACTTGAATTATCCCGTTCTCAGACCCAAGACCTCACACACCTTCGAAGATGGTGAGAGCTAGCAGGGTATGAGAGTAGATTGAGAGGAAGAAGGAGTATCTTACGAGAAAGATGTACATCTCCTCACATAATCACTCATATTAGCATAGCTTAGCTTAGTAATTAGCTTGGTAGAGAAGATGAGCATGCATTGAAGCTTGGATCTTGGTTGGATTTGCATCCACATGCCAAGAGAGTGTTGATGTAGGCTTCTATCTCACAAGCTTGGAGTAGGTGATGAGCTCTCCATTAAAGCTTGGGAGGAGATAGAGTATTCTTTCTTCACACATGGTCAAGTGTGAGTGTGTGTGTGTCAATGCCAAGCAAAAATCAGCCCCCTCTCTCTCTTGGGCGAGCCCTTCCTGCTAAATTGGTTTGGATTTTGCCTCATTGGACCTCCCCAAGTCAAGCCAATGGGTGTTAAGCAGCATAAGTGATAGCCTTTTGACATGTGTCCCCCTTTCCCCTTTTGTGAGAGCTTTAGGTAATTAAATAATTAAACTAAACTCTTATTGGATCCCTTTTCCTCCTGGCCAATAGGAATCAGGCAAGCCATTGGGCTCCTGAATGCTCATTGGACCCCTTGGGAGACTGCCCAATAGTCTTCTAGGAGACTTAATTCTCATTGGTTTCTTTTATTAAATGTTTTTAAATTAATTAAACTAGATTTACTCTAGCTTAATTCTCATTGGTCCACTTCAAGGGTCTTCCAATAGGAATTGGGCACACCTTGTGGGCATCTGGCCTAGGGAGCTGACATGTGTCCCTAATTCCCTTTGTGTAAAGGGAGCCTGTGTGTGCGTGTGTGACTTTCTCTCTCATCCCCTACTAAATGGGCTCGGCCCCTCCTTTGTAGGCTTTGAAGAAGACTTTTGTACACACACTAAGCATCCAATTTTCCCTAGGGTTGACCTTTGGACACAACCTTTGAATTTTGGAACCTTAGCATTTTGGAAGTCTTAATGGGCTGAACCTTAGGGTCTTTTTAGCCCATTGTTGCACATGGCTCTTTTGCAGATGGCCCCCCCTTTTGATCCCTATTTTCCCTCCTTTGGATCCCTACTGTGGCCGGTCTGCTAGCTTAAACAATATTCTAGCTTTTTCTCCCCTGGTACCTCCCCACATTAAATGATCAGTTTAATATGAGAAAATCATTTAGGAGAATTAGATATTGATTATTATGACAGGTCCAATGAGCTTCAAGCATGAGCTGGAAGGGGGGGTCAACCAAAGCAATAAGGGGGGATGCTTGAGGGGTATACTCTCCCACACACACTCACACACACTCTCATTGTGTGAAGTGCAAGGTGGAAGAGCTCCATCTCCTTCTAGAAGCTAGTAGAGAAGTTGAGAGCCTACACCAACACTCTTGTCTATGGAGTGCAAATCCAACCAAGAGCCATGCTTCAATATTAAGCTTTCCATCTTCTCCATCTTCATTACTATGCTATTATGTATGCTAGCAACAAGAGTGATGATAAGTGAGGAACTACTTCTTTCTCCTATGGAATGTTTCTTCTTTCTCTTCCCTACCCTCATTCCCTGCTAGCTCTCTCCACCTTCGAAGGTGTTTGAGGCCTTGGGACTGATCAGGCTTGGGATAGTTAATGATTTTTGCAAATTTTATGTTATGATCGTGATGCATGAAGCTTTCCATCTTCATTGCATCACCTAGGGCACAAGGAACACAAACATCGTATTGTACCAAGTCTCTCTTGATGGGAGAAACTATAATACAAATGCCTATTGGACTAGGGGAGATCGGCTCCACATAAATCCGATCCTCAACTGTTGTCATGTTCTCTAAACTCTCTCTCTTGCAAAAGTATTGTTCATGCCAAGTTAACTAAGTACTCTGATTATGTTGCTACTGTCAATTAAGTTCACCCTCTATGCTCTCACAAAAATGTTCTCTCTAATTGTCTTAATTCCGCTATTACACCAAGGCATTGGCCCATTTTTTAAAAATAAAGCAGGCCGCCTCAAGCCTTTCCTGTGTGAAGAGTGCTACGTTGCATGAGCCTTGGGTAGTGTGTATAAGTGGGCCTACCATGGGCCATGGTAGTAGCCAACATGGGTACTAGGTAGTCAGAGTGGTAGGTTGGACGACAATGCTGGAAGCTGTAGACTGCAACCTTTGGATTCTCATGGAGCCACAGTCCAACTATTGGTTGATGGATGAGGTTGCATACAATCCTCTCTCTCTCTCTCTCTCTCTCTCTCTCTCTCTCTCTCTCTCTCTCTCTCTCTCTCTCTCTCTCTCTCTCTCTCTCTCTGTGTGTGTGTGTGTGTGTGTGTGTGTGTGTGTGTGTGTGTGTGTGTGTGTGTGTGTGTGTGTGCGCGAGTGTGTGTGCGCACACATGCAGCCCGTGCAGACCGACTGGATGCTACAGGGTGCACACAACAATTACATACCTATGGAGGTCGTCACCTTGTAGTTCTCGAGAGCTAGCACCAAGGCTACCATGGATACCCTTCTAATTTGTGGAAATTCCCAAAATACCCGTCAAATTGCAAAAATTCACAAAATACCCTTTTATCTAATTTTGTTCGATTGTTCAAGATTTTCTAATCTTTATTTCTTTTTGATAACTAAGATCCATTTTTGAGTGCTTAGCATCTAATGTGTGGAAATTCCCAAAATATTAGGGATCTCAGGGAGCCACACTTCAACTACTGGTTGATCCTCTACGTCATTGCAGGATGGATGAGGTTGGATGCAATACTCTCTCTCTCTCTCTCTCTCTCTCTCTCTCTCTCTCTCTCTCTCTCTCTCTCTCTCTTTGTGCACATGTAGGTCGTGCAGACCGACTGGATGTTAGAGGGTGCACACAACGTCTACATGCTTGTGGAAGTCGGTACCTTGTAGTTCTCGAGAGCCAGCACCAAGGCTACCATGGCTGCCCTTCTAATTTGTGGAGATTCCCGAAATACCCGTCAAATTTCAAAAATTCACAAAATACCCTGTTATCTATTTTGGTGAATTGTTCAAGATTTTCTAATCTTCATTCCTTTTTTTATAACTAAGATCCATTTTTGAGTGCTTAGCATATCATTTGTGGAAATTCCAAAATACTTGTCAAATTTCAAAAATTTACAAAATATCCTTTAACTATTTTGGTCGGATTGTTCAAGATTTCTAATCTTTATTCCTTTTTTATGATTCAGATCCGTTTTTAGTGCTTAGCATCTAATTTGTGGAAATTTCCAAAGTACCAGGGATCTCAGGGAGCCACACTCCAACTACTGGTTGATCCTCTGCATCACTACCAGATGGATGAGGTTGCATGTAATCCTCTCTCTCTCTCTCTCTCTCTCTCTCTCTCTCTCTCTCTCTCTCTCTCTCTCTCTCTCTCTCTCTCTCTCTCTCTCTCTCTCTCTCTCTCTCTCTCTCTCTCTCTCTCTCTCTCTGTGTGTGTGTGTGTGTGTGCACATGTAGGCCGTGCAGACCGACTGATGCTAGAGGGCGCACACAACGTTGGAGAGCGGGAATGGGGGAACACGCCCAACACAAACACAAGGGCCTCTCTATATCTCACGGTATCCACAACACGCCTGTCCTCTCGGAAAACACCTTCAAACTACACACCTTACACTAGCAGACCACCGCTTGCTCTCTTTACACTGCTCACATACTCCACAAATCCACCACACAATGCACACCTACTGCCACGGCCTATCTCCACCCTTACACACACTCACAGCCGCTCAATCTCATTCTCTCACACAAAACACCGCCGGTCCGGGGAGGCACACACTTCCACACTGCCGGCACCGAGGGGAAACATGAAAGCACGAGAAAGAGAAGGGGGGAAAAGGTAAACAACAACAATCAAAGGCAACGGTGACTTGATTCCACTTCAAAAAGCATATACACTGGCTTGCACTGCCATCACTATGGCCATTTTCAAGAAACAATTACAAAGGAGCTAGCTTGTCAGTGAACTCCACTTTGCACACTTCAAACGGCACCAAAAAAGCCAAGAAAAAAGCCCCTAATTTGATTCAATTTTGACTTTTATAGGAGGGGTTTCAATTTGGGAAATTGCCACCTTATTGGTCCATCTAGTACCCTAATTTGGTATCTTTGGGAAGGGGGCACTGCCTTGCGTCATCTGCTCTCTTTCCCTGTCTTTGCACTTTGGGGGGGTTGCAATAGCGAGTCGCTATTGCTTGTAGGCTTACCCTTTGCACTGCTCCTTTAGCCTGGCTTTGACCCTTTCTGTTCGACTTCTCCTGCCTTTCCTCTCTTCCTCTATTTCTCTTTCTTCCTTCACCCTTTTTTGGTCCGGCCTTACCTCCTTGCTTGGCCTTGCCCTGGCTTGTCCTTGCTTCTTTAATCTCCCCTTTTAATCATGTTGAATGGGCGCCCGGACACCTCCTCTTTGCTTTTTCACCCCTTCTCGGCCGGCCGAGAAAAGGCCTCTTGCCCCTTTCATTTGGTCCATAGGGAGGTTGTCCTCGGGCTTTCTCCTTCTCTCTCTATGCTCACCCTACCCTCCGCAGGACACGCCCCTTAACCATGCACTGGGGAGGGGGGCATTAGCGAGGTCGCTATTGCCCTCCCCCATTTTACCTCCAAAAAGTAGGGCTTCTAAGGGCCGCGGGCACCCACCCTTTCTCGGATACTGCCACATCATCATATTACGGACGGCCACTTTCTCCCTCACGCGGGTGCGCCACCTGTGCTGCCACTCCTTTTGGCCAAAAGGCCGCCGTCTCCGCCCTGCAGGGCCACCGCCTGCCAACACAGCGCCCACTGGCTTGTGCCATAGCCAAGCACCAAGGAGCTCTCACCCCACAGACCTTCATGAGAGGCACACGCTCCGACATATATACTCTGCAAATTCTATCCTCTCCTACGCATGTGGGATATATCCCCTTGCCACGTGGCAGCCCATGGGCCATTGAGCCTTAAGGCATTGAAAGACTCCCAAAAAAAACCATTATACACTGACTTTTTGGCCCACCTTCCCCATGCTCCCATGTATTGCCCGAAGATCGAAATCACGAGTGCTGAGCCATGCTAGATTATTCATTGTGTTTGTACCAAGCTCGGTAGATATCGTTGTCTTTTGACTCCCGTGTGCTCGTTATTCGAAGCTGCCAAAAACCAAGAAAAGTATCTGCATACACTCCCCCACCAAATGTTCCCTTTTTTCCCTAGGCCGGAACTTGGTGCTCAGGGCTCAGAATCACGACCCGTGACTTCCTATTGACTTCACACAGCACGACCTATTTGCTTGAACCCTGTTGAGGCCTAAAAAATTCCATATGGTGCAGTTTTCAATGTGGGCTAGTGGGCACAGACCCGGCCATCGCCAAATCTTATGATGGCCTTAACTTGCTAACCAGAGCTCTGATTCGCAATCCGAGAAGATAGGCATGCTCCACAGCTCGAGCACTACACATGTATCCACTAACACCTACCTGGGCCACCTATCCCCAGCTGTCCTATCCGTCGGGGATCTGCAACACACTCTACCTTGAAACTTCAGTATCTTGCACATAGAGGCTCCGTTGGATGAGCCGCCTGGATGGGCTTCTAGAGCACACTAAACACTACATTTTAGGACACTGATAGAGCACTTCGGACACCTTCATCTTCTACCCCAATTGAGCCCTCTTTGAGCCTCCTTGTCCTAGAAAGCCTCTTTAGACATACTTTCCCGCTACCCTTTGGCTGCCCAGGTCCTTGGTACCTGCCTTAGCCTTCTGCACTGCACTTGCCTGCACCCTTTGCATAGCATAGACCACTTTCTAGTTTAGCACCAACGTTGATGGAGCAAAAGATGTCGTGCGCACACTCACACACCCAGAAAACTCAACACAATACAAGGAATTTACTTAAATTCCTCACCTCACTCACCACTACTCAAAAGATCCCTAAAAAATCTACCCACAAGCTCAATTCAAACTCCAAACGCCTCGACCTACAAGCCCTTGCCTGCCCGCAGACACTACAAGGTGAGTCGAGGTGATCAACATTGGAAATCACGCTTGATGGTGACCAAAATATACAAGAAAAACCATCAAAAACACAAAAACTCCAGCCACAAAAGTCCACTCTCAAACCATTGCAAAGCCTTCACCAAACTCTACTCTGGTGGACTCTTTGGAGTAGCGCCAACCCTAATGGCACCGATACAGGGTCACATAGTCTTGCAGAAAGCCGCACCTTCTTCCCTCAATTCCTCGCACACACACATCCATGGAAACCTCATAACTTCCATAGACTCTCCCGAGTGCAAAATTGAAGAGAGAAATCTCTCATTCACTCCTCCACACACTCGAAAACAGGACGCGAACGCGACGGGTCTGCACTGGACCACCTGTAGGAACCCTGCTTCCTTCCCCACACAGAGAGGTGAAAAGTCCCAAAACTTGGCTTCCAAAATGCTCCTTTAGCCCAAGCACTCACGGCAGCGTCACTGATGTGGCACTTTGATGCTTTTTCACACCTATTTTTACCTTTTTTGACCTTTTTTGGCCTAGTTTTGGTTAGTTTTGACCCTCGGCGGGCGTTTTTCGTGGGAAAAACCCCAAACGGACTCCAAAATTCACCAAATTTTGTACTCTTGATCCTCAATACCCAAAGCACTTTGCCACATCCCCACATTCTATTTTTGACCACTTCTAGGGCGGTACACGCATCACCGCAAATCAGGCACCGTAAATAGATAGTTACTGCATGTTTCAAACTTCTCGAGCGGGATGAGAGTACCCATACTTGTCACTTGCATTATTTACATTCTAGAAAGTTCAAACACATTATCTAGAACCAAAATAAGCCACCTATAACCATATCCAAGGCCCCAATACCCTATCCAGGCATGTACATATGCTCGACTGCCGACACGCAAGCACGCATATTTACAATGTGCACACGTTGCACCTTTTTTCGAACTTGAAACCACTTTGCAAAGCTCCCAAATGCATGTATTTACATATTTTTGTACATATGACCATGCATATAAACGCTACTTTGTACACGCCAAAAGCGGTCTATCATCATTGCCAACGCTCTAGGTAGAGCATTTATGCTCAACCAAGAGCCTATTTGCATCTGGAACCACATCCCTCGCAAAATATTTCTTCAATTGATAACCATTTATTCCGTAGCGCAAAGGTTCACCGAAAATGTTTTCCAACTCATGGGTGCTATTATGAAATACATGCTTCACTCTGTAGGGACCCAACCATTTGTCCCTCAACTTCTTTTGAAAAGTAAAATCCAAGCGAGAATCATACTTCATCACCAGATCTCCCTCTTTGATTTCTTTCTCTGGCAGCCTCTTATTCATTTTCTCCATCCTTGTCTCTGCTTGTTGAAGATAATAATCACTGGGTTTCTCTCTATTCATTCGTAGCAACTCTAGAGAAAGAATTCTTTCTTGCGACTTGTCATTATGCTCACTTTGCATTTTGCACAACAACTTCAAGGCATCTAACTGCACTTGTATGGGCATAAGAGCTTCTTTTCCATAAACAAACTCATATGGTGTAAATTGTATTGACACTGTATACGCAGTTCTATAAGCCCATAAACACTTTTCCAAGTCCAAGTCCCACTCTTTAGGATGCTCTCTAGCATACTTTGATAGCATCTTCACAATTTGACCATTGCAGTTCTCAACCAACCCATTGCATTGTGGGTAGTAAGGAGAAGAGTGCCTATGCTGAATTTTCAATTTCTCCATGAGAGCAGCAACAAGTTTTCCCCTAAACCCTGGTCCACGATCAGAAATGATAACCATAGGAGCTCCAAACCTGCAACACACTTGTTCATATAAAAAAGAGGCCACTCTTCCTGCTGTTACATGTTTTACTGCTGTTGCCTCCACCCATTTTGTCAAATAGTCCATAGACACAAGGATATACCTTTTGCCATTGTTCGTCCTTGGCATTGGACCTATAGCATCCACTCCCCATTTTGCAAATGCATCAAAAGACATTATAGCTTTTTGAGGCTCACCTAAAAGCTTCCGATTTGCAAACACTTGGCATTCATGGCATGACTTGCACCAAAAATAAGCATCTCTCATCATAGAGGGCCAACAGTAACCTGCTCTCAAAACACGAAAGACAACTTGATCCTTGCCTTGATGGCCTGTTTCTTCATGGCAATGCTCCAAAATCAAGCCTATCTCTTCTTTGTACGGCACTTTTCTCAAAATGCTATCCTTGCCATAAAGCATGATATCCTCACCTACCAATGTGTATTTTCTTGCTTTTGCAACTATTCTCTTACGCCGAACCTTTGATATGCCCTCTGTACATTGCCCTTTACCAAGAAATACTTCTACATCTTGCAATGATTCCCTTCCTGCATACAAGGCTTCCTTGAGCTTTAAAGGAGCTACCAAGGCATCCAACTTGTCCCTAGCCAACTCATCAACTTCTTTATTCTGCTCACAAAGAACATGCTTAAACTGTATCTTCTCAAACTCATGCAAAAGCTTCTTGATGCCATAGAACCACTTCTTCAAATTGTCTTTCTTAACATTCCACAAACCAAGCAACTGATTCATGACTAGCAATGCATCCCCTTTTGCAATGACCCTCTTCAGTCCAAACTCAACACACTGCTTCAACCCAAGGAAAAGTGTGAGATACTCGGCCTCATTGTTGCTTTCAGCTTCATCAAGATCGTAAGCTCTAGAAAAGATTACATCGCCTTTTGGGTTCTTAATGACTACCCCACCACTTGCCTTTTGAAGAACTTTCCTGTATGCACCATCAAACATCATTGTATACGCATCTGTAATATCTACTTCCTCTTCATGATCATCCTTGTCCACCCTTGGGTAAGATGGAAGCTCCCCCCCCTTATGTACCACTATGTCTGCCAAGTGAGCTTTAACAGAATGATCCACTTTAAACTCAAACTCATACTCTTGAAGCTCATACTCATGTACCACTATGTCTGCCAAGTGAGCTTTAACAGAATGATCCACTTTAAACTCAAACTCAAACTCATACTCATGATCATCCTTGTCCACCCTTGGGTAAGATGGAAGCTCCCCCCCCCTTATGTACCACTATGTCTGCTAAGTGAGCTTTAACAGAATGATCCACTTTAAACTCAAGCTCATACTCTTGAAGCTCCAAAGTCCACTTTAAGATTCACTTGCTAGGCTTCAAATGTTGTACTACATCAGGCAAAAGATTCGATGTGGTGAGCACATAGAACTTTTGGGGCAACAAATAGGTTTTGAACCTTCGACAAGCAAGAACCAAGGCAAATACCCACTGTTCCATTTCTGTGTAGGAGAACTCGCTTACATTCTTCATCTTGCTCTCAAAATAAATTGGCTTGAAGTTCCTTCCTTGCTTTTGTAAGAGAACCGACCCAAAAGCTACTGACCCCACACTAATAGATACATAGAAAATCGACTGCAAGTCAGGAGGACTCACTGTTGGTAAAGCACACAATACCTCCTTGATGCCATCAAAAGCCTATTGCATGTCTTCATTCCATTCAAACCCTTGAACTCTTTGACTCAATTTCTGGAGAGGATACACATACTGACATAGCATCCAGAAAAAACGTGACAAGTACCTGAGCTTATGCAAAAATGATGCTAAATCCTTTGTGTTGTTGGGCGGATCCATAAGCAATAAAGCCTTAACTTTCTCTGGGTCAGCTTCTATTCCATTTTGGGAAACCACATGTCCTAGAAAATGGACTATGGCATGAGCAAACTTACACTTCTTTGGGTTGAGTTGCCCACCCTCTTGTTGAAGCCTTTCAAAACTCAACCTCAACTTCTCCAAATGTGTGAACCTTGAGCTATAACACCCAATGTCATCCATGAAAACACGAATGAACTTACTCAAGTAGGGACCAAACACTCTATTCATCCATCCTTGGAAGGTAGCATATGCATTAACCAACCCAAAAGCCATTCTTTTGTAGGCAAAACAACCCCAGGGATTAATGAAGGTCGTCTTCAATCGATCTTCAATCGCTATCAAGATCTGAAAGTAGCCAAAAAATCCATCCATGATCGAGTAACGTTCATGACCGGCAACCTGATTGAGGATTTCATCTAGGAAGGGTAGTGGATAATGATTTATTTTTGTGGCAACATTCAAAGGTTTGAAATCAACACATATCCTAAATCTTCCATTCTTCTTAGGCACAATAACAACTGGAGAGACCCATTCAGACTCCTCCACTCGAAAGATGAAATCTGCTTCCAAAAGCTTCGTCACCTCTTCATGAAGTGTCTTCTCATGAATGACCCCCAACCTCCTAAGCTTTTGAACCTTTGGCTTGGCACCTTCTTTTAGATTGATTCTATGGTCGACTCCTTTAGCTCCTTGCAACTCTGTATATTCAGTGGTAAATAGCTTTGGAAATTCCTTAAACATGTCTTCATACTCCTTTTTTTCTTTTTTTGTCAAGTCCTCTCCTAGCATGCTCCTTACATTCACTTTGGTAGGCTCTACAATTGCTTTTGTACTATCCTTCTTCTCCTTGACATTCACATCATACATCGATGCTTCCTTTTCAACACTTATCCCAAAAAGATCAGGACATAATTGCATCAATCCTTCCTCTACACTTTCTTCTTATGTCGTAGACGACGCATCACTATCGTATGACATAGTTTCTGTCGAATCTGTATCTTGCATCTCCAATAGGGGTTGTGTACGGCTCTCGTGCGTCTTCATGTTGTAGACAATGGTCCTTCCTTTCTCTTTGTCGGGGATGGTGATCAAGCCCGTGCCCCAATCCTGCTTAGCACCAAGGGTTATAAGCCATGGCCTCCCTAAAATGATCGGATAAGCATTCTCACCCGCTTGCATCACGTAGAAATCAACCAAGCACGCAATCCCCAAGACTTTTATCTTCACATCTTCAGCTATTCCAAGACACCTTGCCTTTTTGTGGTTGGCCATCCTCATACGGATCAAAGCATTCACTGACATCTTAACGCCTTCTTCCTTCATGATGGCCTCGGTCATGACACACACCTGGGCACCACTATCCACATATGCTTGCACTTCCATCTTCTTTCCCAGCATAGCTTCAACTATTGGAACCATATCCACTGGGTGACCAACCCTCAAAGATGACACCATGCTTTGACTCTTTTCCTTCTTGGAAGGGAGCCGCGTAATCACACACTTGGTCCACCGCCTCCTCAATTTAGCATTCAAAGCCACCAACTGACCAAAAGATATATTTGCCTTTTGATTTCGTATGTCGTCGACAATATCATAGTCTTCAACACCTTGGCCAAGGAGGTAGTCCTTTGGACCAATTTTCCTTCTTCGCCGCCTCTTGCTACTTTCTGGTTTGTCTTCTATCTTAGCCTTTCCTTTCCTTGCTCTTGTTTCCCTCTCTTCTTTTGTCTCTTTCTCCCTATCATGCCTAGCTCTCTTATTGGCCAAAACATCCACATCTTGATGCTCAACGGTAATGATGTTGATAGCCCTACCTTCTCCATTTGTAGGCAACGGTTGTGGTGGTTGCTACGGCTGTGGTGCTTTTAGTGCTCGCTCTTGATGATTTTCTTCTATTCTCCCTCAACCACGTCCATATAAGGGGTATATCCCTCCTCTCTCTCGTGGTGGTTCAGGACAATCAGGGGCGTAGTGACCCTCTTCATCACAATTGTAGCACCTACCTTGTAGCCTTCGTCCCCTACCTCTCCCGACTGGCCGCTCTTCTCTTTGGTTCCTATTCATTATGTTAATTCTTAATTCTTGCAAACTGACCGGCAAGATCATGTAGAACCCGGGCCATAACAAGATCTGGACCTTCAACCACTCGCTCCGCTCTATCATCCGTTGTCACAGGGACCATTGGTTGCACCACAACTGGCTCAGTGTGTGTCATGCCTTGCTCCCACCTTCTCTTGATCTTCTTGCTCTTGGCCTCGGTGATTTCCATAGCTCTTTCAAATGTAGCAGGCTCCTCTTGATCAAGCAGGCTCCGTTTGACGAGCCGCCTGGACGGGCTTCTAGAGCACACTAAACACTACATTTCACGACACTGATAGAGCACTTCGGACACCTTCATCTGCTACCCCAACTGAGGCCTCTTTGAGCCTCCTTGGCCTAGAAAGCCGCTTTAGACATACTTTCCCGCTACCCTTTGGCTGCCCAGGTCCTTGGTACCTGCCTTAGCCTTCTGCACTGCACTTGCCTGCACCCTTTGCATAGCATAGACCACTTTCTAGTTTAGCACCAACGTTGATGGAGCAAAAGATGTCGTGCGCACACTCACACACCCAGAAAACTCAACACAATACAAGGAATTTACTTAAATTCCTCACCTCACTCACCACTACTCAAAAGATCCCTAAAAAATCTACCCACAAGCTCAATTCAAACTCCAAACGCCTCGACCTACAAGCCCTTGCCTGCCCGCAGACACTACAAGGTGAGTCGAGGTGATCAACATTGGAAATCACGCTTGATGGTGACCAAAATATACAAGAAAAACAATCAAAAACCCAAAAACTCCAGCCACCAAAGTCCACTCTCAAACCATTGCAAAGCCTTCACCAAACTCCACTCTGTTGGACTCTTTGGAGTAGCGCCAACCCTAATGGCACCGATACAGGGTCACATAGTCTTGCAGAAAGCCGCACCTTCTTCCCTCAATTCCTCGCACACACACATCCATGGAAACCTCATAACTTTCGTAGACTCTCCCGAGTGCAAAATTGAAGAGAGAAATCTCTCATTCACTCCTCCACACACTCGAAAACAGGACGCGAACGCGACGGGTCTGCACTGGACCACCTGTAGGAACCCTGCTTCCTTCCCCACACAGAGAGGTGAAAAGTCCCAAAACTTGGCTTCCAAAATGCTCCTTTAGCCCAAGCACTCACGGCAGCGTCACTGATGTGGCACTTTGATGCTTTTTCACACCTATTTTTACCTTTTTTGACCTTTTTTGGCCTAGTTTTGGTTAGTTTTGACCCTCGGCGGGCGTTTTTCGTGGGAAAAACCCCAAACGGACTCCAAAATTCACCAAATTTTGTACTCTTGATCCTCAATACCCAAAGCACTTTGCCACATCCCCACATTCTATTTTTGACCACTTCTAGGGCGGTACACGCATCACCGCAAATCAGGCACCGTAAATAGACAGTTACTGCATGTTTCAAACTTCTCGAGCGAAATGAGAGTACCCATACTTGTCACTTGCATTATTTACATTCTAGAAAGCTCAAACACATTATATAGAACCAAAATAAGCCACGTAGAACCATATCCAAGGCCCCGATACCCTATCCAGGCATGTACATATGCTCGACTGCCGACACACAAGCGCGCATATTTACAATGTGCACAAGTTGCACCTTTTTTCGAACTTGAAACCAATTTGCAAAGCTCCCAAATGCATGTATTTACATCGTTTTGTACATATGACCATGCATATAAACGCTACTTTGTACACGCCAAAAGCGGTCTATCAACGTCTACATATCTGTGGAAGTCGGAACCTTGTAGTTCTCGAGAGCGAGCACCAAGGCTAAAATTCCACAAATACCCGTCAAATTTCAAATACACGCCATCGCATCTACTATTGCAGGAGGCGATATGAGAGTGCAAAATCTGAAATACATGTTGAATGCTTTGCAGCCAATGTTGCCAAACATCTTTGTGTTTTGAGCTGTAAACATGCATCCAAAGCATAGCGTAGGAATGGGGAGAGAGAGAGAGAGAGAGAGAGAGAGAGAGAGAGAGAGAGAGAGAGAGAGAAAGAGACTCGTTGCAAAGTGAGTTCTACCTAGCAAAATGTAGCGGATGCCGCTATGGAGAAGTCGCAAACTAAACACACACACACACATACATGCACGCACACGGGCGCACGGCACCTTCGCTCGCTTTCTAGTGGCTCGTTGTGCCACCACCGTGCATGGAAAATCCTCTCCTTTTTTTCCACCTAACTTTCTTAACCCTTATCAATAATTAGGGGCGGTTCCTATGGTTGGCCATGACCCCTAGTCACCGCGTAGTGTGTGCGCATGCCCCTAGGTTATAAGATACTTCACATTCCTTCCCCTTTAAGAAGAATTTTCATCCTTAAAAATTTGTTTGGAAGAAGCAATGCTAAAGCTAGGGAACCTTTTCTGGAGAGTGCTTACTCGCTCCTGTATTGAACTCTCCTCAATACAATCTCTCCACTTAACTAAACACTATGTATTTATTTGTTTTTCTAGTTATTTTTTCTCTAGTGTCTAGTATTTTCTCTGGTTCATGCAAAAGAGAGTATCTATGAGTGTCCACTATCTGATCATCTTGAATAAGATTGTCAGATTGACCCAAAAAAAAATTTAGTCTGCTAACATGGAATACTCAATGTGCCACTTGTCTCTGATAATTGGAGTTTGTAAGCCATATCTCCAACTTTCTTTACTATTGTGTAAGGTCCACAATACCTTGGTGATAATTTTGGACACGGTCCCATCTTAATGGTTTCAGACCTTTCACACAAATTAATATATGTATTTTCTCAATCTTGAGCCTTTATTTAGCAAGTTTAAGCATTTCATTGATATCATCTAAAAAGTCTTCAGCTGCCTGAACTTTTTCCTTTTTTTGCAGATAAAAATTTCTTCAGCTGCCTGAACTCGTCATACTTCAATTGAGACGACTCGGTCTCCCAAATCGTGTCCGCATCCATAGAGCTGCTGTCACTCAGCTCAGTCTCTTCCTCTGTCTTGAGCTCAAGAATCTCTTCTAGCTTCAGCACTTTGACCTTGTCTGCAAACCACAATCTTTGGCCTTTACCACACTTTAATGGAGCTTCTACAACCACACCTTCACTCGGCAGCACATCCTTTCTTCACTCTGGAACCATATGTACATCCTCCCCAACTAGAGCTTCTCTAGCCGGCATCTTTGGCATAGGAACCACCCTGTCTCTTTGTAGCCAAAGAACCCTTGGTTCTTCTCGCACTTGCACTTCTCTTAGAACCATATGTGGCTCCACTACCAACGCATCACCCTGCCTTGACACCATCGCACTTGGCAAACTCCATATAGCTTCGCGCTTCTTCATAATATTTTTGGTCCTTCCTTTCGCTAGAGCTACTGCTTCCTCATACAACACCAGGCCAGCTATTTCAACCTTATCGCACACTTCCTCATGCACACAATCCATGAATTTACTCAACTTTTAAAAACTGGTTTTCTCTGCAGTAGTTACCTTGATCAATGTCCCCCAAAGGGCTTCAAACTCCCATTCGAATGCTTGAAAATCCGCTTCCAAGCTCTGCTTCCATCCATCCAACTTCCTCTTTACTTTGTCCAACTGCACATCCGCTGCATATCTACTGCAAAAGGCTTCACAATCTGCCTTTTTTCTTCATGCAGGCCATCGAACCATAGCCTCGCTTTACCACGAACTAAGAGAAGGAATACCTGTACCGCACCATCTTCCCTCAACAAACCTCTTTTCAAAACGAACAATCTGTAGTCTTGAATCCAGGTTTTTGCATTTTTGACCCCGGTGAAAATGGGAAATTTGGACCATGCCATCTCTAGCAGCACCTTCTCTTCAAAGGCCGCACCTTTGGCATCACCAACATCATCACTTCAACATCAACTAGGAGCATCAAACCGCTCCTCAGTGGGGGCACTAGAAGATGGAGAGGGAATCGGGGAACACACCTAGCACAAAAATGACTGCCTCCCTATAGCCCAGAGCGTGCACAACACCCCAATCCACTAGAGTTCACCTTCAAAACTCATGAAACATGCTGGCATGCCACCGCCCACACAAACGCGCACACAACAGCTAACCAAGCATTTCATTGCTCGTTTTGAGCCACACACCGCTGCCGCACACAAAACCACACTATCACTTCCATTCCGCACACAAAGACGGGGTCCAGAGGCACACACATCCGCACCGGCACCACACACACACACAATCAGAAGAAGTAGAAAAGGAGGGGCAAGGGAAAGAATGTGAGAGAAACACCATCCAAGATTCATCGCTGCTCAAACACTCTTTACAACCCACTTACATCAAACGGCGCACGCACATGGTCGCCGGGCAAGAAAATGCACACTTGGGGCTTTGCAAGCACACACCTCTGCACCAAAAAAAAACAACCCAAGAACTCACACACACACACTCTATCTTGGCTCTCTATAGGCTCACCGGCCCAAGCTCCTAGCAAGTAGCCTACTATGGCAAAAAGCATTAAAAATGGTACTTTTATAGGGGCGCCCCTTTCAATTTGGGCATCTAGTCTCTGATTGGTCCATCTTGCATCCACATTTGGTAACTTTGGGAGGAGGTAGCCACCTTTGGCTTCATTTGCTCTCTATCTCCTTCTTTTTTGCACTTGAGGACTGCCCCTTCACATATTTTATTTTTTATATTTTCCTTCTTTCCCACTCTTTGGAAGGCTTAGCTTGCATTGCCTCTTTGACTTACCCTTTCACTATTTTTTGTCCGGTCCTTTGTTTGATCCACCTTCCCTCAGCCTTCTCTCTCCTCACTTCCCCTCTTGGTCCTTTGCTTTGCCAGGGAATGGCCCCGCCTCAAGCTATCCAATCTTCTTTGAACTCTCTCTCTCTCTCTCTCTCTCTCTCTCTCTCTCTCTCTCTCTCTCTCTCTCTCTCTCTCTCTCTCTCTCTCTCTCTCTCTCTCTCTCTCTCTCTCTCTCTCTCTCTCTCTCTCTCTCTCTCTCTCTCTCTCTCTCTCTCTCTCTCCGTGAACTACCCCTTACCTCACCACTAGCGATATCCCTAGGGGGGGGGGGGGGGGGGGTGCTTGACTTAGTACTCAAAAGGGCCCCTTAAGGGGATGCGGGACAAGCCATTGCCTTGACCCCTACCACGTCATCAACCAACAGCTCAAGCCGCTCACGGGCGCTACCAAATTACCACCAAGTGCTCACTGTAAGCAAAACATGATGGTTGCACCACCGCACAGCACCAGAGAAGCACCACCGCAACTCATCGCCATAGCCCACGCCAAGGAGGAGCTCTCAATCCCTTATACATCTCCAAGAGGCCTCATGGCACAGTCTTTATAGACTTCTCCTCACCCTGTATACTACACATATGGGTCATTAATGCCACATGGCATGCTGCGGGCGCCCCACCCTTTGAGATGACCTCCAATGCCGAAAAAAAATCTCTAAAAAATTCCCCTCATAAAATCCCCCCCCCCCCCCCCCCCCCCCCCACTTCACGAGCCTGCAATATCCCGCTCTAGGGTCGGACTTCCAAGCCGCAAGGGCCGGCCAAAGCTTCACCTATTGACTTCAAGCCACAAGTACTGCAAATTGAGGCCATCAAAACAAAAAAAAAAACATATGTAAGCTTACTACCGCCAAATGATCCCAACTTTACCAGGTTATAGCGCTCAAAATTACGCGCCGTCAATCCTCCGTGCTGACTCCACACGGTATGCTCTATCTGCTTGACCCTGTTGAAGGCCAAAAAATGTAGATAACATGACTCCCAATGCAATCCACTTGGCCCATAACAACCCCGACAAAACTGCAATTGGCCATAACTTGCTATCCAGAGCTCTAATTAGCAATCCAATAAGACAAGCATGCTCCATAATTTGAGCTCTAAACAACTATCCGTTGATATTCACCTGGGCCACCTATCCCCAGCTGCCCTATTCGTTGGGGATCTGCAACACCTTCTAACTTTAAACTTTAGTATCTTGCTATTAGACAACGGGGGACTAGACCATGCAACTCTCCACCCAACCGTGCCATATAGACTCCTAGTCGCTAAATATAGTGCCCCTTGACCTCATGTCCTTCCTCTCCACCCAATCATGCCATCTATAGACTCCTAGTCTCTAAATGTAGCTCCCCTTGACCACATGTCTGTCCTAGCCCTTGGCTTGGCCCTTGGCCTCGCCCTTGGCCTCGCATTACTCCCCCCTTGGAGAAGCATTTTCTTCCTCGAAAACACAAGTGGTAGTATCTTCATAAGAACACTGATGTTTTCCTTGTTGGCATCCCATACGTGGGCCAATTGTCCATATGACTAATACTTAGGTGTAGTGAGGAGGTTCAATGAAACCAAGAGAAACATCTTGATTTTCAACATTGTTGTCCTTTTGCAACCACTTGTATCTATGGTAGCTCATTTTATAACTCACGCAAGTACTTTAAAGGAGTAACCACAACTAAGAGGTGTCTAAAGGCATAACCACTGGAATAATGCAAGAAAACCTTGGTGCAACTTGCCATGAAGTTGTGAGCCAGATTTCTAACTTGCGTGAGTATCTTGAAAAGCTCATAGCTACTAAGGGATAGAATAGGGGGTGTCCTCTTGTCAGACTTTTGAACATCTTGGAACACATAGAACTACATGTTCACCCCTAAGGAAGGTTACATGTGAACATACTTTTTCAGCACACCTACTAAGTCCTTGACTTATGAAACTATTGAATTAGTATCCAAACCCACCACAACAGGTGTTCAAAGTTGAAAACCTAACCTAAAAAAATTCTATAATAGCGAGAGAATCGCCCATTCAGAATGCTTTGTGCTAACGTATACGGTTAGCAGATCCTTTAGCACTAGAAGGAATACTTGTAAGCTACCCATCCAACACGGGATGAATAGCAGTAGTAAGAGTGAGGTGCTTTCCCCAATCAAATTACAGACAGTCTTCCATGACTGATGATAACCTACGACTAACCACGTGAGGTTCCAATCGTGTACTTGATGTGAATTTGAGCGAAGTAAACTCATAGAGTTTAGATCATCCAATCACAAACACCCATACTAAACCATTATCGTGTATGGCCGGGTGTGAACTCATACTAAATTTGTTGTAGAGGTTGCACTTGAAGTACAAACACGTGCAAAAACAATAAAGTCCATGAATTTGCATGCCGCTCGGAAAAAATCTGTGTTAAACACTAGGGCCCATACCACCTAGTGTGCATGCATTTAACACAAACAAATCTGGACCTTTATTTCGTGACGAGACTTTCCACGGTACGTACATGAAAGCCTTGCAACAAAAACTGGACCATAACAAAATGTGAAAACATAGTCATACCTAGGTACCAACCATGAGACATTCTCATTAACATAGCACACTTGGCTGTACGTAGAAACAACCCTCCGTTAAGGTGGCTTTACAACACTTGTAATCGTAAAAAGTTTGTACTTAGTACCCGACAATTTTTGGCCATTGAAATTGTTCCTCACTCTATGTGCTCAAAATGGTCGAACAAATGGATACGACCAGCACTTAGGGACTTCGTCGCGACACATCATTAGGAATTAGGTGCCGGTGTCATTCTCAGAGACTCATATTCTCCACATGTGGAATATGTGTCAAATAAGGATGTGAGGAAAAGCAACATCCATCAAGTACAGATGTACTTGTGTGTGGAGGTAACTGCAAACACTCTGCGACGTGAGTGAGAGGGACCCTCATTATCTCTGCTCCACACTGGCTAAACCAAACTCCTTGAGGTCCTAGAACATGTTGTATCTCGTGTGACAACATGTTGCAGACAGAACCCTACCATGTAGGTCTGTAACTGTTTCAACAAGAAGGAAACCTATCATGATATGTTGATGAAGAGTGAAGAGAGAAAATGACAACACTTTCTCAGAATGCTATGCTCTTACATGACCTTGTCACGTGTCTAAAGAGCAAGCTGGATGAAAACCTTCTAGGTCAAACATCCCTTTGATAAAGATAAATAAATTGAAACGTGTAACCCTGGGTGTTGCCTTGGCAATCCAAACCTTCGGTGATAATCTACGTAGTCAAACCCCTTGGCAAGACCCTTGATAGAAACTATTCAAGTAGTACTTAACGGTAACTAACATAGTCAACCATATACAAAAATGATTGGAATCAACTAGAAAAATTGAATTTGCCGACTACACTGTGGTAGATTGCGGACTTCTTTCCTTGAAAGGACAACTGTGATAGATCAAACTGTGATCCTCAATGCCTATGGAGTGATTTAGTAATCACCCACTGGGTCTTACCCCAAAACTGTCACGCTTCCATAGACACTCATAGTGCTATAGAGAGAGTAGGAGATCCACACAAGTGAAATGCCTAGCTCTTATGGATAGACATGTTGTCTCATTTTTTTGTTGCATCTAGACTCCGTGGTATATATCAGCTAATGTGAGTTTAAGATTATCAGAAACTCAACTCAATCTTCGCACTAAAAACATGTAGTGCTAACAGAATACTCAAAATATTTGTAATGGCAAGACTGTTGCTTGGCCATTAACGCCGATGGGTAATCCCCTGGGTAGATCTGTTTGATCTTAAGAACAATCACCCAAGGAATGCCAATAGTTGGGTCTTATCCTAGATTTGACAATGACTCTTAGCCTTTGTGGATCATAGCCCTTATCCAATAACAAATTAGTGTTCAATCAACAAACCGATGAAGACTAAATTTGGGTGGCATCTTGGCCACTTTCTAGCAAAGAGCTAGAGTACTTTGGCTCAGGTTGACTCATGAGAAAAACATGTATCAAAATCTTCTTAGAAAGTTTCATTATTCTTTGAGAGAAATAAGAAAGAGAAAGAAGGAGAGCATGCTGGGCTGAGGAACTTTCCTTAAGTTTCTGGAGTGTGTACCTAATCCATGTGCTTGTGTGCATCTTATGCTTAGTGTGCAGCTTATTTTATAAGCATACAACAATCTGTCTGTAGGATTCTCTCATCAAGAGAGGTAACAAAAAACACAAGTCAAATCTTGACCCATCTACCTTTTATGGGGTCGTGATGACTGTATGAAGATGACTTAAATATGGAACTTTGCCTGTGAATCAAGTTCGAGATTTAGGTTCCTTTTAGTGGTGTTGTGCATTAACAACAAACAAAGAAACATAAATGAAAATCATGTGAAACAATACATAATGTATCATGTTCCTTACAGAGTTGCGAGTGTGGTATAGGAAGCGTAATCCATGAGGCGGTGGAATTCATTCCACCTGGGTAGCATGCCTTGCTTGCAGAATTGTAAGCCCCTGTCTTTAGTGATGGTCTCAAACATAAAATCCATAACCATAAATGCCTTGCACCAGCTAGACTGGTAGGGATTCTGTGAGGTGATATCCACATTATGCCAGTTCCCCGAACTTGTGCGTGTCAATGCCCTTGATTCCAAGTCAATGGGCAATATCTTGGCACAAGGGAGAAGCCTTGCTTCATGTAAAACTAACAAAGCACTTGCTTTGCACAGCAACAATAGTTTCCAAGTAAAGTGTAAACATGGAAAAACAACAAAAACTTAAAATTGTCTAACCTGGTCGTCCAACTGTAATCAGGTGTCATGAAATGTGGAAGGAAAAACTCACTCCGAAGCAGCTTATAGCCATATCTACTTTGCGAGAGAGTTGTTGCGAGAGAGTTGTCGAGTATGCACATACGCCCTCTTGTATCATATATGCCCGTCTTGTACGTAATGAGATAACTTGCAAGCATATTGTCAAATCCCTACCAAGTTTGTACACTCATAGCATATGCCAATTGTGGGGAATCTCAATGCAAGATGCATAAAGTGAAGCCTTGCTTCACATAAATGGAAGCCTTGCTAACAGCCAGTGCATGTGGCTGTTGACATACAGATATCATGACAAAAAGAATCGCCCTTTTCTAGCAATTTCAATTGAAATTAGCCAATACTTTGTGTCAAGCATCCTCTATCAGCATTTAAAAATAGTAAACAGTGACAAGGAGTCGGCCATGCCGAGCAACTTCCCCCCTGCATCAAGTCGAGCAACAAGATGTGCCAATCTCCTTGAGATTCCAGAACATTGAAAATTTGGTATGCTTTAGCATCAAAGATACCATGTGAGGACATGCTGTGTAGGTTATTGCACCAGCTTCTTGTGTTGACTTTGCTGCCTTGGCCCAAGGCGAACCTATTGTGAGCATGCATGCCTGATTTGGTGCAGGTCACCAGATCTACGTGGGCCTCCCCCGGGGTGCTTTCCCGCGGCTACAACTCAGTTGATACCTTCCATGCAAGCCTTGCTTGAGTCTGATTCTACCTCCTACTTGCCGTGCCTTGCCCTCCTCGCAACCAAAGCCTTCCCCACATCCTTTTTTCAGCCCACCTTGCTTGCCTACTTCGCCATGAAAAAACATACGAGAGAGGGAGATTCACACACACACACACACACACACACACACACACACGGAGAGAGAGAGAGAGAGAGAGAGAGAGAGAGAGAGAGAGAGAGAGAGAGAGAGGGAGATATCCATGCATCACCTCCTCCATTGCTCCACTCTTCTTCATCCTCTCCACCTTGCTCTGATACAATGTTAGACTGCGAGGGACTAGACCATGCAACTCTCCGCCCAACCGTGCCATATATAGACTCCTAGTCTATAAATATAGCAACCCTTGATAGGATGTCCGTCCTGGCCTTTGGCCTGACACTTGCACAACGGGGCTCCGTTTGACGAGCCGTCTGGACCGACTTCTAGAGCACCTCGAACTCCACATTCTAGATCACTGATAAAGCACTTTGGATACCTTCACATGGCATCCCATATAGACCATTCTGGAGCCATTCTAACCTAAAATGCTACTTTAAGCATACATTCTTACTGCCACTAGTCTGCCCAGGGACTTCATACCTGCTCTAGCCTTGTGCATTGCACCTACCTACAACCTTTGCCTGGCATTGATCACTTTCTTGCACAGACCAACTTTGTTAGCACCATCATTGCACACCCCCTAGTTGAACATTTATGTTCAACCACATATAGGCTTATTGCACCAAAAAACCACACACTAAAACAAACTCTCTGTACACCACAAAATCACGTACCATATGTACAAAACCTGGCATCTGTCACCTGCCACCATTGTTCATGCGGGTTGCCCAACCCCTTGCTTTACTGCATAGTCACCACCAGGGTCAAACACCTGCCATTGATCATATCCACCCACCTGTAACACCCTTCCATAATGCCATACCAAGGCACCTAACCAACTGCATGTCCAAACCGCAACAACATATTTCTACTACTCCATGCAGCCAATGGAAAATTTTCCACTTGCAACAAAGCATCTCCAAACGCATCAACACTCTCATCAGTCAAGGACATACCTGACCCACCCCCCAACCATGTAAAGTGATATCCTCTTCCAGAAAATCATGTATCTATTCAATAGCTCATTGCACAGCTACTTTTATCATCATTCCTTTCAACCACCAATTACAAATCTCCTTGGAAAGCTTGGACACCGCCTTGGAATCCTCATCACCTATCATAGAGTGCACTTGCTGCACAAGAAACACCTTTATTTTTGGCTCCACACTGCCCTTCCCACCACCTCCCATGCACTCAATTCTAGCATCATTGAGCTCTTCCTCGTCTATTGGCCCTTCAGGGTCAATCAACACCATCTCCATATCAGCTTCACTTTCTTGCTCTTCAAGCACCCACTCTACCATTGTATCAAGCTCCGCCGAGGAAGAGAGAAACTCGTTCTCTATTGCATCATCCTTGTCCTCTATGGCTTCACAATCTGCCTTTTCTTCTTCACGCAGGTCATCGAACCATAGCCTTGCTTTACCACGAACCAAGAGTGGGAAAACCTGTACCGCACCATCTTCCTTTGACAAACCACTTTCCAACATGAAAAACCCCGTAGTCTTGAAGCCAGGTTTCCGCATCTTCGACCCCAATGAAAATGGGAAATTTGGACCATGCCATCTCTAACAAAAACCTCTTCAAAAGCCGCACCTTTGGCATCACCAAAATCATCACTTTGTCAACAACTAAGAGCATCAGACCGCTCCTTAATGGGGGCACTAGAAGATGGAGAGGGGAAATGGGGGAACACACCCGACACAAAAAAGACTGCCTCCCTATATCCCAGGGCGGACACAATAGCCCAATCCACTAGAGTTCACATTTGAAACTCACAACACACACTAGCAAGCCACCACCTGCACACACACACCGACACACAAACGTGCACACAACAGCTAACCAAGCATTTCACCGCTTGTTTTGAGCCACACACCGTTGCCGCACACGAAACCACACTCTCACTTCCATTCAACACACAAAGAAGGGGCTCGAGGGGCACACACATCTGCACCAGCACCACACACACAAGCAGAAGAAGTAGAGAAGGAGGGGCAAGGGAAACGATGTGAGAAACACCATCCAAGATTCACCGCTATTCACACACTCTTTACAACCCACTTACATCAAACGGCACACCCATATGGTCGCCGAACAAGAAAACGCACACTTGGGGCTTTATAGGCACACATCTCTGCACACAAAAAAAACCAACCCAACAACTCACACACACACTTTCTCTTGGCTCTCTGCAGGCTCACCACCTCAAGCTCTTGGCAAGAATCCTACAATGGAAAAAGGCATGAAAAATGGTTTAATTTTGACTTTTATAGGGGCACCCCTTTCAATTTGGGCATTTGGGCTCTGATTGGTCCATCTTGCATCCACCTTTGGTAAGTTTGGGAGGATGTAGCGGCCTTTAGCTTCATTTTCTCTCTATCTCCTTCTTTTTTCCACTTGAGGGGGGTGCAATAGCGACATCGCTACTGCCCCTTGACATTTATTTATTTTTTATATTTTCCTTCTTTCCCACCCTTTGGAAGGCTTAGCTTTCACTCCCTCTTTGACTATTTTTTGTCCGGTCCTTTGTTTGATCCACCTTCCATCAGCCTTCTCTCTCCCCCCTCTTTGTCCTCTACTCTACCCAGCCTTGGAATGGCCTCGCCTTGAACTATCCAATCTTCTCTTGCACATGGCAGCCCCCTTGGGCGAGCTTTGAACTCTCTCTCTCTCTCTCCCTCTCTCTCTGGGAACTGCCCCTTACCTCACCACTGGCGATATTGTTGGGGGAGGGGGGGCTTGACTTAGTACTCAAAAGGGCCCCTTAAGGGGACACAAGACAGACCACTGCCACATCAACAATCAATAGCTCAAGCCGCTCACAGGCGCCACCAGGCGCTCGTTGCAAGAAAAACACACTGGCCATGCCACCGCACAGTGCCAGAGCAGTGCCACCGCAGCTCATCGCCATAGTCCACGCCAGGGAGGAGCTCTCACTCCCTTATACATCTCCAAGAGGCCTCACGGACCAGCTTTTATAGACTTCCGCTCACCTTGTATACTGCATATATGGGTTCATTAATGCCATGTGGCATGTTGCGGGCCCCCCACCCTTTGGAATGACCTGCAATGCCCAAATAAATTCTCTAAAAATATCCCCTTATACTCATTCCCCCCCCCCCCACTTTACCAGCTTGCAACATCCCGCTTCTGGGTCAGACTTCCAAGCCGCAAGGCTTGCCGACCGAAGCTTCACCATATTGACTTCAAGCCACAAGTACTTGGCCGCATTTCGAGATTCTTGAGGTTGCAAACCGAGGCCTTCAAAACAAAAAAAAATCATCTATAAGCTCACTACCACCAAATGCTCCCAACTTTACCAGGCCATAGCTCGATGCTCGATGCTCAAAATCACAAGCCGTCAATCCCTGTTGACTCCACATGGTATACTCTATCTACTTGAACCCTGTCGAGGCCCAAATATACCAGATAATACAACTCCCAATGCGATCCACCTGGCCCATATTTGACCTCTACACATCTATCCGCTAACATCCACTTGGGACACCTGTCCTAGCTGCCCTATCCGTCAGGGATCTGCAACACCTTCTAACTTTAAACTTCAGTATCTTGCACACCGGGGCTCCGTTTGACGAGTCGTCTGGACCAGCTTCTAGAGCACCTTGAACTCCACATTCTAGAGCACTTTGGACACCTTCACATGTCATCCCATTTGGACCATCCTCGAGCCATTCTAACCTAAAAATCCGCTTTAAGCATACAATTTCCATTGCCACTAGTCCGCCCAGGTACTTCATACCTGCTCTAGCCTTCTGCACTGCACCTGCCTGCAACCTTTGCCTGGCATTGATAACTTTCTTGCACAGACCAACTTTGGTTGCACCAACGTGTTGCTGGATGGAGAAATTATGCTCGTATCCAATCAAGCTCTAAGGGAGAGAGAGAGGAGCTTGAGCCCTCTCGAGTTCTATTTTCTCAATGTTGTTGGATACCTTATGTTAATCTCGAGCTTCACACCTTCTCTTTGTGGAAATAATTTCAATAAAAAAATGTCTTCCTCTTGCAACTAAGCTGTAATCCATGTGCCCTCTAATTGTTCACCTTATTATCCTATTTCTGGTGGGTTTTCTGAGTGGACAACGCCGAGCATAGAACATTGGGGCTGCCACAATGCCGAGCATTGAACAAAGACAAAGGAACTAAGCTTCAAAGAGGATTCCTAGTAAAGGAAACTGGCAATTGCATATCTTTAAATACTAAAGAGCAATACAAGAGGTTTGTGGTAATCACCCAAGAAGCGATAGCCTCAATCGCCAAGAAATATCAAGAAAGTTTTGTACATTTGTGGATATCTTTCTTAGCATGTGTTTTCTTCTTTTCAAAATTTTAGGTGAGTTTTGCTTCTAAAACTTAGAAAATGGAAAAAGACCAAAATAAAAAACCAGAGAGACCGACACCAATCAAGACCAAAATATGTATGGGATTGAGGACATGGGAGAAGAGTGGGTTGTGCCATCCCATGAGTAGCATGAGATGATAATGCATAGGGTAGAGAACATAGAATTATGTACAATTACAGACTTTTCTGGCTGCTCTAGATGGTCTCAAAGATCAAATGACCAAGTTGACTGAGTATACAGAAGGGTAAATAGCGGTGACACAATCTTTTGTGCCACCTGATCTGAATATACCCTCGACCTCCAAGGAGGGTGGAACTTTGTAAAAAGACATTGCTATACTTTCTCTTGATACCCAGTCAAAACCTAGAGACAACCTTGTCCTCAAAGACATGAAACCTCCTCAATTTAATGGTGAAGAAAAAGGTAGAAACAAAGATGCTATTTATACTTTCATACAGGAATGGAAAATCCTACATAGATAAAAAGAACACCCCAATTGAGTATCAACCCCTTAAGACTAGTATGTCATTAGGGCCAAAAGCCTACAAATGGTGGATGAGCCTTAAGGCATTGAGAAAGATTCCAAGAGATTGGACTCATTTTAAGAGAATTTTTATGAATAAATTTCTCCCTAGAAATGAACTAAAACAAAATTGGGAGGATTGGGATAAATCTATACAACGGGGTAGGCCTTTGCTTACTTACACAGGCTTCAGAGGATATATGATTTTCACAAAACAAGAGGGTTTATACGAGGGTTAGATAGACATTTCAAGCGAGAGGTAAAAATAAGTGCACCAAAAACTTTGGAAGAAGCAATTAGATTTGCACAAATTTATAAAGATGATACGTGCTTTAAAACTTCTAATCCCACTCATATTGAGCCCAAGTCTATAGATATGGGGGTATCACAGCCTTTTCAAAAGAAGAAGAGGAAGTTTTCTTTTAATAACAAGGGTAAACTACTTTTTAAAAAGAAGGCTGCACCAGAAACTAGGTTGAACCAAGATGACTTTGCAAAGGATTAAAAAGAAAACCTGTGCTTCACTTGTTTGTCACCTAGCTGTCCAAAGAAAAAAAGAAAAAAGGATGATGGAAAGGGTAAAAGTCATGAAAAGAGTCATAAAGATAGGAATATCCATGTTGTCCAAACACTTCTGATAAATGGTAATGAAAAGTATAAATTCATAGAAGTGTTGTATGAAGAAAAAGAGCATCATTGTTGTTTGTCAAGCAACATGTGGAAATTGAGTTTGGGTCCACATGAGCTGGTAAAAATGCATGGGTTTGTAAATGGGAAAAGGGTTAGGGTCATGATAGATGACTCTACCACACATAACTTTGTGAACTATGCTCTTGTCAAGAAATTAGAACTTTCTCAACAACCAAGTGCTCTTCAATATGTCATATCCATGATGGATAGTGAAAATAAGAAGATATGGGATACAGCGGTATCCAATTTGGAAGCTGAGATACAAGGATATAAAGATATTCTTGACTTTACAATTATGAATATAGATAATGTGGACTTTGTTTTGGAAAGGGAATGGTTGTGGGGGCTACGACATTGTTTGAAGCAAAGTTACTAGCAAAACTCACTAGAATTTTAAAAAGAAGGTAAAAAGTTTGTTAGACAAGGTGACCATGATGTATAAAATAGTCCTTTGATATGTTCTCTTGACTTGAAAAAGCTTGTAAATAAAAGGTATTGTGATGTATATATGCTTTGGTGTCGATCTGTTGTAAATAAGGACTCTGACGTGGAAATCGAAGATGAGGTTTCTTACTTATCTTTGTCTTCTCGTAGTGATTATAGTAGTGATTTAAAGGTCTTGCTAGAATAAGTTAACTTCTCTCTCTTTTGAAGTATTGTTCATGTCTATCTAACTAGGTGTTATGCTTTTTGTTGCTCTCTCCATCCAAGCGCTCTTGCTATGCTCATTAGGAATCTATTCTAATGAAATGCTCACTATGTTTATGCTATTTTCCTCTACACACAATTTACTAGGCCATTAAATGTTACATTGGTATTAGAGCTTAAGGTTTCTCTTTTCTTGCTCAAGAAGGGAGGTCCTCAAGCTAGCAATAAATGGTTGGTATTATAAATTGCAATTAAGTAGAGTAGGGATTTTTTAGCCTTGCAGTTTGCCTGCTTCGTGCAGATAACGGGGCATCACCACCAAGAGTGATGGTCTTAATATTGGAGTCCTACGAGGCTTGCTTACGGCTTAACCACTACTGAGCTATTAGAAGCTTGACAGGAGCCGGTAATGTTTTGGTGTTGAAAGACCCTCTCTTCTATTCCTTGCAATTAATGATATTCGAGCCACGGGTACAAGATCTTGAGTGCTTTTCTAAAGGTTTAAGAGGAGCAGCAACTAGGGCTTGAAGTTCCAAAGCACACCTTTAAAAAACTTTACACCTAAAAGTTGTTAGAATGGCTGACAATAGTAAAGAGAGTGAAATTAATGTTGATAGCTTTGATTTTGCTAATGAGCAGGCTACTAATGATGCCCCTATGCTTGTTAACTACCTTGTTTCTAGGCTTCAAGAAGCCATGGGCAATCCATCCCTCCACACTGAAGTGCATTGGTAGCTTCGTGCTCATGGGATTCTCCAAACTCCCCACCAAGCAGAGAGAGTACCTAGGAAGCCTCCTTGTGAGACTTCCAAAAGAGGCCTCTCTCGAATTCGGGAAAAAGAAGAGGATCCGTATGAAGGGCTAAAAATTTACTACTTGATGACGCATCTCCTTCTTAAAGGAAAACTCAAGAGCCCCCACCAAAAGAACGAGAAAGAAGTGAGTCCCCCGCCACCTCGACGGAGATGGCTGCACGAAGACGGAAGGCAAAATGCTCTCCATCACCTCCTAAATGGAGAAGACCGTCGCACACTTCTCCACACCATAATTTAAAGAGGAATGATAGAAAACAAGAGAAGAAAAAGGCAAGAAAGAGGTCACCCTCTTCTCCATCTTCTTCATCCTCTTCCTCTTATGAAGAAAGTGATGGTGCAGACAAGGAGGAACAAGGCAAGAAAGAGGTCACCCTCTTCTCCATCTTCCTCAAATTCTTCATCTTCTGAAAAAAGCGATGCTGCAACTTTTGAACCACCAAAAAGAAGAGGCCATAGGAAATCCTATGCCGTGTGGAAGAGTTCATCCAAGCTCAAGTCCAAGCTCAAGAAGTTCAAAGAGGGAGGAAAGAACATCTATTTCCTTACCGACGATGGCGCCTTTGGTGCTACGGACAAAGTCTTGGCCTTCATCCAACAATTTGATGCAGTGTTTGGAGATGAGGGCTTCATGGAGTCCTCTAAGCTACGCCATGTAGCTATGCATTTTGAAAAGTCCGCCAGGAAATGGTAGCCTAGCCTACAGGCAAACGATGAAGCTCTGCAAACATGGAAAGCTTTAAGAGCTTCCATCATGAAGCAGTTTTTGGCCACTGATGCCAAAGACAAAGTACTCATTGAACGGTGAAGCTTGAAGCTCTCTCCCTACAAATCCATTCACAAATATATAGACAAGTTTTGGGACTTACATCTCAAAGCCAATGTATTCTAAAAGATGGATTTTGGAGAGCAAAAACAACAATTTTGTGTGGGATTAACTAAAGATATGGTGGAGTATGTCAACTCTCAAAGGCCACGCACCATATCTACGGTCATACACCATACCATGGTGGATTCACGAATCAATTTCCAAACAGGGACTAAGAGAAATCTTAAGCCCATGGAGAACGAGGACTGTAACAATGAGCCTAAGGGGAAGGACAATGTCCAAAAGTCTCCTAAAGGCAACACCAAAAACAAAAAATCTAAGGAGAAGGGAGTTTATAAAGGTAAAAATAAACTCTCTCCTGAGAGCTGGAGTGTTACCATAAAGATAAGCGTTGTTTCAAGTGCGGGGAGCAAGGGCATGCTTATCGGTCTTGCCCCCACAAGAATACATGAAATGAGCCTCCTAGAGCTACCTTGGTCGATGTTATGGAATTGATATTTTATTATTCATTACAGATGTGCCAGATGGAAAAGACTAGACCGAGCTAGGCCTTTGTGAATGAAAATATATATATTGTACATTTTATTATTCAAGTGCTCTTTATGATCTTTGGCCATTATGACCGGCCGGCCGGTTTGTACACACATTTGACCATTCAAGAAATCTATAAATGAAATACGTGCAAGAGGGAAATGGTCACTCTTGCACGGGGGGAGATTGCACCCAGTGCTTGTGTCTTCTTCTCTTCTCTCCTCCCTCCTCTCTCATCGTGCCAGTGTAGCACTCCAATCTAGGAGGTACGTCTGCACGTGCTATCTCGCTTTCTCCCGCTCTCTATCTCTCTTTGTTTGCATACGTCGTGGTTATGTGCTATGCGAGTCAGCAGGTACGTAGATTTAGTCGTTTGTGTCTTGCTATGTGCTTTTTTCGAGTATTTTGCAGGGCAGCCAGGCTTTCGGCTGTAGCAGTGGTATCAGAGCTATGAGTATGCTCCTTGGCATAGAACAGTCATGTCTGTGGAAAAGTAATATCTACAATGGAAGGCAAAGCTAAGTCTTTTTTTCTCTATTTTCTATTGAAATTTTTATTATGATGCCCAATCAGAATTTGTATGAGATTTATGCATCTTGTTTTTCTTGTTTGTATCTCTCACTCTTGGTCGGTGAAAATTGTATAATTAAGCAAAGATTAAATTGTGGCATGTAGATCATATATATATATATATATATATATATATATGTCTGCAGGATCGAAATTGTGCAAAGAAGCACTTCTTGCGATATCATGAACTAGATAAAGAGAAGTTTTAACTCCATGAACTCTTACATGTAATTAATTAACAGAACAAGAAATCTTGTTGATAGTGAACAGTGTAGAAGTAGGAAGAAAAACAAGAGAAGACATCTCAAACGAGCTTTGTACTCAAGGACTCTTATTCAAGAAGGTGCCGATGTAAGGTGGTGGGAATTGACAACACGAGATCTTCAAGAGCATCTCACTCTGCATAGGGAAATCTCCCCTGGTACCTGCATCTCAACTTGAAAATAGTCCCATGATACCTCGTAGTAGCATACCATGTGGCTAGGAGTCCTTTTTGGACCTTTGGAAGATTTTTCCCATGAAGAAAATACAATGGGCATGATAGCGCAACATACAGTGTAGGCGTTGTAGTGATTTGCACGTCAGCATGGACTGAGAACAATAGAATTCATCCCATAAGAGAGCAACAGTAGGGATGGAATAGCAGATTAGTGTACATAAACGTGCATGGTGGCTGTGGCACAACGACACCACCATCTACAGATGCCGTTCTCAGCTAGCCAACTGGCCACAAGTGTCAGCACCCACTGCAAATGCCATCGTCAGCAAGCCACACGGTAACCAGTTGGTGGGATGACCACACGATGACTCATAGAGAAAGCCCACCAAATCATGGCCGGCCAAAAAAAAGGCCATGCAACTACACTAGTCATTGGCAGTTGGTGGGATGACCACACAGTAACCAGTTGGTGGGATGACCACACGATGACTCATAGAGAAAGCCCACCAAATCATGGCCGGCCAAAAAAAAGGCCATGCAACTACACTAGTCATTGGCAGCCAACGAATTTTCATGGCCTTCACTCCACATGCTCGTGATGAGCGATGACCCATCGGTAATGCCAGTGGAACCAGAGGGCACCCATGCATGCAGCGGGCAGTATCTCTGTATTCTCTCCTTTGTCTGACGCATATGAACCCCGCACACATACACACACACACACACAAGTCGTGGTTGGTTGCATACAATAGTTGGATTAGCAATTGGTAGGTAGGAGACATGCTTTAGATGGCATCCACCAGAAAACTCTCTCTCTCTCTCTCTCTCTCTCTCTCTCTCTCTCTCTCTCTCTCTCTCTCTCTCTCTCTCTCTCTCTCTCTCTCTCTCTCTCTCTCCATTGTCTCCAGATGTACACATTTCTGCAGTCACCCATGGTGGGCTACCTACCACACCCCATGCACTGCGTATTCCCTCACGTCCATGCAGGCTACCACTCAATGGTTGCTTTGTGATATAGATATTTAAGTTATGGAGCCTTCCCAGCTTGGGGGTGCTACAAAAAGGGCCAACGGGGGCGCCATGCACAAAACAACGCTGGGCTGAAGAAGGTCGCCAGTTGCAAAGTTGGCCGCCCGAGGGAGAGGTAGTTGTGAGCAGCGTTCCAACGTGGAGCTGACAATGTAAGAGGTGGTCATTTGCTGAAGGCTGAGTAGGGGCATCAACAGGCACGAAGAGCCAAGCAATAAGAAGGAGAACAAGGGTGCCATTTAGGGATGCTCAGCATGGAAAATCACAGGAGGGCCAAAAGCAGCACAAGGGGAGAATGAGCCGCTTATTATGGCTTGCATAGAAGCAGTCAAGGGGTGGTAGGGCTACGCGGGGCGAGCTGAGAGAAGTAATCAGTGCTACAGGTGATGTGAGGAGGAGTGGGCAGGTGTCGAGCTTGAACAATATAAGGAAGTTGGTGAAGGGAGAGAGGTCATAAGGTGGCGAGCAGCTGAAAAGCAAGGAGGGAGTCAACACTGGAACATTACAGATCAGATGCCAAATGCAGAGAAGAAGGGTGGCCAATATCATGGGGGAGAGACTGTGCTATAGCAGGTGCCTTGGGGTGCTAGAGAGAAAAGTACCATGACGTTCACTAGTTGTATATCAAGTGACAAGCTGCAATCAGAAAGAGCGGAGCCGCATTAAGCAAAAGGGTGGTAAGACACTATCAAGGGAGACGGTTGCAGTTATAGCGCAGTCTATAAGGGGCTGAAGGTACCTTAATTGATAGGAATTTTTTTTTTAATAATTAAAAAACAAACACACACACACACGATAAGGGCGAGGCAAAGCTGCCTTCAAAGGGCCGGCAACCATATTGGCTTGAAGTCCGAGTGGAGAATGGAGTGATGGGTTGCAAGCCGAAAGTGCCATACGAGAGAACGGATGTCGAAGACCAATATGGGTTGCTAGTGGTTTGGGCAACGCATGTATAGTTGTGTCAGAAGCCACATCATTATTTGTAAACGCTTTATTAAGATGAAAGCTCCTAATAGTGCAATTATCTCTTTGATTTAGTCTTACACTTCACTTTATTTTATTTTGTTACCTGATATTGTATTAGATCCACCGAGATTGATATGAAATAAATACTAGAATCAATGTCAATACAACGTAAAAAATATATAACATACACAATAAAATTATATTATATTATAATACAACAAGGGAATACTACATAACAATAATTTATTGTTTATCTATACTATGTGTTTTATAGATGAAAATTAGTATATCATAATTATGTTATATAAATATGATATATCAACATATTAATGTAATAAATGATAACAAATTATTGTTGAGAGAGAAGGAGAGAGCACAGAAGTAGAACCCCAAAGTGTGTAGAATACACACATGAGATGATGTATATATAGAGGGGACCTGGGTGCCATATATAGAGAAGCCATATATTGAGTAGCTTCACATATAAGCTCAACACCCCCGCTCAAATAAGGGTCCCTAACTGTGGATGAAAAAACCCTTGGGGGATCAAGGGAAAAACCCACAACTCTATATACACCCACCGTTATATCATAAAAATCATTGAATATACAAATGTTTACGAGGAGCTACATCACTCCTTTTACAATGAATGTTTTATGAGGAGTTACATTACTCCTATCAAATACAATAATGAATACAAAGGTTCAATAAAGAGGTGTAAAAGCTATCGATTAGCTTGTAATCAAAAGTGTCTCCGTGAATCTGCTGTGTAGCTTGTCATCAATATCGCATCACCAAACATGTCTTCATGTTGTCATCAATATGGCATCACCAAACATATCTTCATAAATCTTTTATTGTCACCAAGTTTGTCTTCATAAAATCAATTCTTTGATCAATCCTACATAGATCATAGACTCCAAAAAAAAACATGTCATGAAAATTATTAGCATCGTTAATGAAATAATTATGTTCACAATGCCATAAGAGATGGTTCGCGACGCCACTCTTTTGACGACATATATACGCACGACAACATATAGTACATAAAGTATAAACGTAAAAGTACAAAATGTGTGATTACGTGATACAAATGATATGTGTATATACTACATAAAACAACATTTATCAATGTAGTGATCAATGAATACCATCAAAGTATTAACAAAATATCATCATTATGTCAATAAAAATGAATAAATGATCATGGTATCAACGAAAAGCATCATGATATCACCGAAAATAATCATTGTATCAACGAAACAACATCATGGCATCACCGAGAATAACCATGGTATCAACGAAATATCATCATGGCAACACCGAGAATAACCATGGTATCAACGAAATATCATCATGGCAACACCGAGAATAACCATGGTATCAATGACATATCATCATGGTATCAACGAAAATCACCATGACCAAAGTATTAACAAAACATCATTATGGTACCATCAAAATCACTATGGTATCAATGAGAAATTATCAATAAAACGACGTAAACTATATCTCTAAAAGAATAAGTATACGAGAATCAATGAACGAGTATATCATATAACAAAAGATCATGTACCAACAGTAGCTCGATAGAATTTGGACGATCATCAACAGCTCGACTGAATTGGAACGATGTGTAACTTGCTTCAGCAGCAAAGTTACATCAGTAACAAATATATGATTGATGAAGAAAAATATAATTGAGAAGTTTTCAATTATGAGAAAAATCAAAAGCAAAAAATAAAATTTTGATTTTCAAACATATTCGCAGTCCGAGACGATAACCCAAAATTGGTGCAGAATTTAGAGAAACTTTCTTCTGCAAAGTTATAAACCACATCGATTCCAGTCCCCATCACGGGTAGTTTCTTCTGCAAAGTTGTAGAACACATCGATTCCGGTCTCTCACGCGGGTAGTTTCTGCAAAATCGTTTTCAATAAGCAGAAAAATAAAAAACAAAAAACGGAAATTGCTTTTTAGGTATGTACGCAGTCCGCGAACGATAACTCAAAATCGGTGCAGAATTTGAAAACACTTTCTTCTGCAAAGTTGTAGAACACATCGATTCCAGTCTTTCTCGCGGGTAGTTTCTGCAAAATCGTTTTCAATAAGCACCAAAATAAAAAACAAAAAGCAAAAATTTCTTTTCAGGTATGTACGCAGTCCGCGAACGATAACTCAAAATTGATGCAGAATTTGAAAACACTTCCCTCTGCAAAGTTGTAGACCACATCGATTCCGGTCTTCCGCGTAGGTAGTTTCTGCAAAATCGTTTTCAATTAGCAGAAAAATCAAAAACAAAAAGCGGAAGTTGCTTTTCAGGTATGTACGCAGTCCGCGAACGATAACTCAAAATCGGTGCAGAATTTGAAAACACTTCCTTCTGCAAAGTTGTAGACCACATTGATTCCAGTCTTGCTCGCGAGTAGTTTCTGCAAAATCGTTTCTAATTAGCAAAAAAATCAAAAATAAAAAGCGAAAGTTGCTTTTCAGGTATGTACGTAGTCCGCGAACGATAACTCAAAATCGGTGCAGAATTTGAAAAAACTTCCTTTTGCAAAGTTGTAGACCACATCGGTTCCGGTCTCTCATGCAGGTAGTTTCTGCAAAATCGTTTCTAATTAGCAGAAAAATCAAAAACAAAACGCGGAAGCTGTTTTTCAGATATGTACGCAGTCCGTGAACGATAACTCAAAATCGGTGCAGAATTTGAAAAACCTTCTTTCTGCAAAGTTGTAGACCACATCGATTCCGATCCCTCTAGCGGGTAGTTTTTGCAAAATCGATTTTGATCAGGAGAAAAATCGAAAACAAAAACGTACTGCTCTGATACCATGTTGAGAGAGAAGGAGAGAGCACAGAAGTAGAACCCCAAAGTGTGTAGAATACACACATGAGATGATGTATATATAGAGGGGACCTGGGTGCCATATATAGAGAAGCCATATATTGAGTAGCTTCACATATAAGCTCAACAATTATATCCTTATAAGTAGATAAATAAAACATTTATCATACTTTAATGGTATATATTATATAACAATAGAGGTTATATGATAGGCAACAATTAATAAAGAAAATATTAGTTTCATTGCATATAAAGATCTAAACTCACATTTCTCATTAGTGTACCTCATTGATGTTCAAGCTTTGCACGCGTATACACGCCCTCATCACTCTATTGTCCTTCTGGCACGTCAAGTTCAACACTTGCCCACACCACAGCATGATTTTTGACCTCCACGACCTATATATCTGATGTTTATTACTAGCTCCTGACAATCTTCTAATCAAAGGACTCAATGTTATGTTTTCAAACTTAATCACATTACGAGTTGTTAATCCCCGTTTGTTTATTTAGTCTACAATATTGAATCCAAGCATTTATCTTGAATTGCACTTTATTATTGACCTTCTTTAACATGTTCAGTTACTACTGATTCACACAGAGTTGGATAGAATATCAGGTGACCGACCACTAACCATATTGTATCAAATACTAAGGTTCTTTCCTTGTACCCTTATATAGACTAACCTAGCCTTTTACAGTATTGTCTAGCTCTCTCTCCTACCGCACCATGACGCACCTACTAATCACATTCAGACAGGAACACATCAGTACACAAACTTTTCTTACATGGCTTGCTTTTCAATTTGATTTCTATGTGTATTTCAAGAGTATTTTAAAACTTCTATTCCACAATCCTTGAGTCTAATGTTTTGGTTTAATAATGGTCAATTAATTTGCTTTCTTGTGAGTTGCTTTCTTTCTAGATGCCTCTCAGAGACACCTTATATAGTTTTTCACCATGAAGTATACTCGTAGACATTTTCAAAGACATACCTCCTCTACTTATCTGCATTATTTTTTGAGCTATGAAATCTAACATCTCTAACATTGTGGTTTATACTTGCATTGTACAGCATTTTTATTGAGATCATTTCACATTCAGTTGTATACATGCTCCTATAAAGAACATTTTGTAACTGCCTTGCTACACACATGCACTTCAATTTTGTGTCCAACACGCGGTCAATATTTTATCCTTTATGTCTTGTCCAGTCCATTGGTCACAAGCACACAGATTCGCCGGTTTAGGCAATGTGTAAATGCTCATCCTAGTGCAGATTCGCCGATTTAGGCAGCACATTGATAAATTACAAATTTATGATTTTTTTTAAAAAACAATATCAAATGCAGATTCGCCGATTTAGGCAGCATTAATGTAGATTCGTTGATTTAGGCAGCACATCTTATTGGTGTAGATTCGCCGATTTAGGCAACACCAATCACAAAATCATGTTGCAGTTTGTACACACATTTGACCATTCAAGAAATCTATAAATGAAATACGTGCAAGAGGGAAATGGTCACTCTTGCACGGGGGGAGATTGCACCCAGTGCTTGTGTCTTCTTCTCTTCTCTCCTCCCTCCTCTCTCATCATGCCAGCGTAGCACTCCACTCTAGGAGATACGTCTTCACGTGCTATCTCGCTCTCTCTGTTTGCATAGGTCGTGGTTACGTGCTATGCGAGTCGGTAGGTACGTAGATTTAGTCGTTTATGTCTTGCTAGCTATTTTCGAGTATTTTGCAGGGCAACCAGGCTTTCGGCTGTAGCAGTCGAAATCCAAGAAGAGGAAGCTCGCCGCAAAGAATCTCCTCTATGGAATGCTTGGGGAAAGAGTTGGCCGCCAAGCTAGGCATCCAAGCCTATGAGATGGGATATGTCCTACCCGTATATGGTGCTTTCAAGGGGCAAGAAACTTCAGTCACTCCCTTAATTGGGAAATTGAGGCTCCATGTCCAAAGCTATGTGGACAAACAGGACTTATTTATCTCTCCTCTCAAACATGAGGATGTAATCCTAGGGGCACCATGGTTTGATCGCACGGCTGTGAATGTTAAATTCTCTGAAAGACAAATCTACTTTAGGTTCAAGGAAAAAGATATGTACATAGATGTTAAGGAGTTGGGTAACACCATACCCATGTATGCAAGCTTTCAATAGGTCAATAAAGAGCTCTATTTCTGGGTACATGATTTTTGTTAAAGATGAAACTAATGCGTTAGCAAAAGAAAATATAAATAATCACAAGGAATTAAATTTATCCAATTTTCTTGAGGGATTTCAAGATGTTTTTATTGACCACATCCCTTGTGAACTACCTCCTCAAAAAGGCAATGATGACCATGCAATTGAAGCACCGCCTAATAAACCTCGTTATAGAGTTTCTCAAGCTCAACAAGAGGAGATAATGTGGCAAGTGCGTGAGTTAGTTGAGAAGGGCATGGTTAGGCCTAGCTCATCTCCATTTTGTTCACTCGTGTTATTAGTGCAAAAGAAAGACGACACATATCGTATGTGTGTCGACTATAGAGCACTAAATAGGATCACTATCAAAAATAGGTTTCCTCTTCCATGGGTAGAGACCTACTTGATAGGCTGCAAGGGTCGACCTACTTCAGTAGGATTGACCTAAAAAGTGGCTACCATCAAATAAGGATAGTTGATCAAGACATTGTAAAGACCGCATTTCTCACTACGTTTGGTCTTTACAAATACATTGTCATGCCTTTTGGCTTGACCAATGCACCAGCCACATTCAACCACTTGATGGAGAAGCTATCCAGGCCTTACCGAACCTTTACTAGAGCGTTCTTTGATGATATTATCATCTACTCTAAATCACTAGATAAACACAAGCAACACCTCCAGGTAATATTTCAAGTCTTACGAGAGAATAAACTTCATATTAATCAAAAGAAAAGTGAGTTTTTCTTCAAGAGATTCAATATTTAGGTCACATTATCTCTCAAGATGGCATTCAAAAGTCTGTACGAGTACATTGTCATGCCTTTTGGCTTGACCAATGCACCAGCCACATTCAAACGCTTGATGGAGAAGTTATTCAAGCCTCAACAAACCTTTATTGGAGTGTTCTTTGATGATGTCATCATCTACTCTAATTCACTAGACGAACACAAGTAACACCTCCAAGTAATATTTCAAGTCTTATGAGAGAATAAACTTTATATTAATCGAAAGAAAAGTGAGTTTTTTCTTCAAGAGATTAAGTATTTAGGTCACATTATCTCTCAAGATGGCATCCAAATGGATCCATCAAAGCTAGAGGTAATAAAAGGATGGCCTAATCCAAGGAATCTTCATGAACTAAGAATCTTTATGGGTATATATGCATACTATAGACGCTTCATAGAAAAGTTCTCACAAATCGCGGGACCATTACATGACCTAGCAAAGAAAAACGTTAGGTATACATGGCCTGTCAAGGAGAAAACTTCTTTTAAAAAGCTCAAAGAAAAGCTTATCTGTCAACATGTTCTTACACTACCAAATCTCTCAAAGCCATTTGAGGTCCAATGTGACGCTTGTGGTGATTGCCTTGGAGATGTTTTGCTCCAAGAAGGGCATGCCATAGCCTATGAAAGTCAGAGGCTCGACCCTGTTGAGCATTCTTTAGGCATATATAAAAATAAACTCCTTGCAGTTCTACATGCCTTAGACTCATGGAAGCACCATTTATTGGGGACTCCTTTCATTCTGCAGACGGATTACCAAAGACTTAAGTACTTCATGACATAGACCTAGCTCTTCGACAAACAAATGAGGTGGGAAAATTTCCTTTCGTAATTTCATTTTCATATTGCTCACATTGCTGGCAAGCATAATGAAGTAGCCGATGCACTCTCAAGACGGCTGAAAGTGAATGCAGTTTCCATAGCAACTCACGATGATTTCCCAAATTTAGAGATGTTATTTCAGACCTTGCACTAGGGAAGAAAGAGGAACCATTTACCTTACATGATGGTTATCTTCTCTATGGCAATAGACTATGCGTTACTAGCTCACTACATGAGAAAGTAATGTATGAATCTCAAGCTCCTCCTTATGCGGGGCATAGAGGGATTCAATCTACCCTAAAAGGGATTGAAACATATTTCTATTGGCTTGCCATGAAAGCAAACATACAAGAGTATGTTTCTAAATGTGTGGTATGCCAAAAAGACAAAGTTTGATAGAGGGAAGCAACCTGTATTGCTTCAACCTTTGCCAATCCCTAATTCACCATGGGAGAGCATATCCATGGACTTTATCTTTGGATTGCCTAAGTCTATCCATGGGAATATGGGAATATGGGAATATGAACGATGGTAGACAGTTTCAACAAACAAGCTCATTTTATACCTGTCAAAAAGAATATCAAAGCCCATCCAAAATGGCAACCCTCTTCATATCCCAAATCTTTGAGTACCATGGCTTGCCAATGTCCGTATCTTTGATGCAGATGAGTATAGCCGAGACCTACAAGAATCTTTCCAAAAGATTAAGAATGCTATCTCTATCTCATAGCAAAGGCAAAAGGTTGATGCTGATAAGCACAAAAGAGCCAAGCCTTTAAAGAAAATGATTGGGTCTTGCTTAAATTTTCCAAGCCTCGATTAAGGCACACGACGGGAAAGAATCCTACGGGAAACCAAAAGTACTATGCTAAGTTAGCTAAAAGGTACTATGGTCCCTTTCGGATTCTTAGACCAATCAATGAGATGGCCTATCAACTTAAGTTGCCCAATCATTGGCTCATACACAATGATTTCCATGTGAGCCTACCAAAGCCTTATAAAGGAGAGCCACCTCAAGAACCAACTATTGAAGACCCACTAGAGAACAAGGACCGAGAAGAGGTGTTGCAGCCCGAGTCCATTCTCCGATATGAAGACAAGGTATTGAGAGGCGGTAAGATTATCCGCCGAAGGTATCTTATTAAATTTAATAACTATCCTTTTAAATATGCTAGATGGATGCAATGCATACAATTAAAGGATAACTTAAACATTGTCAATGCTTACAATGCTTCCCTAGAGTAAGCAAATGTACAAATGTTTAAAATGAACAAAGTTTTTTGTCTTATAAGACTTTCTTTTTCTTTATTGTGCACAAATGTTAAGTAGTATACATGCTTAGAATCAAGTTTGCAGAGACGACGTCTTCCAAACACCACGTAGAGCTTGTCACTCTAATATGGAAGATTAATAGGAATAATAGGAATAATGCACAGACATGCTTGCAGCAGCTTAGGCTCTCAAACACCAAATGGATTAGTCATCCATTCTGGAACGATGTCATAGTGTAACATAGGGATCCTCTGCCCGCTAGAAAAAGGACTAATGAATAGGTTTGATCTTCTCTACCCCATAGTTGAGGATGAATATAATTTCAAGAGAGAGGTAATGTCATAATAACTAATATCTAGTTCTCCTAAATGATTTTCTCATGTTAAACTGATCATTTAATATGGGGAAGTACCAGGCGAGAAAAAGCTAGAATATTGGTTAAGCTAGCAGACCAACCACAGTAGGGATCCAAAGGAGGGAAAATAAGGATCCAAAGGGGGGGCTATCTGCAAAAGAGCAATGTGCAAACAATGGGCTTCAAAGACCCTAAGTTTTATCCCATTAAGACTTCCAAAATGCTACGGTTCCAAAATTCAAAGGTTAAGTCCAATGGCCATTGCTTAGGAAAATTGGATGCTTGGTAGTGTACACAAAGTCTTCAAAGACTCCTAAAGAGGAGGGAGCAATCCCTTTTAGTAGGGGATGATATGAAAACACACACACACACACACACTCAGGCTCTTGTTACACAAAGGGAATAGGAAACACATGTCAGCTCCCTAGCCCAGTTGCCCCCAAGGTGCATTCAAATCCTATTGGATGGCCATAGATGTGGACCAATGATAATTAGGCTAGAGTACATTTAGTTTAATTAATTTTAAAACACTTGATAAAAGAACCGATAGTAATTAAGCTCTCTAGAATACTATAGGTTAGTCAAGTTTTGAGACTTACATCTCAAAGCCAGTGTCTTCAAAATATGGTTTTGGGAGAGCAAAAACAACAATTTTGTGCAGGCTTAACTGAAGATATGGCGGAGTATGTCAGCTCCCAAATTCCACGCACCATATTTGCGGTTGTACACCATACCATGGTGGTTTGACAAATTTCAAACAGGGGCTAAGTAAAAACTTAAGCCCACGGAGAACAAGGACCGTAAGAATGAGCCTAAGGGAAAGGAAAATGTCCAAAAGTCTCCTAAAGGCAACACCAACAACAACAAAGCTAAGGAGAAGGGAGTTTATAAAGGCAAAAATAGAATCTCTCCTGAAGAGCTTGAGCGTTAGTGTAAAGATAAGTGCTATTTCAAGTGCGGGGAGCAAGGGCATGCTTATTGTGCTTTCCCCCACAGGAATACACGAAACGAGCCTCCTACAGCTACCTTGGTTGAAATCCAAGAAGAGGAATCTCACCAAAAACGATCTCCTCTATGCCATGCTTGGGGAAAGAGTTGGCCACCAAGCTAGGCATCCCAAGCCTATGAGATGGGAGATGTCCTACCCGTCGATGGTGCTTTCAATGGGCAAGAAGCTTCTCTCACTCCTTTAATTGGGAAATTGAGGCTCCATGTCCAAAGCTATGTGGACAAAGAGGACTTCTTTATCTCTCCTCTCAAACATGAGGATGTGATCCTAGGGGCACCATGGTTTGATCGCATGACTGCCAATGTTAAATTCCCTGAAAGGAAAGCGTACTTTAGGTTCAGGGAAAAAGATATGTACATAGATTCTAAGGAGTTGGGTAACACCATACCCATTGTACATACGCAAGCTTTCAATAAGTCAATAAAGAGCCCTATTTTCGTGTACATGATTTTTGTTAAAGATTCTCAGAATGAACCTAATGCTTTAGCAAAAGAAAATATAAATAATCACAAGAAGTTAGAGTTATCCAATTTTCTCAAGGGATTTCAAGATGTTTTCATTGACGACATCCCTTGTGAACTACCTCCTAAACGAGGCAATGATGACCATGTAATTGAACTTCTTCCAGGAAGTTCACCACACTAATAAACCTCCTTATAGAGTTTCTCAAGCTGAACAAGAGGAGATAATGCGGCAAGTGCATGAGTTAGTTGAGAAGGGCATGGTTAGGCCTAGCTCATATCCATTTTGTTCACCCGTGTTATTAGTGCAAAAGAAAGACAGCACATATCATCTGTGTGTTGACTATAGAGCACGAAATAGGATCATTATCAAAAATAGGTTTCCCGTTCCACTGGTAGAAGACCTATTTGATAAGCTGCAGGGGTCGACCTACTTCAATAGGATTGACCTAAAAAGTGGCTACCATCAATAAGGATAGTTGATCAAGACATTGTAAAGACCGCATTTTGCACTACATTTGGTCTTTACAAATACATTGTCATGCCTTTTGGCCTGACCAATGCACTAGCCAAATTCAACCGCTTGATGGAGAAGCTATTCAGGCCTAACTGAACCTTTACTGGAGTGTTCTTTGATGATATCATCATCTACTCTAATTCATGGGACGAACACAAGCAGCACCTCCAGGTAATATTTCAAGTTTTACGAGAGAATAAACTTTATATTAATCGAAAGAAAAGTGAGTTTTTCTTACAAGAGATTTAGTATTTAGGTCACATTATCTCTCAAGGTGGCATCCAAATGGATCCATTAAAGCTAGAGGTAATAAAAGGATGGCCTAATCCAAGGAATATTCATGAACTAAGAAGCTTTATAGATATGTGTGCATACTATAGACGCTTCATAGAAAAGTTCTTACAAATCGTGGGACCATTACATGACCTAACAAATAAAATCGTTAGGTATATATGGTCTGCCAAGGAGAACAATGCTTTCAAAAATCTTAAAGAAAAGCTTATCTCTCAACTTGTGCTTACACTACCAGATCTCTGAAAGCCATTTGAGGTCCAATGTGACGCTTGTGGTGATTGTCTTGGAGCTGTTTTGCTCCAAGAAGGGGGGATTTTTTTTTTGCGAGATTTTAGTTTTAAGCTTTTATAGTTGAATTGTTTTTTCAAGCTTTTGAACCCTGATTTGACACAAAATATATCCTTAAGTATCATTGTGTACCAAAAAACCTCAAAACCTCACAGTAAAATCATTCAACTACAAAACACTTTGTAGAAATATGGAAGCACAACAATGCTTATGAAAAATGAAATTTTACAAGAAGCGCCATTTGTGCGTGTTTTCGAGCCTGCACATAAAACTTGATTTGAAATTTTTTTGCCTAAGTCTCCTTTGTATGGAGACCTCTTCAAAAAGAAAATTGTACACCCTTTATTGGGCTCCCACAAGGGATATCCTTTACATAAACTCTTATTTCCACTAGTTAAATGATTTTGTTATTTCACACAAATCAAGACACAAGCCAATGGTGTCAGCATAATACAACTACATAGGAAAGCACAATCAAGGTCATCTCCACATCATGTGTCCATCATGTACCAAACAAACACAAAAGAAACATCCAAATGAAATGTATGGAGCACACCAAAATGCCATGTCAATGTCATATGGCTACCATGTACATCAAAATATAAATCAAAAAATCAAGATGTGTATTATTAGAACAGTGTTTCCCCAATCAAGTGTGCATTCGCAGTCAACATTTCACAGGTCCACATGCAATGTCTTTCAAACATCTTTTGTAGAGCACATCATCTAGCTCTAGACACAAGCAATGCCTCATATCTTCCGCAAAAGCTTGGCCCAAACCACCACACCCCACTAACAAGTCCAAAACATAGTCCTGAGGCTCAGTAAACATTGCCAACAACCACCTAACCATATAAAAAGTAAATTAGAAACATAATGCAAACACATATATACCATAACATTCACAAGTATCATAATTTAGCCTAATCTTACTGAAAGAACAAAGAAGACTGCTCTACCCCACCTCTAAGAATAACACCATCAATCTCAATGGGGAAGACTACATCATCTATCATGTAGGGACAATCTGCTGGAAACAATCTTTCGGCAATTTTCTACCCTGTCTCTCTATCATAGTGTGGCACAGGATGGACAATAGGATACCAAAGCCTACATGGTAAGATCAAGTACCTACATTAAAAATAAGTCAAATAATCTCATAGCTATAAAGTTTTTAGTTAGGACATAAAACTATGAAACTAAGTTTGTTATCTCACCGCCTCTCTAGTGCGTGGATGCTAATATGCCTTCTTGTTACACATGAGGGTCCATGTACGTAACAACACAAGTCCTACCCTAGTAGCATCTGCAATAAAATCTCCAATATGCTCGGCCATGCACGTGGTGACTAAAAACCCCTCATCTACCAAAAACTCACGAGCCACATCCATGCACCCTGTCACTAGACCCCTGGAAAATGTGTTCGACTTGGGAACATTCATGCCCTCTACAAAAGTGAATGTTGTTATGTAAGCATACAACCATAGTTAGATGTAGGTGTTACCCCAAAGGAAAGTTACTTATCCAACGTTATAGGTCCTAGACCATCCACAAGTAAACTTGTAGGAAAATCCGCAAAGATAAGCCTAGCCACCTCATGACAAGGCACACTATCTTTGCTATATAAATTGGTACTTTGTGTCGCAAAAAATTTGTTGATGCTACAGGAAAACCAAACATGAATCATGTTCAAAATCATAGAACAATGCAAGAAGAAAATGGAAAGAAGTAAGCATTATGGAAATCCACCTATCAAAGGCAAACTTATCAATTTGTGATATATTCACAAGAAAAACATCTACAACGGTTTGATAATGGAACCCTACAAGCATTAATCAAATTAGATTTTAATTAGGAACTATGAAAGAAAAATTTGCTAACAATTTTATTAAACTTACCAACAGATCGTGTGATCGGCCTTCTCTCCCAAGCCTCTCGCCCAAGTGAGGACTCTACAACAAACGAAGTTGTGTGTGCTAATGAGGATGTAGTGGGCACATTAGAAGAGGGTGTCATATGGGGTATAGTGGTTGTCAAAGAGGACATGCCAAGCTCAGTAGATGTCACAATGGGAGGTATCAAAGAGGGAGTAGGTAATCTTGATGTACTTGGAGGCTCCATGGTCTCTTTACCCTTCTTGAGTACTTTGCTTGCTAGTGGAGTACCTTGAGAGCCACTCTCAACGGTGTTTTGAGTAACTCCAAGTGAAACGGGGGAGGGGGAGACTCTTCTTGTGTCTCCTCTAAGTACTCATCACTCTCTTTTTGAAACCCTTTATTCAACAAGCATACAACACATATATTAGCACTTAAGACATACAATCTCAAAAGAAAAGAGCGACAAGTGTATAGGTACTTACTCACCCATGATTCAAACTCTTGCTTTGGAATAACTCCCAGTGGATAATCCAACCACCAAGGACAAACATTGGCTTCCCATGTTGTCAAATTCCTTTCAATCAAAAAGGGGGAGAACATTGTATTCCCATCACGCGCATTAATCCACCCTCTAGTGAATAATGGGGCTTCATTCAATTCATACGTCTCAATGCATTGTATAACCCATCTACAAAATTTTAGGGCATCATCAACTTTGAAAAGCACATACACACAATACTATAACAAATGACACATAACCCAAAAAAAAACTCCAGAGTCTCCTTTGTATGGAGTACACTTTTTCAAAATAAACCATAAACCCTATCTTCGACTCCCACAAGGGATTTAAGTGTTTTCAACATTGGATTTTTACACTCCCATATTGTTTAAAAAAAACCATCCACCCCATATTGGGCTTCCACAGGGAATTTATGGATTTTTTGTAAACAAAAAAAGATATGTCACCAATCTCAATATGACTCACTGTCACCTAACTATGACAAACAAATGAAATGCACTTATTTTGCAAAGAGTGCAAGTGGAAGATGCAAATCTGTAAATCACTCTCTTAGCCAACAACACAAGCTCAGGCATCTTCTCACTAGAGTCGGAAGATCTCACCGCATCCATCAAAAAAATAAAATCCTATTCTGAGTAGGCATGACAATTTGTTCATCTGAGGAGTTGATCATCACTGGGAATATAGTGTTTTAATAATCTTACATGAAATACATCCTGAACTTTGGTGTGAGCTGGCAACTTCAACTTGTAAGCTTGGGTTCCTATACATTTGGTCACTTCGTAAGGGACACAATAACGTGGACTAAGCTTCTCGTACTTTCCAAGTGATAAGGTACTTCTCTTGGGATGAATCCGAAGAAAACCCTTGTCACCTTCTTTGAATATTCTTTTGCATCTCTTACTATCCGCATATTGCTTTTGACAATCCTGAGCTGCCTTAATATCCTTTCGGATGGTTTTTTTATTATTTTCCATTTCTTCCAGCATCTTCTTAGACGCTTCAACGCTGCTGGTAGGGTCAGAAAAGTTGAGTGGAGAGACACATTCTTGACCATACAAGGCACAAAATGGGGTCATACCAATGCTTTGATGATGAGAAGCATTGTAAGCATACTCCACTAAAGGTAAAAATTGAATCCATCGCTTAGGTTTTCTACTACAATAATCTCTAAGAATATCTTCAATGACTTGGTTGACTCATTCTGTTTGACCATCTGATTGAGGATGGTATGCGGTACTAAAGTTTAATTCTATTCCAATTGCCTTGAAGAGTGAGGTCCAAAAGTTTGAAGTGAACTTCACATCTGGATCGCTTACAATCTGTTTGGGTAATCCATGCAATCTAAAAATCTCTTTAACAAATAGTCGTGCAATATCAGAGGCTTTAAAGGTTTTTTTGATCGGTATGAGGGGAGCAACCTTCGTGAGTGGGCAACAACTACCATAAGTAAATTATAACCTCCTTGTACCGTATGTAATCCAATGACGAAGTCCATACTTATGCATTCCCATTTCATTTGGGGAATGTCCAATGGTTAAAGTTTATTGGGAAGCTTAACTCTCTCAACTTTAATCCGTTGGCATGTCAAGCATTGATGAATGTTAGAAGCTAGACACACCCCACAGAATTTAACTATTCGGAAGATTATTATTTTTTGTAATTATTCATTCATTGAGGAAAACCTGATTTTTCACCTTGTAAATATTGGGACTTACAAAAGTTTCTAGATTGTATCCCAGTTTTGATAGTTAGATTGAGTAGATGGTTGATTTTGGAACTTTAAGGTTTGAGAATTGTAAGATATATATACCACTTTTTGACCTTCATAAAAAAACCTTTTTGTCATTTTTAAAAACAAGTTTTGAAGTCTGTGAGTGAGCGTACTGTGTACGAGAGAGAGAGAGAGAGAGAGAGAGAGAGAGAGAGAGAGAGAGAGAGAGAGAGAGAGTGAGCTTCATCTTGACGCTACGTGTGCTCCGGTGGTCAAAATAGAGGGCAGAGAAGTGCAGCGTGTTGCCCCCGAGGAGAGCTACGCGCCAATACCTACATTGCACGCGTACAGTCTGGTTTTTCAAGCTCCTTCTATGAGCGTCATCGGGTGTTTGGGTGAGCATACGTTGTCCGATTTTGCATTGTAACATATCCACGCATTCACATTGAGTAGAACTACACATTAGGCACTTAAGATTTTGGAAACGAAGACCTGCAGATTTTGGCCAGACATCCTACGTGTTTCTGCACCAGGTGTTTTGGGTTGGGATTTTGGTTCATAGACCTTAGGGAGAGCGACCTAGTGGTATTAATAGGGTCTCCTTCAAGTTCTATGGTGTTTCGAGATTGTTTGATGGGTGTTCGGCTCTAGAAAGCATTGTAGGAAGTTTCCTCTTATGCACTCTTGAAGGCTGTGATTTAGACAATTGGTAGAGACCTCTGTAGGAATTAGTTAGGAGTGGGTCGAGTGTAGGTTGACACCTTATGCTTGCTTCCACGCGCTTGTGGGTCGAGCTTCGTCCTTAGCTGACATTATATATTAGGTGAGTTCTCGTTGTGCTGACGTCCGTCGTTGCGTATCCATCCAACATTGGCGCCGCTACTGGGGACGAAAACCTTAGGTAGGTGACCGAGACTAATCCTTGAGGATTGGGATTTTTGGCTTGCCAAGAGTCTCGTTTTACATTTAGATAGGATCAAAGGGTGGGGGACGCTCTAGGTATTAGAGGGAGTCTAGGAAGCGTGTGTCTGGCCTAGATCCTTCGACTTAGGTAGATTAGGTAGACCAAGATAGTTTAGGTAGTAGTCGAGTTCTTGAGTAGGAGTTGGAGTGGTAGAAGCGGTGAGAGGAGAGCTTGAGAGTCCGAAGAGGACAAAAATCAACCAAAAACACCATTTCACATGATAAGTAGGAGTAGAGTAAGTAGGACATCATGATTCAGGATTGCATTTCATGCATATATACTTGCTTTGTAAAGTCATTACAAGTTTGTAAAAGATGCAAAAAGACACAAAAGTGTGTTTGAAAGCCTAATTGAAGTCCAAAAGTTATTGTGAGTGTTTCTGATAGATCTACAGAGCATCAGAAGCATTTCAGTCAAAAAAAAAAATTAATTTTAAGCCAGGAGACATCCTACGGGTAGGATGTCTACAGGCTAATCTGGTGGGAATTTTGGGATTTTGAGTTGACCAGTGTGTTCAGAAGGTAGGGTTTACCCTAATTTCAACTGGAAAGTGGAAATTTGGCCATATCTTGACAGGATAAGGCCAGATAGACTGAAATTGCCAGACATCTTACCCAAATAGTGCCAAAACATTATTTTGAGACCAAAACCATAAGATAGCTGCATGAGCATGTCTTGCATGATATATTGAGTGACTGAAAGGGGTTTCACCTCATTTGGGTGAGAAAATTGGGTTCAAAGCAAACTTTAGCACTTTTGACTGAAAAAGGCAAGAACAGCTGAAAATTGGGACTTTTGAAATCCAAACCAAAATCTAAGCATACCACTGGGTTACTAACATCAAGGGGAAGCTGTGGGACAAGTCTGGGGTCAAACAGGCCAAAAAGACATCCTACGCGTAGGATGTCTTCTGAGTGATTTTGGACTCTAAACCAAATTTTGAGTATACCAAAGTGATCAGCAACTCAAGGGGAGCCTAGGCTTTGAGTTTGAAGCCATTCTGATGAAAAAGACATCCTACGTGTAGGATGTCTAAAGCAAGAAATTGAAGCCAAACTTTGACAGTGAGCGTAGCAAGGTGTTGTATAGCCTAAGGCAAGCCTCCTAGACAATTTTGGTCCAAATTGGAGTTGATTAGACTGATCAATATCAACAACAGGCTGTTGGAACAGGTTTCTGACTCATTGACTAGCTAATAGGTGTCCAAATCAAAAAGTAAAAGCAGTTGTAGGCTCAGCACAACCAGGGGAAACCATAGTGCAAAAATCCAGGCAAAACACAATAGGAGACATCCTACGCGTAGGATGTCTATTGGGGCATACTGCAAGGAAAATATGACTCTGCATAGACAGTGAGATTCCATTTGGCTTAAGGGTTCCAGAACTTCTTTGAGAAGTGAATTTGGACCTTGTTTGCCCATTTGACGAAGCAAAGACTAAATTCAGACTTTTTGCATAAATTGACCAACATCCGAGGGAAGTACAGTTTCAGATTAGCAGACCTAATCCAGAACATCAATAGTGTATAAAATACAGTAGTGGTTGAGATTAACTCTCCAGTTATACCAATCATTACTAAGATAACCTCTAGCAGATAAATGCTTTGACTCGATTGTCGAAATTAAAACGCTTATGTATAGGTATATTCAGCCAACAAAGCAAGAAGTTGTGCAAAAACTGACACTTTGCTAGGTGAGTGGTTGGATTTGTGATAAATTGCATTGATAAGTTTGATGAATTTAAGATCAAGAAGATACATTGTTAGAGACCAGAAGGTGGCAAGTGACCAAGGTAGCTTAGTGTCCGCCGAACAGAGTGTAACTCAGGCAAGGCTAGATCCGCTAGCACCGATTATTGAGGAAGGTAGTGATATTGACACTTCGTCAGACAAATCTTTCTTCATGATGGGTAGTCAAGAGCTAGGAGGTTTCACCTATGATGGACCTATGCGAGGAGGAAGCACCTCCCAAAATCCTTTGAATGATTCCAAGCTCACTGTGATATTCTTAGAGGGAACAAACTCGAGAGGAGCCCTAGTCTATTCTAACTATCGAGGATGCAAGTGTATTCGTATTGAAGAAAGGCCGGCTCAGAGAATAGAGATAATTCGATTCTATGATGATGGAGATAGATTCCGAGACGAAAAGGGGAACCACTATCTGATATTTAGTAACCCTGAAGATTACAACAGATATGGAGATAACGTGGCGAAAGGGAAAATCGCAGCAAAGAACCATACGTAAACGAATTAAGCAAAGACAAGGTTCTTTACTTATTCTCTTATGAAACTGCTACGGGAAAGGGTATAGTTTTTGTTGATAGATACGGGCAAGAATACCAATGTATTCTCCCAGAGGAGGTAGAAAGGGCAACAGTTCCAGGAGCATCAGCATATGCCCCTGAGGAAGTGTCAAGAGCCACCTACACCCCAAGAAAGTCAACGAATCCTTGTTCAGATGAGTATGACGCTACCTCACATTCCACCCGACCGCAAGCATTCAACAACCAAGACCAACCGGCAAACCAGCCTTCATTGCAGGCATGGCTTTGACAGAGTGCAACAATAGAACAAGACCGAAACGGAGATGGTTATCAAGCCGCACAAGAGCTAAGGGATTTGCAAGAACCACCACTCTATTCAAGATATCAGGGAGAGAGTAAGCCAAACACTCAATGGTCAACAGAACCTGGAGGACCACTCGTAGAGCGAGTTCAAAGATATGAACCACCTCCAGCGAGCACCGTTAGAAATTACGGCTTAGGAGCACCAGTGGGAGAGGAACCAGTCTATTACAGAAGACCTGAGGAGCTATATCGATTAGGATGTGGAGATCCAATGATGAGGTTTGTAGATCATCGGAGAATTAAACCTTCTCAAGTGCAAAAATGGGTAAACAAAAAATACACAGGAAGCAGAGACCCAAGAGATCATGTAGCATCCTTTGTGCGTGTAATTAGAGCCAAAGAGGTGTTAGATTTTCCTACCCAATTTGCAAGGTTTGGACTAACCCTAAAGGATGATGCTGCCACTTGGTTTGACTCTGTAGAGCGTAGAGACTTTGAGTCTATGGAGGAAGTGTTTGACGAGTTTATTGAGGAGTTCTCACAAAGGGGAATAGCTCATAATACCGTCTCACAGATCCATAAATTCAAACAGATAGATGGAGAATTTGTACGAAAGGCAGCCCTAAGACTAAAAATATATGTTAAGTTCTGCCCTGTTGAAGAACTGCCAACTCAGTCCAGACTTATGCTGATATTCATCCAAGGACTAAGGAATGCGGATCTCCAGAAAGACTTACATATGAAGAGGAGCACGATGTTGAATGAGTTGACCAAGGAGGCTCTTTACCTGGTGGACAATTTTGCGGTCTACAAATAGGGGGAGTTCAAGGACCTTGATGACGATTCGTCTTCACAACAAAGTGGAAGCAAGTCTTCTAAGACAGTACCGAAAGGAGAAGTAGCTGTAAACCATGAGCAGCTTGTAGATGAAGTGCTAAAAAAGATCAACTTGTACGCCAAACCCTAGGCCAAACAGCCCAAAAAGGTGTGCTATTGAACAAAAATGGACAAACCATGGGAGCGAGGAATGTTATATATAACAAGGGGTATGTGAGAGAGAGACCTTACGCTCCTCAAGCTCCGGTAGCTTCTCCTCAAGTTCCACCAATGCCTAGATATCAAGTAGGCAACCTACCAGGACCTGTAGGTGTAGAAAGACCACAATCGGTGTTGGGGCAACAACCACCCCTACCAGGATTACGACCAGTTGGTATAAGATACACACCAACAGTAACTAAATCAGAGGATAAGGCTTTGGTACCTATGCATGCATATTATGAAGATCCCAATGGATATGCGGCAAACCCTGTCTATTATCCACCTGAAGAACCCTCGACACCAGAACCATGGAGCATGATAGGAAATACAAGACCACCAACTGCTGCACAGGCAGCAGGAGAAGGAAGATATAGCTTAGATGAACGAACATTGTTGTTCATAGCCAATGGATGCATGTGCGGACAGAGACATGCTTACCAACAAAGAGGAGCTAAAGGAGCACCTCAACAACCCAAGGGACCCTGCTACAAGTGTGGTGGAGACCATTGGCTGAGAGACTGTCCTCATGATGAAATCATTAGAGTCAATGCGTATTGCCCAGAATGTGGGATTACTCATTTGATTCCCGATTGCCCTAAAAACCCGAGCAAAGGAGAAAAAACCACCTTGAACATGCTAGAAACAGTACCTTCCAGTGGAGGATCGGAAAATGAAACAATCATACTCATCCAGGCGGTAACACGAGCCCAAGCTCAAAGAAGAACGAATGAACCCATAGTTGAAGAACCAAAAACCGACGCCCAAAGTTCAAAAACAAAAAATCAGAGAAGCACTTGGAAAGCTAGAAAGGCGCGTAGGAAAGCAAGGAATGAACGAGAGCAAACAGCTCTATCCGAGGAGTTAAAACGTACAAAGGAGAGATTAGAACGGTTAGAGGATCTAGCTAGCTTAAGCTCACACACCACGGCAACCATAGCACCCAAGGAAATAGCAGAGCCCAAAAGTGCAGGATTAGGAGGATCTGTACTGGGCTGACAAGGTAAATGAGCAGTTGGATGCACTTCTAAAAGCTTATGAAGCTAGACTTAAAAAAAACCAAACCCACAAGCTAAGGTGGATGACTTATCCATATGCAGAAATAGAAAAACAGAGATTGGATATGTGTAAAAACATGATTGAAACAGCTCAATCATTGATGGAAGACCCACTGGGTAAACCTGCAAATTGGCATGAGGCACTAGCTCCAACCCCTATCCAACCAACTTTAGAGAAACATGCAGAAACAAAGGAAAGACTCACTAAAGCCTATGAGTCCAGAGAAGAGCCTATCATAGTGCCAAATACCACAGATGGGACAAGTGACGGGTTCCAGCCTAAAATCTTGGCAGAAATGGGTAAGGACTGTAACGGTCTAGATGATCTGTGGAAGCAAATCTGTGAGGCCAACGAGGCTAATAGGATGAGTAACCACATGAATAGCATGAGAAAAGAAAAGAATGTGATCTTACCTCCTATTGAAGAATTTGAGGCGAGATCACAAATGAACTTTGAGATACATTCACAAGGGGGAGACCAAGGATCAATTAGTTCGGGGCACAGCCAACCAGACTCGCTGAGAACTTTACCCTCTTACCTAGGAGAGTATGAAGCTAAGTCGGAAGTGAGAGCAATCCCATCTCAAAGACTTTCTTCTAACAAGGTGATAGATTCGCAAGGATTGATTGAGTTGTTGTCCACTCTGGTGGCATGCACAATCACATTAGCAGAACTCCTAAGGTTACGACCAAACATGTGAACCACAGTAGGTAAATGCCTAGAAAAATTTGGAGTGAAAGACCCCACCTTGAAGCTACAAGAAGGTATTAGGGAGTTGGACAGGCCTCAACAAAACACTAGGCCAGTACCATTGAACAAGGTTGGAGAATATTGCGAGGAAGAAGATGGAAACACCACGCTACCAGTAGAATTCCAAGGAGTAGTTTCCAAAGCTATTCTTGACAGTGGAGCGGGAGTTGCTATCGCCACCAAGGAAATCTGGAAAAAATGGGGAAAACCAGCTTTAAGGGCTACCAGGATGAAACTGCAATTGGCAGATGGGTTCATGGAGAAGCCTCTAGGACTCTTAGAGAAAGTGATTGTCACTTCGTACGAAATTGAGTATGAGCATACATTTGCAATAGTCGATCTCGACAAAAAGAACAATTATGAGATCATCTTGGGATGACCATTCATGCGACAATTGAAGATGGTCCAAGATTGGGGTTATGACCACATATACCTCAGACATGGCGAGACAACAACTAAAATACACCTGAAAGACCATAGTTACAAAGATGTGAACCATTCCCTGAAGATGCCTTGGAACCTCTAGAATGGGAACACATACTAGCAACATTGTATGTCTGTACCATTACAGATAGTCCAACAACAAAATTTTGCGATAAGGATGGCTATGATGTGTTACCCTACTATATGGTAAGCATTATACCAGGAGGAGATGAGACGGTAGATCCACCAGAACAAGAAGAGTTTTATAACTCCTCTGAACATCTAGAAGTAAATGATGATGCAAATAATGAGTGTTCAGACACCTCAAGTGAGCGTGGAAATGAAATCGAGAATATCAAGTTTTATGATTTTGCTAATCAACACCCTAGACTCCAGGAACGCTATAGGAGGAAACGAACAGGAAACAAAGCAAGAGAGAACCTGATGCCTAGGATAAAAGTTAAAACTCACTATTTGATGCTTGTAAAAGCAGAGGATTGTGTAAAAGATCAAATATCAGGAGGATTATCAAAAGATCGAAAAGAAAGAACGCGAGAGGAAATAAAACAGGTACGAAAAGCTAAAACAGAAACAAAATCACAAAAGTCAAAAAAACAAACAACAAAAGACCAAGAGTGGACCAAACTGGAGCGTAAACAGAAATACCAAGAACTGAAATGGTCTTTGAGAGATATATGGACTAGTGAAGAAGATAGTGATGGTAAAGGGGAGTCAGAAAAGGAAAACATGAATGTACCATCACACTATCGGAAATTTACTCTCCAGGACAGAAAAATCATCATGACACCACCAATCAGGGAAAGAACCAACCAAGAATCTTACGATGGGCCTGAAAATGCAAAAAAGATAGACCTTGCAAAACCAGGTGAGAAGACTCAGCCGGTCTATATAGCTAACAATTTAGAGCCTGAAGAGGAAGAACAACTAACAAGACTTCTCAAGAAGTATAAAGATGTATTTGCTTGGTCCTATAAAGACCTCAAAGGAGTTGATCCATCGATATGCCAACATACAATTCCTTTGAAATCAGATGCAAAACCTAGCAAACAACGTCCTTATACATATAATGACACATTTGCTAAACGAATCAAAGAAGAGATTGATAAACTGATGGAAGCTGAATTCATCTACGAGATTGAACATACATATTGGGTGTCACCCATTGTGGTAGTTCCCAAAAAGAATGGAAAACTGCGAGTGTGTGTAAACCTCAAAAAGGTAAATGTAGCCACCATAAGGGATAATTATCCCTTACCAATCACAGAACATGTGCTTGAGCGAGTGGCTGGGAAACGGTCTTATTCCTTTTTGGATGGGTTTTCAGGATACAACCAACTGGCAATAGCAAGGGAGGATCAACACAAAACAGTGTTTGCCACAGAATGGGGGATTTATGCGTATCGAGTTATGCCATTTGGCTTAACTAATGCCCCAGCCACTTTCCAAAGGTTAATGACGCACGCATTCAAGGAATACCTAAGAATATTCTTAGAAATTTACATGGATGATCTTTGTGTACACTCTCTTCTACGAGAGGAGCATATCGACCATTTGCAAAAGGTCTTTGAAAAATGCAAGACGTATCGATTCTGTCTTAACCTTGAAAAGTGTGTTTTCATGGTTAAGCAAGGCCGCATCTTAGGACACATTGTCTCAAGAAATGGCATAACCACAGACCTAGACAAAGTCAAAGTCATCGTACACCTACCCAGGTCTACTAATGCAAAACAAGTGCAATCCTTCATGGGACACTGCGGATATTTCATATACATGTATGCGGTTATCGCACAACCTCTGTATCATTTGCTAGTCAGTTTCGAGTGGACCGAGGAGTGTGAAACTTCATTCCAAAAGCTGAAGGAAAACCTTATATCAGCACCTGTACTAAAAGCACCAGATTGGGAAAAGATATTCCATGTTAACATTGATGCTTTAGCATATGCCATTGGAAGTATTCTGGCTCAACATGGAGACGGAACAATGGATTTTCCGGTTTGCTATGCGTGCCGACAGTTAAACAGTGCAGAAAAAAACTATACAACCACCGAGCGAGAAGGGTTAGGAATGATTTATGCTGTAAAGAAATTTCGGCATTATTTGCTCGCAAATAAATTTGTGTTTTTCACAGATCATCAAGCTCTTTTGTATCTGGTAAATAAACCGTGCAATACAGGGAGAATTGTACGCTGGTTTATTATATTGCTAGAATTTGACTTCACAATGGTGGTCAAGAAGGGTAAAACACATCTACGTGCAGAGCATCTTTCAAGGATACACAACGGGGAAGCTCCAGAAGGAGTAGATGATGACATATCAGATGCTTATCTTTTCAATATTGAAATGGTACACAAATGGTCTCAGGAAATTGTTAGCATTCTTTCCTTTGGAAGTGGGTTTGATAATACGAAATACAGATCCAAACAACATACAATTCGACAAAAAAAAAACTTCCAGTTGATAGCAGGACGGCTGTATCATTTTGGATCGGACCAAATCCTACGATTATGTATAAATCCGGAAGAATTCGAGTGCTACCTTGAAGAGGCACATGTCCAGGATTGTGCATTTCATTTCTCAACAGTGAAAACACACGAGAGACTGAAACAGTTAGGGGTTTATTGGCCAACTATGTATGCGGACACACATTCTTATGTTACCAATGGTACTATATGTAGTGTCAAACGACCAGTGGATCACGAAACTTTGTTTCAGGTAAACATAGCATCTGCATGGAGTCAATATATCATTGACTTCTTAACCACCATGAAATTCCCCGAGAACATCACAAGATCATGGAAAAAAGCTATAGAGCTTGAAGCTCGTGACTTTCAATAAATTGGGAACCAACTCTATAAGCGAGGAAAGGACAATCAACTTAGAATCTGTGCAAGTGAAAGCGAATACCTGCTGATTCTAGAACATGCACACAGCGGAATAAGTGGAGGCCATTTTTCGGGCGATAAGCCAGCAAAAAGTGTCTTAACCGCAAGAATTTGGTGGCCTACATTACACATGGATGCTGAAGAGTTTGTAAAGCGTTGTGACGCATGTCAACGCACCAAGGTGCCAATAAAAAGAGATGAGATGCCATTACGGCCAATGATAGGAGCAAGAGCATTTGCAAAATGGGGCATTGATTTTGTGGGACCTATATCACCCCCTGCATATCGCACCCATACCCAATATATCATTGTGGCTACGGACTATCTCACAAAATGGGTCGAAGCCAAGGCAACACAAAAAGCTGATGCACGCACCACTGCACAATTTTTGTATGAGAATGTTTTTGTACGTTACGGGTTACCAATAGAAATTGTCAGTGATCGTGGGACACATTTTCTCAATGAAGTCATTGAATATCTATTAAGAGGAATTCATGGTCATACATAGGAAATCTGCACCATACCATCCACAGGCCAATGGGCAAGCTGAGGCCACAAATAAAACACTTTGCATAGTTCTCACTAAAATAGTGTCAGAATCAAGAACAGATTGGGATCAGCAGCTACACTCAACACTGTGGGCATACAGGGTAGCTTACAAAACATCAATCGGAACAACACCATACAACATGGTGTTTGGCCTAAATGATATACTACCCATAGAGTTTTTAATTCCAACTCTACGAGAAGCAAAAAGCTTAGAATGGACAGGGCATGAGCTCTCTTCAAGAATAGATGATCTTGAAAAGCTAGATGAACTCCGCTTACGAGCTGTGGCTTCAATCTATGCTAAAAAGAGAAGACAAAAAGAATTTTTTGACAAACATGTGCGCACTAAAGAGTTCAAAACAGGTGATTACATACTTGTTTATACCTTGAAGCAACATGCCAAGAAACTTAAAAAGCGAGGGATGGGACCATTTGTGATTAGTGATCTATCACAAAGTGGAGATGTCAAGCTTGCTACATTAGCAGGTGAAGAAATGCCGAACTGGATTAGTGGATGTCGACTGAGGAGGTATCATCATCTACCACTCACATAGGAGATGCTCCAACAAATTCATCAAGGAAAACAAAGAATGAAGGAAAAACAGAGAGTACGAGAGGAAGCTCAAGCAGAAGCACAAGAACGCATTGCAAAAAGAAGACTCATGCGACAACAACAACAAAGTGGTCTACCATTGCGAATCAATGCCATTCGACTGACGACGTTGGATGAAGAAACAGTGGAGCCAATAATTGCGGTCAAATTGGGCAGCAATCAAGTTGAATCGACCGCATTGCTTGATTCGGGAGCTCAAGAAAATTTGATCTCTTACGGATTATACCAACAGCTCAAATTCACAGGTCAACTTCATTCTACTCCTCAAGTGCTGGAAAGTAGCACATGACACCCGTTGAAAACATTGGGATGGACTATATTGCATGTACAGATACATCAATATATTTACCCACACAAATTCTATGTGGTGGAGAATGAAAGCACACAACACCCAATGATGTTGGGGCAACCTTGGCAAAAAGAGTACAATGTGCAGATAGATTGGAATGCAAAGGTAGTCAAAATTCAGCATGAACATGAACAATAGGTGATAGACTTTGCTCAGCAATACCAGAATAATCAGTTGCAAGCCATGCAATCATTGGAAGAGAAGCCAAAAGACAAAATACCATCAAAGAACAAACTGATACCCGAGACCAACAATCAGGTAAAAGCCAACCATGCTAATTACATACATATGAAGTCACCGGCCGCAATGCAAAGATCTAGGCTACCAAAACAAGGGAAACAAGTATGGATGCGGAAGAATAGAAAGCACATGGTAGACAAACAACAATGCAACAAAATAATTCCAATGAAGCAGATGGTTCAACCAAAAACCAAAGGCCTAAAACAGATATGGATCCCAAAGAAAATGCTTAGCCATAACCCAAATGTCACTCGCATTTGGATACCAAAACAAAAGCAAAAGGAACTCCCTTCAGTACAAGCAACAATGGAAGGCAGACAACTACATTTGCAAAAGGAAAACAGATTTATGTGGATGTCAATCAACAACAAACCAGTGGCAAACAAGGAAGTGCCAAACCATCTTCAAAAACCGACAGCAACAAAATACCAATGGAAAGCAAAGGCAATACGGCCCATAACCATTACGGCCCAGCCAATTCTCTCCTTAGACACAGCTACGGCCCTATCAACAGTGTCGGCAAAGCAAGCGCCTTTTGCAAAAAAAACAATTAAACAGAGAGCAGTAGAGTTACAATTGTTACTTGCAAAGAAAATAGGAAACCTCGACGGCGAATGCCAATAAGCATCTTGCTTATTCCTTTCTCTTGCACAGCATCAATTTTTCCATGCATTGACCGAGTATGCATAAAATAGGGCCACATTAATCGGCCAAGCATTAGCACAATTTTTTCAACCTATGCACGGCACATACTCCGAGGCGATATCTTGTCGTTCGGGAGGACTCCGGCTAGGAGGGGGGGAGGCATTCTCAAATGCGGAACCAATAATAGAAACAGCAAAAAAGGGCATGATTTTCGACTATTTTAAGGGTTGTGGAACCAATAACAGAAACAGCAAAAAAGGGCATGATTTTTGACTATTTTAAGGGTTGTTGTTTGATTACGAAATTTTCTGGAGTAACCCAAGTATAGATTCCCTTATACAGCATGTATCTACAGGTATATGGGGCCAAACGCCAAATGAAGCCCCTAGGTGTGTGTATATAAGTAGAAATAGCCATTTTTCGGGCAAAATATTGGTAAAACGGAGAAATCCGGCCATGAAAATTTCATGTAAGTGTATATAATGTTTTGCGGTGATGTTTTTGATTTATTATAATTTTTGAGGATTTTTTGGGTTTGATTTGCTATTTTTCTTTTACTTTTGCTAATTTTCGGCAGAAAAACTTCAAAAATACAAAAAGAAGGTGAAAAACAGTCGTAATGAAAAACCAAAAATATGGGGATGACCAGTGACTATAGGAAAACCTATGGTACAGTGAGGGTGCAATTATGAGACTGGAGCGGAAAGCGTGTTTTGGCCAGGTTTTGACCAAAATGCCAAATTTCTGGTAAACAGAGCAAATGGAGTCCAAATCAAGAAATTTTTGAGCCTAAACCGCATCTCGCAAGAAGATAGGAGCACATGTCAAATTTCGTGAAAAGTGGTCCGGGGACCTCCATTAAAAGAAATCTTCACCTCATTTTTAGCTCATTCTCACTATTGACTTTGTGGAGAGAGCTTCTGCCACCTAGAGCGGACCGACCTTCCAGCAGCTTCTACAACGCGCACGACTACTCGACGATCTCCAAACATGAGAGGTAGGCTCACCACCTTGAGCTTTTCGCGCATGTTTGTCATTATGTGGCGAAAACTAGCGTAGGGGTCATACACAAAGCGGGTAGAGACCTACAAGTAGAGACGGCGGCCTAACGGCTAACCCGAAAGAAACAAGACTTCATTGGAAGCTTACCCTAGTCTAGGAGACCACTCCTAGATGTCCAAAGGCAGTAGGAAACCATAAAAAAAAACCCTAATTCCCAGAAACCTGCAAGAGGCCACCAAATGGGAAATCGGAGAAACGGCGACCAAATGCTACCAAAATTCATGGGTAGGAGCATCTCAACATGCTCGACAAGTCTATATGACCCGCATGACCAAAAAGTGACCCGAAGCGGCACTAAACTTCAGAAATGGCATCAGACACACAAAGCGTCAAATTGCTCTTGCGGCCAAACCGCAAGCCCGTTTGCCACCAGACTTCACGAGCGGCTTTCCTAGACCATCAACAACCAAGTCCTATGGTGGTAGACCACCACAAATCATCGAAGGTATGTAAACGCAACCACAGGTTCTTCTAGAGTGACAAATTGCCAAATGAAGCTCCGGTGAAGCCAAAGTCGACAAAAACCATACGGCAAGGATCCCCAAGGGATCAGGAAGCTATGGAGACCAACATCAGGAAATTTCATCGCCAAAAATCACTTCAAAAGTCAGAAAACGGCTAGGCTCTGAAGTCCACATAGGGAGTTATTCTCTATCCATTTGACTTTTTTGTTGAAATTAGGCTCAAAAGGGACTCAGGGGGGGCCAAGGGCAAGCACTGGGAGCACCATCCATGAAAAAATCACCAGGAGACATCCTACGCGTAGGATGTCTCAAGGGAAATTTTGGGCACAGACTCCAACATTTTGTCATCATGCAAATTCTCTGAATGACATTTACAAGCTATCCACCAAGTCTCATCACATTTGGACCAAAATTGACCTCATATGCATAAAAAACGCAATGTTAGGGCATAGAGGCAGTAATGGGCCATAGACCTACCAAATCTTGTCCAAATCCGATGAAACTTGCACAACACATTCACCGACACATCAACAACCAATCTGTGTGATCAAAAGCAAAAAATGATGAAATAGACATCCTACGCGTAGGATGTCTATTTGACTTTTTTGACATGCAGGGTATGTTTTATCATTCCAGATCCAATCACCTCATCATCAGGAGCTCATATATCAAGTTTGAAGCCATTCTAATCAAATTTGACCCCCAACACCTTCAAGATACACTTTTTGAGCCCAAAAACACCACACAGGCCCTTACAAACATCAAATCTTGTCCAAATCCAAATCCAAGAACATGGCCATGTTCCATAGGCCAAGGACTACCCACAAGACAAGTTTCATGTCATTTTGATGAAAAAGACATCCTACGCGTAGGATGTCTCCAGCATAAATTTAGCCTTCTATGGAAAGAGTGACATCATGGGAGCCAATACCATGGTGCAATAAGCCCGTATACCAATTTTCAACCCATTTGGACATCAATTGCTACCTATGATGGACATTCTACCCAAATTGTGACCTAAAGCCTGAATTAGCCCAAAAATTCAATTTTTGATATCCAAATCCAAATCCAAGCATATAGCCATGTTCCATGAGCCTTACACTACCAGCATGGCAAGTATGAACCAATTCTGATGAAAAAGACATCCTACGCGTAGGATGTCTAGATGAAAATTTTTTGCCGGATTTACACTATGAGCACATGCACAGCTTCACAAGTTCCTTTTAAGCTTTATTTTCAATTTTCAAGTCATTTGGATAAGTAAAATTCAGTTTCGCAACTAATATGGAAAAAATGCTAACTTCGGACTGCTGAGTGCAGCATGATCTATGGCAGTCGCGAAGTCACCGGCAAAGAAGAAAAGAATGACCATCAAGGATTACCTGGAAGAAGTGGAACCCTTCGTCATTCCAGAAGGAACACTAAATCCCACCAGCACATGGATACAAGAAGATCTGTTAGAGTCCAACGACCTGAAGATGTACCAAGGAGTGTTCAAAGACACTGAAGGCAATGTTATCGAGCTACCAATGCTTCCGCGAGAACTCAATGAGTTCGTACGAAGCAAGATGGCCGGATACTTGGAGAAGATTGATCTCCATAATTACTTTGAAGCAATACCGGCAGGGGTGGACATCAAAAGAGTCTGGGAGTTTGTGACAACCATCAAAGAGGATGGAGTGGCCAAAGTAACAGATCTACAAAGCAGGCCAAAAACAAAGATAATAATCACTAAGCGGGTTGTAGCATATGCACTAGACCTCTCCAACGAGGGGGATAGTGTAACAAAAAGAAGCGATGAGGTAAAGGTGTACCATGAGAAAAATGGGAATTACACCTTTGAAGACATTGCCAACCCAAGAGTGGCAATCATGAGCCAGTTATACAACCAGTACTTCCACATGTGCACGAAGAGGCCAGAGAAGTACAGGATGCCGCCAGGTGCAATTGCCACTACATTGACTTGGGCAATGACGAAAGGCACCCCAAAGATAATCAACTATGCGGAATATATACATGACAACCTAGTAAAGATGGGTAACAAGAAGCCGACCTATATAGTGCCAGGAGAACTAATCACCAAGGTGATTTATGGGGAACTACACGCAAAAGCAAGGTGGCCTGACCCCCCGTCTCAAAATGATTGGCTGAGGCTAAAAGAAGACAAGGAAGATGAGCCACAAAGAGCACCAAGGGTGGCAACAAGATTGAAAAGACGGCTAGAGCCAGTTCAAGAGGAGCAGCCCGAGCAAAAGAAAGGGAAGAAGGAATTTGCTCAAGTGCCGGCCAAAGAAACAAGGTCACAGAAAGCGGCAAGACTAGAGAGGCTGATGGAGAGCTTCCGAGCAGAGAGATCCCTCAAGGTTGATTTAAGTGAACTCTGGAAGCCTTCTCTAGAGTCCCTGTCAGGGTCATCCAAAAAAGTGCAAAGGGACCGATTTGAAGACTATATCAAGAATTTTGAGATTCTTGATGCTGCATGAGAGAACATTCCACATGTCCCTTTCACAGAGGAGGATGTACAGCAAATAAGGCAGAAACTGCTAGATGAGCAAGAGAGCCAAGAAAGAGAAAGAAAAACTAAAGCAGATAGGGATTTAAAGGGCAAGCCAACATCTCTATCGGCCAACCCACAGCCCTCACCACCACCCTCCCCACCTCCTAGCAGCCCTCCACAAGAAGATAAGGAGGCTAAGGACAAACAAGAAGAAAGGCAAGTAGATGAGCAGGATCAGAGACAAGAGCCAAAGCCAAAAGAAGAGGCTAAGCCTCAAACTGAGCAAAAAGAATTAGAAGATTCTTATTATGCATTTTTGGACCTGCTAGCTGCAAAATATACGAAGGAAGAAGCCGCCACAGTCGCATTCGACTTGGCGAGGACAGGGCCTAAAGAACAGATGCAAGGCATCAGGCTAGTGGAGTTAAAGGAAATTGCCACAGATACAGTGGACCTACACCCGCCCTCCAACGACTGGGACGTGGTGATGACAAAGCTAACAGGATTGAGAGCGCAATCCATGGCTTCAGAGAAAGAGATGAGAGCTCTTAAGGCCACTGAAGAAAAGATCAAAATGGAAGTAGACGCTCTACAAGGAAAAAGCCAGAGGAAAAAGGAGAGAGAAGCTGATGAGCTACAAGCCAGGCCTAGCAAGGGCACTACAAAACTGCCAGGAAATGGAGGAATCCAATCAAGCAACCGCAAAAAGAATGTAAGCAGTTGAAGATGAGTGTCAGCAGCTCAGCAAGTCACTGCTAGATACCGAGAAGGAAAGAGATAATCTGACACTATAGCTGGCAGAAGAATCTAAAGAAGTAGAAGCCATGAGGAAAGCCAAGGAAAGAGCAGAGATAGATCAAGAAGCAAGCCAGTATGAGGTCCTTGAGCTCAAGAACCGACTCAAATTAAAAGACCAGACCATCCAGAGGCTGCGAGCAGCACCTGCTAGAGTGAGAGCTACTAGCTCGACTCAAGTCACGCGACTAAGAGTCAACTCTATGAAGAGAAAATGCAAGAACTTCAGAAACAGAAGACTCTAGAGAAAAAGCACAGATTGATGATGGCAGAAGGATCTATAGTCATGCAAACGAGAATGGAAGAGGGCCAAAAAGCCCTACAAGAAGAAGTGGAAAGCATGAAGAGAAAGCTCGAGGAGGCGGAAAGAATAAACGCCGAACTTAATGACCTCCTCGTGAATATGGGCGAAGAAGCTGAAACGGAAAAGCAAAAACTCCTCAGGCAAATTGAGGAGTTGAAAGGGCAGCAAGGAGGCGAGCCAGAGAGCACAGGACCATCAGGCCAATGAGGGCATTGACGTAGAAAATGTGGCAGATCCTGTGGACAGGACTATGCAAGAGAAAATCCTAGAAGGATCCTCTCAAGAGCCACAGGATCTAACACAAGAAGAGGAAGAAAAATTGCATAAAGCAATAGACGTGGAGCTCAGAGAAACCACAAAGGAAGCCTTGGAGTGGGAGCATAGGGTCTTCAAGCCTATGACTATTCAGAAGATCGACGCCAGCAACCTTAGGCGAGAGTGGCTTCAACCCTCTCTCCCATATCCATTGCTGAAATATGAAGCAGCTACCATAAACAAGCAAATTAGAGAAGAGCCAGCCATACCCCTTTACAATGCAGATACCTCAAAACCAGAAGGGGTCAAGCTCATTGTGGATTCTCAGCCAAAGTGGAGGAAAGCCTGGCTTACAAAGTACCCACAATACCTAATCCACGCGGTAGAGGCACCGAAAAATATCAGAGACAACCTCAGCTTTTGTCCTCTACCAAGGATTAGGATGTGGAAGGCGCGGGAAATATTGCAAAGAAGCCAACCCACTTGGCTGAACTACCCTAAGCTGCCAAGCTTGAAGGCAGGTGAGAGAATAAGTGTCCAATACATGGTGAAAACCCTAACAGGCGCCATAAAGTTGTTCACTGGATCACCTGACCTTACATGCATTATGATGAGGAAAATCTGCAGAACCCTCTTAGTAGTGTTAGAGACTTTCAAGCCAGGCCAGGTGACCGACAGCATCTTCTTCTTCCAGGATACATACAGATGCGCTTATGATCTGTCTGGTCAGCCTTCCAAGGAGGTGATACATGCGTTGTATCAAAGGATAATGTTTCTACCATCCTATCACCTCCAGGCTTTTGAAGAAGCGTTCTACACAGGCTTCTTCACCATAAACACTGACATTTTTGGCCCGACAATGATGACCTGCATGCTAGATACGAATCTCTGCTAAAGATGTGAGAAACGATACAATAAAGAAGCAGATCAACGGCCATGTCGGGGACGACATGAGCAAGGAGGGGGGGAGTGTTAGAAGCTGGACACACCCCACGGCATCTAACTATTTGGAAGATTATTATTTTTTGTAATTATTCATTCATTGAGGAAAACCTGATTTTTCACCTTGTAAATATTGGGACTTACAGAAGTTTCCAGATTGTATCCCAGTTTTGATAGTTAGATTGAGTAGATGGTTGATTTTGGAACTTTAGGGTTTGAGAATTGTACGGTATATATACCACTTTTTTACCTTAATAAAAAACCCTTTTTGTCATTTTTAAAAACAAGTTTTGAAGTCTGTGAGTGAGCGTACTGTGTACGAGAGAGAGAGTGTGAGCTTCATCTTGATGCTACGTGTGTTCCGGTGGTCGGAATCGAGTGTGGAGAAGTGCAGCGTGTTGCCCCCAACTAGAGCTATGCACCGATACCTACATTGCGCACGTACGGTCGAGTTTTGCGAGCTCCTTCTATGAGCTCCATTGGGTGTTTGGGTGAGCATACGTTGTCTGATTTTGCATTGCAGCATATCCACGCGTTCACATTGAGTATAACTACACATTAGGCACTTTAGATTTTGGAAATGAAGACCTGCAGATTTCGGCCAGACATCCTACGTGTTTCCGCACCAGGTGTTTTGGGCTAGGATTTTGGTTCATAGACCTTAGGGAGAGCGACCTAGTGGTATTAGTAGGTCTCCTTCAAGTTCTATGGTGTTTCGAGATTGTTTGATGGGTGTTCGGCTCTAGAAAGCGTTGTAGGAAGTTTCCTCTAATGTACTCTTGAAGGCTGTGACTTAGACAATTGGTAGAGACCTCTGTAGGAATTAGTTAGGAGTGGGTCGAGTGTAGGTTGACACCTTATGCTTGCTTCCACGCACTTGCGGGTCGAGCTTCGTCCTTAGCTGACATTATATGTTAGGTGAGTTCTCGTTGTGCTGACATCCGTCGCGGCGTATTCGTCCAACAATGAACATAACATAGAACATCTACCTTTTCTCCAACCCAATAGAAACTTTTCTGTACGGCATTGAGAGTCTTCGCATATCCTGGGTGTCCTGAAGTAGGGCTATCATGGGCCTCAAATAAGATAGCCTTCTTTAAGTTAGGGTCCTTTGGTACACATAACCTATCTCTATAGTAGAGACAAGGTCCATCATGTGAGAAGTGTAACATTGGAGGTATATTCTTTGAATCCCCATATCGAACAAGGTTAAGCTGCCTTTGAAACTCTGGATCAGATGATGCAACTTCCTTAATCTTTTCAAAGATTGGGTTATTGGGTATAGATATGAGGCTCAAAAAGGGTTTTCGACTGAGTGAATCTGCAACCGTGTTTTCTTTTCCGGGATGATAGATAATGTTAAAGTCAAATTCTTGCAAAAGTTCTACCCCATCACCTTTGTTGCATATTCAAAGTTGCTTGGGTGAAAATCCACTTTAAGCTCTTATGGTCGGTTATAAGTCGAAACTTCCTTCCCAATAAGTAGTGTCTCCACAGCTTCAAAGCATGAATGACTACCAATAGTTCAAGGTCATGGGTGGGATAGTTCTTTTCATGAACCTTAAGCTTACATGAGGTGAAAGCTATTAGTCTGCCTTCTTGAACTAATAATCCTCCAATTTCTCTTCCACTAGCATCATTAACGACTTCAGAGGTCTAGTTGAAACCTGTAGCTTTAGGCACAGTACTGTAGTTACATATTGATTGAGTTGGTCAAATCTTTCTTGGTGTAGTGGTCCCCATTAGCTTATCTTCACTCCTTTCTTGAAAAGATCGATCAAGGGTGAAGCAATTACTGCATAATCCTTTATAAAGATTCTATACCATCCTGTGATTCCCAAGAATCATCTAAGCTCACTTGCATTTGATGGTTGAGGCCATTCAACAATGTCTTGAACTTTAGCAGGGTCCACTGAGATTCCTTCATGCGAAACAATAAATCCCAAATACTCAATCCTTGAAGTGAAAAATGAACACTTGCTCATCTTTGCGTATAGCTTGTGTTCTCGAAGAATATCCAACACCTTTCTTAGGTGGCCTTCATGTTCTTCTTCATCCTTTGAGTAGATTAGTATATCATCAAAGAAGACAAGAACAAAGTCATCTAGGAATGGCCTGAAAATATCCTTCATGAATCTATTGAATGTAGCCGGGGCATTAGTCAGACCAAATGACATTCCTATAAACTCAAAATGTCCATATCGGGTGTTGAAAGCTGTCTTTGGGATATTTGATCCTTTTATTCTGATTCGATAATAACCAGATTTTAGATCTATCTTTGAGAAGACCTTGGAACCATGTAGTGTGTCTAGCAATTCATTGATTCGTGGGATAGGATAGTTGTTCTTAACTGTTACCTGGTTTACTACTTTGTAATCAATGCAGAGTCGTAAAGTCCCATCTTTCTTCTTCTGAAAGAGTACTGGAGCTCCCCAACTTGATTTACTCGGTCTAGCAATTCATTGTTCTATAAGTTGATGAAGCTGTTCTTTCAATTCAATGGCCTCTGGTAGCGCCATTTTATAAGGTCTCTTAGACACTGGCTCACTTCCTAGAATAATCTCTATCTCATGATCAATCTCTCGATTTGGAGGAAGAGATGTGAGATCTTCAAGAAAGACATTTGAATATTCATGAAGCCAAGAGGGTTTTGTAATTCTTGATATTGAATCCATCTTGTTCAACTTGACCACAAACATTTGTTTTCTAGCCCTCATACCTTTGAGTAGACGGTTGGCTTTAACTAATTGAATCTTTGCAATCCCATTCTTTCCCTGTACTTCAACTTGCTTTGCTTGACTATCTCTAAAGCTCGTACTACCTAGTCCATAGTGGATGCTAGTGTGATGCCTAGATAACCAATCCATCCCAAGAATCCCATCATACATCCCAACTGGTAAGGTTCTAAAGAAACCTGAAGTAGCATGTCCTCCTATTTCAAAGTCAAGGGCTCCCACAGAAATCGTGATACCACGGTTTTCCCATTAGCCAATTATATTGTCATGGGTTTAGCTTGTTTTTTATTCAGGTTCAAATTTTGTAATCATTTCGGGGATAGAAAAGAATGAGTACTACCACAATCGATGAGGAGGTTAAAAGGTTTACCTTGATGGGTTGTTGTTGTTTGAATAACAGAAAATTGTCTTTGGACTCCAGGGTTGTCAATAGTTGTATAAATTCTTGCTCTCTCTTCTTCTTTACCAAGGGTAGGCTCTCCTATGACTGCATGTGCATGTGCATTCCTATGTTGACCTCTTCCAAAGTCTCTGGCTGCTCTTCCTCGTCCTCTACCTCATCCACCACCTTATCCATTGTTGTGTCCAAAAGGACGGTGTCTTTGATCTCCTTCAATTGTTGTTGTTGCTCTATTAGTCAGACGTGGACATCTATTTTGATAATGTCCCAACTCTCCACATTCAAAGCATCAAACATCCAAACGTGAAGGATTTTGAGCATTAGCAGCATAAGCTCTTTGTGGTTGTCAATTATTATTGGGAAGCCTTATTGGTCGTCTCGCTCCATTAAAACTTTGATTTTGTTCAACTCTTCTTCTAACCCCTTGCTCCTTCATTAAGGGCTTAGCTCGTACTAAAGCATCTTTCACAGTAGTAGGTTTCATGGCTTCTAATCTCGAGCTGATTGGTTCTCTTAAACCTTGACAGAAATGGGCTACCTGTTGTTCTATGGTCATTGGCGGAGCATAACATCTAAGACTTACAAACTTTGAGTAGTACTCTTCCAAGGTTAAACTATATTGCTTCAAGCTAAAGAACTCATTCATTTTCAACACTTCGTGTGCAGGAGATAAGTATCTTTCCTTCACTGCATATTATTGCATGATAGTAAGGACCATAAATACATGTGTCCTTTCTGTGTATAACTGGGTATTTGAGGGACCAAGAATCATTTAAGGGGCAAAATATAGTGATGAAAGTTGATGAGACAACTATGGGGACTCAACCAGAGATGGTGGAATGGCAGGAAGTTCAATTTCCTAATGAGTGGCAATTGAACATCTCCAAAACACTTATGAATGAAGTTCAGCATCCTGAGCCAATAAAGATTGAAAGATTAGTCTCAACAGACCAATACAAGATTTTAGGGAAATCACAGTCTACGAAGGAACTCACTTCAGTTTTGGCACCCCCAGAGTATAGTCCGGCATCAACTAGCTCTTCCTCCTCTACTAGAAGAGCTCGCCCTAAAGTGATATGCAACCCTGAAACCTATAAGGATTTTGAGGGCCTATTCAGATGTAAATTGTGTAATCACACAATAGCTACTGATTTTGCTATCAATGGGATTGACTGTCCTGCAAAAGATGCCATCAACGACAAAGATTTATCAACCAGTCAGTCCTACATCCTTCCTTCTCCTAATACTCGATTACAACCATTAGAAGCAGCATCAAATTGGCACACCAATGCCATTAAGAAATTAACTCTGTTGCAATATCAAGTATTGGCTAGATTGACAACTCTAACCACTTCAGTGTCATTGACCAGACAGGTTTTCGCTAGTGAATCAAAGAAATAGCCGCAACCTATCCTTACTTTTAGTGAAAGCAGCCAAGATAAAACATTTCCTAGGATGTTTTTGGCAGTACTGCATGAGCCGGTCTCATCAAGTCTGTCTCTCATTTTCCTCTACATATGTCTCCCTTTCTTGATGAAGATATCGTTGATGGCTTATCTCTGGTGGGGGGTAAATTCACAGGTCCAAACCTAGTTAGAAAGACAGCCACTTGGGGAAGAGGTACGCAATATCTTGCTTGAAGATAGAGATTGGATTGTTTTAAAAGATGATGCATGTGTTGAATATGAAGAAATAGAACTAGATGAGCTGGATGTCTTCCTATCACAAATCTTCCCTAATCTAACAGCATCCTCTGACAAAGACTCAAACATCAGCACTGATGAGAGATTAGGATCATGAATTCTCTCAGTAGAGAATCATGGAAAATGAAGGTTGAATCCCCAGCATCATCATCTACCAAATTGAAAGGGGTAGGCAAAATTGGAGATATGATCATACTGGACATAGATGGTCTTACCCAAGAAGAGATATGGAAGGTGTTTGAATTTATTTATAATTCTGCACCTTATGGATCCTCTATAAATATCTAACTCATCGCCAATCTATTTCTATGATTGTTGTTGGATTTCAAGGAATGTTGAGACCATGGTAGGATGATCTCAATGTGGAGAGTAAGACCTATATTATGCAAGGAGTGCCCGAAGGCAGGGAAAATTTTGATAATGTCATTTCATTGTTCTTTGCTGACGTAAAGATGCAGTTTTTAGGGTCTACTAGAAAGATTTAGGATTGCAAAAGGGAATCCTTCTTCAGAAGCAAGCTTTGGACTAGACTCAAGTAAATAAATATCAACCACACATGACTCAACTCATGTATCAGTTCCCTGGAGGATATTTCAAACTGAGTACAAGCAATATTATGTTAATTTTTTTCGAAATCATTTGCAAATCTTATAAAGGAAAGAATTAAGTTTGCAGGTCTACATTTGGATGAAAACATGTGTATTGCCCAGATCAACTCATTCATTAATGAGGTCACAGATTTAGAATGTGCTCGACTATGAGTAAAAAGAGATATAAAGCAAGTGAAGGGATTCAATTCCAGTTTTTGCACCAAAGAAACCAATGCCCAACAATTTGGATGCAAGCAGTATGAAGAGTGCCACCATAAATTCAAACAACAAAAAAACAAATATGGCAAGCGTTTCAAGGTGGTCAGAAGAAAGTGTAAGCTGAGCAAGGAAGAACGCTAGCAGGTAAAATGCTATATCCGCAACAAACCTGGTCATATTGCACGCAACTATCCTAAGAGAAAAAGGAAATTTGGCAACGCTGTTTTAAAGGACAGATATAAATATGAGGTATTTTATTGCAATGTTCTTAAAAAAAAGACTTCCCCATTCAACAGTATACTCAGTATGATTTTGATGATACTGGGACTTCCACTGAAAACTCTTCTACACATTCAACTCCCCCAGAAGAACCAGCTTTCTCTGATGATAGTTCTGTAAATATGTTCAATATGGTAAGAAAACCCTATGCTTTTCCCAGACAAAAGAGATATGACAATCGACTTGAAAAAATTTTATGCCAAGTTTGAAACTAGATGGCAAGGGCCATACATAGTTAAGAAGGCTTTCAATTCAAGTACTATCAGCTTATGGACTTGAATGGTAAAGAGCACTCCACGAAGGTAAATGGTATCGCCTGAAGCCCTATTTGAGTCGCCTTCTACCAAAGGATCTACCAAAGTTTTGTTGCATGAAGCATGAGTGTGACAAAAAGCCCCACAATGAAAATCCTGTCAAGGGACAAGATATCATAGAGGACTTAAAAGCACTCTCTTTGAAAAAGATGCTTTATGATGGTACATGAATATACCATCATCCTGGGGGAGGGCTAATGATAGCCATTTTTTGGCTCTCCATAATTTCCATAGTGAGTTATATCAGCCTACCAAAGTCTCCTAAACATTGTGGCTATTCTTACCTTTTCATTGCACATAGGCGTGTGTGAGTTAGGGGACTTTTCCCCTATCTTCTTAAAACCCTCAGCCAACTAGTCACTAGGCTAGTTAAGCCAAAATAAATAAATAATAACAAAAGCCAAAGTATATTATGGCCCACTGGTGTGTGACTATTTCATTGTATATAGGACCTAAAAAATGGAAATTTTCATACCTATTTTGGTATTTATTTAAATATTTCTACATAGGTGTGCGTTATTTTCCTAAGTATGCTATGTACATCGACTCACCATTACCACAATTTTTCTTATCATTTTCAATACTTTTTATTCCATATATAAATATTTTTATGCAAGATTATTTTATTTTTGGGTGAGAACCCACTCCAAGGAAAAACCTCAAAAAAACCCTTTCACCATCAGTCATTGCTTTGCACTAAATTCCTATTTCCTAGAGGTTTTTTTTTAATCTCTTGTAAATAAATATAGTTCAATAAAATGAGGGTCCCTGTATTTGATTCCTTATACTTTCATATATATCCTTTTTCCATTTTATACTTATACATAGGTGACACTATTCTAGATTCCACGAATTGTTTATATACTAGCCTTTTTTTCATCATATCCATATAATATATTTATGCATAATTCACAACCATGCATATTTTCAAACCCCTAAGAATCAATTAAGTCATGCTCTCATGCAAGGAGGGGCTCACCTTTGGAGCCATATGCAAATTCAACAAAAGGGGGGCCACTGAAGACTTTTTTGTGAAGAAAACCAAGTATTTTGGTGGGATTTTTCATATCCATCTCCACTCCGAGTTTGAAGCAGTTGTCAAAAGAGAAAATGTGGAACAAGGGCTGAATAATCACCTCAACAATTTTGGTAATTTTTGGAGCAACCACCGGTGAGCTAGGATTTTTTGAGTGGACCCAAATCTGCCCAATTTTCTCACAAATTAACGCATAGTCTTCTCTCACCTCCTTTCCTAATTCCACACACACACACACTCATTCCTCTCAATCCCTCACTCAAAACTGCACCTTCCATGGTTTCTCTTACCTTCTTCACCATTAACCTCCCTTCTTACTTCCATAGCTCTCATGTGAGCTCTACATGGACATACACCATCTCTATGCCTCTCCCTATTACTTCCAAAGTACAATTCCATATTACCCCTACTCTATATACATAAATTTCAGCATTTAAACCATGCTTAACCTCTAAAAATTGAGAGATCTCATAAAGGGAATTGTCATTTTCATCGCGGTAAACAACCTTGACGGCGATGAAGAGAAGAAGAAGAAGAGGATCGATAGTCATTTTGAGAACCTGCACAAGTAAGTCCAAAACTTTTTCAAGCTTCACCATCACAAGGATTTACTCACTTCATTCAACCATCCACCTCATTCTACCCATTGTAAATATATCATTAACTTTCTAGTGATTACTAGCACTAACCACTAATATACTAACACAAAATAGCCATTGACCTAACCATAAAAGACACCTCGCCTCAAGACATGTGCATAGTAAGTCTCTCTCTCTCTCTCTCTCTCTCTCTCTCTCTCTCTCTCTCTCTCTCTCTCTCTCTCTCTCTCTCTCTCCCCTTTGCTCTAGATCTCTCTACTTCATTTTGTGTGTGTCTTTGTGTGAGATTGCTTGTGTGCGTTTTGTTGCACCTCCTTTTGGTTGTGAAAAAATCTCTCTTCCGTCCTAGTTCGCATGCCATAACTAGGTGGTGACCCTATCTTGTTTGGGTTTGCTGGGGTTTGTTGTTGTGTTGTGCTTGTGGTTACCCCAGCTTCAATTGAGCAGTACGGGAGCCTTGAGGGGTGTTTAGAGGTCGCCTCTCTTGTTGCCCACCCCGGACCGCCTTGATTTTGCTGCCCCCACTGAGGAGGTACTTGTGTCTATTGTTGTTACATATTGCCTGAATGTTTAGCTTTTAGCATAATCAAGTAGATTGCATGAATCAGGAGAATTTATATGATCCTTTCATTCACATTGCAAGGCAAAATGTACACATCATTATTAGTACTAAGTTGCAATTTCAATGTGTAATTTGTAGAATTTTAGGTCTCCTTAGGTTGGCCAAGATAAACACTTCAGTAAATCTTTTTATTCTACCTCTCATTAGGTATGACCTTAGTTTAAACGTCTTTTTTTTTTAAAAAGCATTAGGTCATGCATAGACCATGGATAATGGCCGAGGAATAGAGGTTTTCCCCTTCCATTTCACTCCACACATTAGAATAAACGTTGCAATTAGTAGAAAGATTCATTTTCAACAACGTATGGTATTCATGTTTGGTGCCCAAAGAGTAGGAGAAATTATTGAATCACCAAACCTTGTCATCCTACCTCTTGTTGATTATCATCATTTGATGTGCATATTTTTATTTTGTTGTCGTACAGATTGCAATTTAGAAACATTATTGTGTAAATTTTTTATTAAAAAACAAACGTGCATCACTTTGAAATCAATTCAATGGAAAGCCAACGCCAAATGTCTGGATATCCTCTTTTCTTTGGAGATCCTGGAGAGGATGCAGAATTATTTTTAGCAAATTTTAAGATGTCTTGCCGTATCAAGAGGATAGTAACTGGTCAAGAACTTGTAGAAATGGTTGAGGTGGTCCTTAGGAAAGATGCTAGCACTTGGTTTGACTCTTTGCTTGAGGAAGTTAAGGAGGATTACACAAAAGTTTTGAAATGTTTCAAGAGATACTTCTTTGATCCCCAAAACACTCAAAAACTATGGCAAGACATTGTTTCTCATAAGCAAGAAGATTTAGATGACTACTACTTATACAAACAAGAGTTTCTACGTCTTTGGATCTATGGATACAAAATGTTGCTAACCCTAGTATGGTGCACAATTTCTAAAGAAGAAGAGGTTCATAGATGGACTCTTTCCTGATCTTAAGGTAAAGGTGGAGACGGATGCACCTGCCACCTATGATGCAGCTGAAATTAGAGCTTCCAAGACGTATAGAAAACTCAAATGCCTAAGGGGAGAGGTTTCAATAGAAGGTCTTAGACCCAAAGGTAAGTCACAAGCATCAACATCTAGGGAGCTTCCTGAGGTAATGGCAGAAGTGATTAAGAAAGTAAATGAACCTTTAAGCAGCCTATCAATTCACCTTGCACAAGTTGTAGGTCCAAAGGGACAAGCAAATAAGTCTAAAGAGCAAGATCCACGACCTAGGAGAGTCTTGCAATGTTGGAATTGTAGAGAATCTGGACATGGGATGTATAATTGTCCTTGGCCCTGTGGGGAGCCAGGGAGATCTAACTTGAATTACCCAGTGACAAATGCAGGTGAAGGAACTAGTCAAAAACCACGGCTTCTACAAAGACCAAATGGGACAAGACCACCTCCACGAGGAGTGGAAGGAGTTCCACCTTTGCCAGATCCAAATGTGCATGTGGTAGAGGTGAAAAATTCCAATGAGGTGGACATGAAAGCAAATGGCATTAAGCATGTCTGTGGAAAGGGTAAGGAGAAATAAGGAGTCATGTCACAAAGTGATCATGGATGAGAAAAGAAGTCAAAGGAGACCAAGGAAACCAAGAGGACTCGATGTCATATCAACCTTCAAGACTTTCCTCTTGGACATGGTATGGCTCCGTACAACTTGTTGGAAGACATGAGAGGTAAGGTTCCTGATATCTCATGGCCTCAGTTTCTTGCATTATGTCCAAAAGTCAGCAGGAATTTAACAAGGGCAACTAGCACTATGAGAAAGGTAAAAGAGAGTGTGTCTGTTGTAAAAATTGCACAAGTTGAAATGAATGAGGATATTACACATGTGCTAGATTGTTACATCAAAGGAAGATTGGTTAGGAAAGGTCTAGTGGATGGGGGTGCATAAATTTGCGTCATGGCAGAGGGACTCATACAAAGACCAGGCATGCACATCCATGAGACACCTGAAATCAAAGTCAAGATGGAAAAAAATAGCAAGGCTAGGTGTGTAGGCATTTGCAAGAATGTTTTTGTGGAGGCCTTTGGCATTGAGAAGGCGGTGGATTTTTATGTTATGTCGACCAAGGGAAGTGGCTATCCATTTATCCTAGGAAGACCATGGCTAATGAAAATGTGAGCTTTGCAGGATTAGGAAAGTGGAAAGTTGATTTGCAGGAATGACAATCATAAGAAGGTTGTCTTTGACATGAAGGAGAAACGTCAAGAGGAGCTCCATGAAGAATCATCGCAAAGTGAGACGACGGAAGAGTGGATTGATAACACTGCAAAAGAAGGAGGTAGCGGTAGCACTACGGAGGAGGATTCTTCCATCAAAGTCATGGGGGTAAGGTTTAATCCAAACAACCAAAAGACCTCTTGTCAAATCTTGGAGGAGGTAGGTCCTCAAGATTTCCAAAATGTGGAAGATGAAGGAATGCTAGAAGGTATGTTGTCTACCACACTTACAAAGGAAAAAAGAGAGGAGTTAAAATGTGTGCTAAGAAAGTTTCCTAATCTTTTTGCCAAAGACTACACCAACGTGCGTGGAGTAGATGATGTTCAACACAAGATCGAGCTAAAGTGAGAGGCCACACCTAAGGCTCAAAAGCTACGAAGGCTAGGAGTCATCAAGGAGCAGGCTTTACTCAAGGAGGCAAGAAAGCTTCTAGCATCATGTTTCATTTATCCAATGGAAAATTCAGAGTGGGTCTCTCCTATTGTTATCACTACCAAGAAAAACGGCAAGTGGAGGGTTTGTGTGGATTACCATCCACTGAATGAGGCAACAAAAAGAGATCACTTTCCCCTCCCATTTCAAGATGAGATACTAAATGAGGTGGCTAGTCATGACAAGTACATTGTGTGCGATGGCTATTCAGGTTACTTTTAAATAGTTATTGCATTAGAGGATCAGTTGAAAACCTTCATCACTCCTTGGGGTTGTTATGCTTTCATAGTCATGCCATTTGGCCTGACAAATGCTCCTGTAGCTTTCTAATGCTTCATGAACATGGTCTTTCAAGAATTTTTTGGAAAGTCCATTAGTGTTTTTATTGATGATTTTTGCATTTATAGCTCAAAATCATTGCATCTACAAAAGTTAGAAGAGGGTTTGAAGAAACTCTACGACATGGGAGGTAAACTCAACCATGACAAGTGCCACATAGGTGAGGATGAAGTGATCTTGCTTCGTCATAAAGTTTCTTACAAAGGCATTGAAGTGGATCCTTCAAAGGCAAAGGCTCTTATTGAGCTACCATCACCCAAGAGTCTTAATGAGGTCATCTCATTCATTCAAAAGGTGAAGTATATGCCACGCTTCATTCACTTAGCCTCGGAGTTACTTCACCCTTTGAAGAAATTGACACAACAACTCAAGTTTGTTTGGTCCGATGAGATTGAAGAATATTTTTGTAACATCAAAATCATTCTATCAGAACTACCAACACTTATGCCTCCTTGTTGGGAGTACACATTCTTTGCTAGCTCTAGTGTTGGGAAAGAAACAGTTGGTGCTGTTTTGCTACAACAAGATCCCCACAGTACCAGGATGCAACCCATCTACTTTTCTAGTAGGGTCATGAATTCTTTGGAGAGCAGCTACCCAGGAGCAGAACTCATGATTCTTTCTCTCATGTTTGTGGTGAGAAAGTTTAGATCCTACTTGCTACCAAAACCTTTTGTGATTCTTACTTGTTCCCTTGGGTGTCATCTCAAATGAATCTTAGTACTAGGATCTCTAAGTGGATTATGGAGCTGCAAGAGTTCCAATACTCTTTCAAGGTAGAAGATAGTGTGCGTGCACAATTGGCAGGGATTTTCACTTATAGGGTACATGAAAAGGAGATTAAGGTGCCTGAAGTAAAGACCCTACCATTGCCACCACCAAAAAGTATTCCTAATTCTTTTACCTTGTTCTTTGATGAAGCTTTTCGAGGAGCCACAGGAAAAGCAGGGGGAGGGCTAGTGTTGCTCAACCCAAGTGGAGAGGTGGTCATGAAAGAGAAGGTCAATCTACCAAGTTCAACTAGCAACAATGAAGCAGAATACGACACACTACTTCATGGTCTAACAATGTGCATTGGCCAAGGTATACAACGTCTCATGGTAAAGGGGGATGCACTTCTCATTGTGAAGAAGATTTTAGACATTTGGGCATGCAAGCATGAAAGCCTAAGGACAAAAGTTCATACCATTTTGTAGCTTGTTTAATCACTTTGAAGAAGTGCAACTATATCATATTCCTAGGAAACAAAATGAAGATGTAGATTTAATTGCACAACAAGCAGTTACATGTGTTGAGAAAGAAGTGCAGGTCATCATGGTGGCAACAGCTGTCAAGCAACCAAGATACCAAGGATTGGAGTCATTGACTCCCATTATTGGCTACATTTTGGAGGGGGAGTTTCCACAAGACTTCACAAAAGCTCAGAAGAGAAGATTCATGAAGAAGGAAAGTTTCTATCTCTTCCTAGAAGGCTCCCTCTATCAAAGAGGCAAGGATCAAGTGTACCAACTATCGAGGAAATTTCAAAAATTCTAAAAGGTTTGCATGAAGAAGCATGTGGTGGTCATTTTGCCTAAGAGTTAAGTGTGAAAAAGATTTTTCTTGCAAGGTATGTTTGGCCAAGCAGCCTGCATGTGGATGTCCAGCATTGGTGTAAAAGCTGTCACAACTATCAGGTAAATGGAAATAGAAGATTGGTACATGGTCCGAGGCAAATCGTGCTTGCAAATGGACCCTTTGAAAATTGGGGCATTGATGATATGGGTCTTCTTCCCATAACAAAAAATGGTAGACTCTACATTCTAGTGACTGTAGATTACATGACTAGGTGGGTAGAGGCTCAAATTGTGACAAGAGTAAATGGGAAAACAGTGATCAGGTTTTTCTACACTAATTTGTTGTAGATTTGGCACACCTCTAGATATTGTTTCGGATAATGGTCCAAGGTTCAAGAAGGGTTTTCTCATAGAAGTTTGTGAAGAGATTCACATTCTACATCGTCATAGCACACCCTACTACCCACAGTCAAATGGTTTGGTGGAGAAGTCTAATAATTTCATTGCAAGCATCATTAGAAAGATGGTGCAAAACAAGACAAAGTTATGGGATGACTTCTTGGATGGTGCCTTGTGGGCATATCGGACCACATATAGGAGGCAACAGAGTTCACACCATTTCACTTGATGTATGGAGCCTATTGAGCTCAACATCCCAACAATACGGCTTCATGGCAGACGTGACAAGATGATCAAGAGGTATGGATGGATCGACTTCTTACACTAGTTGAGCTTGAGTGGAAAAGAGAAGCAGCTTATGAGTGCTACAAAAGAAAAGCTACACAAGCAAAGGAAAAGCTTAACAAGAAACTCAAGGACAAAGCATCAAGGAAGGAGAGCTTGTGCTAAGGTATGACAATCGACTTGACAATCATTTTAATGCCAAGTTTGAAACTAGATGGCAAGGGCCATACATAGTCAAGAAGGCTTTCAATTTAAGTTACTATCAGCTTATGGACTTGAATGGTAAAGAGCACTCCACGAAGGTAAACGGGTATCGCCTAAAGCCCTATTTGAGTCACCTTTTACCAAAGAATCTACCAAAGAACTATCAAAGAGAGACTATCTCATGTAAGTTTCGTTGCATGAAGCATGAGTGTGACAAAAAGCCACACAATGAAAATCCTGTCAAGGGACAAGATATCATAGAGGACTCAAAAGCACTCTTTAAAAAAGATGCTTTATGATGGTACATGAATATACCATCATCCTGGGGGAGGGCTAAGAATAGCCATTTTTCTGCTCTCCGTAATTGCCATAGTGAGCTATCTCACCCTGCCAAAATCACCTAAACACTATGGCTATTCTTACCTTTTCATTGTACATAGCCGTGTGTGAGTTAGGGGACTTTTCCCATATCTTCTTAAAACCCTCAGCTAACTAGTCACTAGGCTAGTTGAGCCAAAATAAATAAATAAAATCAAAAGCCAATGTATATTATGACCCATTGGTGTGTGAATGTTTCATTGTATGTAGAGCATAAAAATAGGAAATTTTCATAATTATCTTGATATTTATTTAAATATTTCTACCTAGGTGTGCGTTATTTTCCTAAGTATGCTATGTACATCGACTCACCATTACCACAATTTTTTTTGTCATTTTGCATATTCTTTATTCCATATATAAATATTTTCATGCAAATTTCTCTTATTTTGGGTGAGAACCCACTCCAAGGCAAAAACCTCAAAAAAAACCGTTCACCATCAGTCATTGCCTTTCACTAAATTTCTATTTCTCAGAGGTACTTTTTCTTATCTCTTGTAAATAAATATACTTCAATGAAAACAAATGAGGGTCTCCTCATTTGAATCCTTATACTTTCATACATCTTTTTTTTCCATTTTATATTTATATATATGTGACATTATTCTAGATCCATGAATTGTTTATATACTAACCTGTTTTTTCATCATATCCATATATTATATTTATGCATAATTCACAACCATGCATATTTTCAAACCCCTAAGAATCAATTAGGTCATGCTCTCATGCAAGGAGGGGCTCACCTTTGGAGCCTTATGCAAATTCAACAAAAGGGGGATCACTAAAGACTATTTTGCGAAGAAAAACAGGTATTTTGGTGGTATTTTTTATATCCATCTCCACTCCAAATTTGAAGCGGTTGTCAAAAGAGAAAATGTGGACCAAGGAATAAATAATCACCTCAACAATTTTGGTAATTTTTGGAGCAACCACCGGTGAGCTAGGATTTTTTGAGTGGACCCAAATCTGCCCAATTTTCTCACAAATTAACGCATAGTCTTCTCTCACCTCCTTTCCTAATTCCACACACACACACACTCATTCCTCTCAATCCCTCACTCAAAACTGCACCTTCCATGGTTTCTCTCACCTTCTTCACCATTTACCTCCCCTCTTACTTCCATAACTCTCATGTGAGCTCTACATGTACATACACCATCTCTATGCCTCTCTCTATTACTTCCAAAATACAATTCTATATTACCCCTTCTCTATATACATAAAATTCAGCATGTAAACCATGCTTAACCTCTACAAATTGAGCGATCTCATCAACGGAATTTCCATTTTCATTGCGGTAATCAACCTTGACGGTGTTAGGAGTTTTTTTCGAAGAAGTAGTTGTGCATATGTACATACACATGCATGGTGCATCGAATAAAGGATTGCCCATTTTCAAGAGCCAGGTGGTTATGTGGGGCCCACATGTGTACAAGTAGGACAGCGTGTACATAGTACATCAATTTTCATTATCACTAGTACCAGTGTGTTTTTTCTATAATAATGAGAAGTTGGTAGCGCGTAAAACTTCTCGAGGAAGCTATTAGCGAGCCGATGACATGAGGTAAGCAGGTGTGTCAGATGGCATCTAGTGGCATCAGGAGGTCGAATGGCGTCAATACTTGCATGTGGGTAAGTGAGGACACAACATGGGTGTTTTCTTGTGATGATTATGCAGAAAGTTCATCATGACGACTATATTTGGGGGCCACTTCACGTGGTTGCGGGATGCATTATTGGAAAAAGTTGAGTGCCACGTGTGCGGATGGATGTAGAAAGGTGACAAAAATGCAATGTGTGGCCAATTTTTGGCATGTTCGGGGTCCGTTTGAGGTCAACTAAAATACCAAAGGAGCCCAAGAGATGAAGTGAACTGTGGACAGTAAAAACGTGGAGAGAAGAGAAGGAATAGCCGCAACTAAGTTTTTGTTGTTTTGGACCCTGTTTTGGCCATAAACTGCTCATCCGAGGTCGGATTTGAGCACTTTGATATTGTAGACTGGGGTTTTTGGCCGCTCCAGACGCAATGGCACTATTCATTTTGACAAATTCCTCATTTTTTCTTGCTATTTTGATTGTGTAAGTTTCTCCTGTGAACGAAGTCTCTGCTCCAATTTGTGATTGTATCTGGCGTATTTCATCCATATGTGTGAGCTATTTGCCCCATTGGTGTTGGCCCAAGCTCAATTGTATCTAATCATCAGAAATCTTCCTCTTTTAAGCTGAGTTTTTTGGGTGTGTATGTGTGTGTGTGTGTGCCTCTGTGTTGAGTGGGCAAATGAATCTCTCTCCTCTCACTCCATCGGTGTGTTCTCTGTCTCAGCCAAGTGGATTGAGTAAGCCGAGTGGTGTCCCATAGTGTGTGTGTGTGTGTGTGTGTGTGTGTGTGTGTGTGTGTGTGTGTGTGTGTGTGTGTGTGTGTGTGTGTGTGTGTGTGTGTGTGTGTGTGTGTGTGTGTGTGTGTGTGTGTGTGTGTATCATCCCAAGAATGTGTGTCGGGTGATTATAGAGGCGTTGTGTGTGTTTTCATCCCGCTCACATTCTTTTGGCACCCCCACGGAGGATCTTCTTTGAGTACCTTTAGCTTCGGGAGTACAGGTTGCATATTACAGGTTACAGGTTACAGGTTACATGTTACAGGTACAGGTATAGGTGATTCACACAGGTATAGGTAGCTGGAGTAGAGTGATACACTAGCAAGTGGGAGGTACTTCCAATTGTTGTGGGTTGGCGCCTGTTTGAGCGCATTGTTTGGTATTGTACGTTACTTGTGGATACTGCCATTGTATGCCTTTGTGGAGCCATACCTGGTGTTTTGGCAGTCCCGGCCATTTCTGAGACTTGGTCTGGAAGATAGTCATTTCTGAGACTTGACGATACGAGATTTGCATAAGCTTTCGTGAGAGGGTCAATAGCGTCAGGTTTTATTGAGCTGGGGGATTCTCAAATGTGAGATCCTTTCGGTGATTCCTAGAAATTCCTACTTGATGCTCGGGTTCTATTGTTGGCAGGTTATGCATACATATACAGTCTATATTTTGGGTTCTTACTGCTCTACTTCTGGAGAAACTCTGTCAAATTTTTTCCAAGTTGTGATGGCTGATTTTTTGGTCTTTTGAGCCATTTATGTTGTTATGCTGCTGAAAGTGTGGCAAAATCAGAGGATAAGTCAGGTGTGCCTTCTTGGGAGCTACATGGTTGGCTTTAATGGATGATCAAAACGGACCTCAATTCACTCCTTTTCATTTAACACAAAGAATCCAAATAAATGTTCATGTGTCCAGGAAGAGTTTTTCCCAACACCGCATAGTCTTTATGTTTGGGCCAAGAAGATTAAGAGAGATACTGGAATGCCCTTTGCCTGTTGTAATTTCGATGGTCAACATCTTACTAGCAGACCTTCCACATGCTTTCTTTGCAAGGCCTGGTCCTTTCCCTGCCGTTCTTGCTGTTGCCTTGGTTCTTGCCATTCCACTGTAAAAGAAAAATGCAAAGGATCTCTCTCTCTCTCTCTCTCTCTCTCTCTCTCTCTCTCTCTCTCTCTCTCTCTCTCTCTCTCTCTCTCTCTCTCTCTCTCTCTCTCTCTCTCTCTCTCATCATGAATTCAAGTGTGCATTTGTTACTAAATACACGTATTTTTCAATTGTTAAAAAGTATTTATTGTGGTTGTACCACCCATTTAGTGCATGTCCTTGTAGCACGTTGTGAGCGGGATGAAAACACACACAGCGCCTCTATAACGACCCGACACACACTCTTGGGAAGATACACACACACACTATGGGGCACCACTCGGCTTACACAACACACCTGGCCGAGACAGGGAACACAACTCTGGAGTGAGAGGAGAGAAACTATCCACTTGCCCACTCCACACACACACACACACACACACACACACACCCAAAAAACTCAGCTCAAAAGAGGAGAATTTCTGATGTTTAGATACAAATGAGCTTGGGCCAACACCAATGGGGCAAACAGCTCACACAATATGGGTAAAAGATACCAGATACAATCACAAACTAGAGCAGAAACTTCGCTCATAGAAGAAACTTACACAGAAAAACAGCAGGAAAAGAGTGAGGAATTTGGCAAAATGGACAGTGCCATCGCGTCCGGAACGGCCCAAAACCCCAGTCTACAATGTCAAAGTGCTCAAATCCGACCTCGGATGAGCAGTTTACGACCAAAACAGGCTCCAAAATGAGCAAAAACACAGCTGCGGCTGTTCCTCCTCTCTTCTCCACGTTTTTTCTGGTCTTCTCTCTTGTTTTTCAGTTCCCACACTTAGCTTTATTAGTTGGGCACCCTTGGCCTTTTAGATGACCTCAAACGGACCCCGAACAGGTCAAAAACTGACCTCGCAGTGCATAGTTGTCACCTTTTTGCATCATTCGCACACCTCGCACTCAGCTTTTTTCAAAGAATGCATCTCGCCACCACGTGAAGTGGCCCCAAAAAGTGGTCCTAATGATGACCTTTTTGCATAACTCTCACAAGAAAACACCCACGTTGTGTCCGTCCTCATCCGCGTGCAAATATTGACCTCGGTCGCCCTCCTGACGCCACTAGATGCCATCTGACGCACCTGCTGACCTCACGTCGTCGGCCCGCGGATAGCTTCCTCGAGAATTTTTACGCGCTATAAACTCCTCATTATTGTAGAAAAAACATAGTGGTACTGATAATAGTGAAAATCGATGCACTATGTACACCCTGTCCTACCTGTACACATGCGGGCCCCACGTAACCACCTGGCTAAGGAAAATGGGCAATCCTTTATTTGATGCACCATGCATGTGTATGTACATATGCGCAATCCCTTGCTCAAAAAAACTCCTGACATAATTTGCCCATCCCCTAGGCTGTTAGATCATTCATGATCAGCAACAGCAAAGAGCGATATGAGACTCGCCGCATCACAGGTCTCCTCATCCTTCACAGACATCACTCGCTCTTCAGAAAACTCATCTTGCTCCACCATCATCAACCTGGCATGATACAACTTAAGACGCAATCCATTTACCCTTGACGTATGTAAAATCCCATCCAGGTTAGCCAACTAATATGTACCATTCGGGAAACACTCCACTACCTTGAAAGGGCCTTCCCACTTAATTTGAAACTTCTTTTGGAAGGTGTTGTCCAGTTTGCTGTTGTAGCGCAAAACCAAGTCATGCTTCTTGATACCCTTACTTTTGACCTTTTCATTTATCTTTGCCAAAGCCCTATCTTGCATCTGCCCATAATGTTCCAATGCACTCATCCTATCCAACTGAACCTCTTGTAACTGCAAGAGCCTCTTTTCGAATGCATCACTAGGCGGCCCAAGCAATTTCTCTAACATCTTGACCGCAGGAAACTCTACCTCCATAGGCAATAGTGCTTCCTTTCCATACACCAAATGAAATGGAGTAAACCCTGTACCTGTCTTCACCGAAGTACGGTAAGCCCATAATGCACTAGGCAATTCCAAATCCCAATTCTTTCCTTGGTGCTCTGTCACTTTAGAAAGAATTTGTACCAACTCACCATTGAATCTTTCATTTAATCCATTACACTGTGGGTAATAAGGAGTGGTATGCTGGTGCCTAATCTTCATCTTTGTGCATAAGAAGTCTAGCAGTTTAGCTCTAAATCCTGGCCCCTTATCTGAAAGTAGCTCTAATGGCACCCCAAAATTGCAAGATATTTCATCATACACAAATTTTGCCACATCCTTTGCAGTGATCTGTTTTACTGCTATAGCCTCTGCCCATCTAGAAAGATAGTCTACTGCCATCAAAATATAGCTTTTGCCCCTGCTTGTGATAGGTAACGGGCCTATTGCATCAATTTCCCACTTTTCAAACACATCAAACGCCATAATGTTTTTTCATAGCTCTGGCTTCAACACTCTCTTCCCAAACGCTTGACACCTATTGCAAGACCTACACCAATGGTGAACATCCTTGTGCAAACTAGGCCATACATACCCCTCTTGCAAAATCTTATGCAAGGTGATCTTTAGAGCAAAATGGCCACCACATGCGCCTTCATGATTCTCTTCCAACACTCTGTAAAGCTCCTCTCGCCAAGGTACACGTCTCAACACGAGATCAGCCCCTTTCATGTATAAGACATCACCAATCAATTTGTACCTGTATGCTCTACACACAAAGCCATATTCTTAGACTTCTGAATCTCCTTTGGAATGATTCCTGTTAGCAAAAACTCCTCTTCTTGAGCCAAACTTTCCCGGCCATGATAAAGAGGTAAATTGGTCCTCAACACGAATAGCTCCCCAATCATGCCTTGAGCTGCTTCATGTGCCTCTCCATTTAGAGCACGTTCAATGTGTCTGATGCTCCATGCTTCGAACTTTTTTAACAGGCCTTTAATTCTGAAGCACATTTCCTTCAATGAGGTGTTCTTGCTCTTCCACACACCCAGCACTTGCTTCACCACTAACAAGGCATCACCTTTTATGCTCAACCTTCGAACCCCATGCTTCAAACAAATGTGTAATCCGGCTTCCAATGTAGCATATTCTGCCTCATTGTTACTATGCGCATCCAATTTGAACCCTCTCTTGCATACTAGCTTCCCCTCTGGATCATAAAGTGCTATACTCCCTGAAGCTGCATCATGGCTCTTTCTGTATGAACCATCAAAGAACAACACATGTGCATTGCTGATATGTGGCACTTCTTCAACTACCTTTCTCACCACCTCTTCCTTAACAATAAGGGGATTCTCCTTGTAGGTCAACAAATCAGCTAGGGTAGCCCTTGTACTATCTTCCACTAGAAAAGAGAACTCAAACTCTTGCAGCTCAATTACCCATTTCTTCACCACATTTGACATGTTAATACCATTAATTAACTGTGGCAAAAAGGCATAACTCGTCAAGAAAACAAAAGGCCGTGGTAGCAAGTAATGACGAAATCGTCGACAAGCAAATATTACACTGGCCATCACTAGCTCTACTTCCGATAACTTTCTCTCCGCTACCAACTTCACTCGGCTTGCACAATACACTGGCCTCATATAATGGCTGCCCTTCCCCTTTTGCAATAGCATGGCTCCAATGGCATCATCCCCTACTGATGGATTTACATAAAAAACTTTCTCCCAATCAGGAGCCTGCATGGCTGACAAACCCCCTAACACCTCTTTCACCTCTTGAAACACTTCTTCACACTTGTCATCCCATTGCAATGGATCATGCTTTGCCACTTGCTGTAATGGATAAAGAAGCTGCGAAGACAATGGAATAAACCGTGCCATGTACTTCACTTTGTGTATAAAGGTTGCCAATTGCTTCGTACTCGTAGGTGATGGAAGAAGAATAATAGACTTAACCTTGTCTGGATCAGCCTCAATGCCATTTTCTGACACCATATGGCCCAATAACTTCACCCTTGGCTGTGCTAGATGACATTTCTTTGGATTTAGTTATCCTCCACATTCATCATATCGAGCGAATACCATCTGCAGCTTCTCATGGTGATCAGCCCTACTGCTATAGACACAGAAATCATCCATAAAAGCTTTAACACAACTACCAATGAATGGTTCCAACACCCAATTTGCTCTCTCTTGATAGAAGGAAGGTCCATTTGACAACCCAAATGGCAATACTGTGTAGCAATAGCAGCCCCATGGCGTAATAAAAGTGGTCTTTGTGCGGTCTTTAAGAGCAATCTTCAATTGAAAATAGCCTGAAAAACCATCACACACACTATACCTCTCATAACCTGCCACTGAATCCAAGATCTGATCGATGAATGGAAGAGGATATGGGTTCTTCTTAGTGGCTGCGTTTAAGGGCTTAAAATCTACACAAATCCTCCACTTCCCATCCTTCTTTGGACTGACTACTACTGGACTCACCCATTCTGTGGTCTCCATAGGGACTATGAACCCTGCCTTCAACAACTTGTCCACCTCTTCTCGCAAGGCTTCCATTTGCTCTTGACCCATCCTTCTTAGCCTTTGCCGCACTGGCTTAGCACCTTCTTTCAGCTCTATATGCATCTCTTCACCCTTGAACCCTCTGATCTCTTCATATGAAGTAATGAACAAATCAGGAAAACTAGCCAGCATATGCAAATATATATCCTTCTCCATAGCTGAGAGGTCTCCACTGATCATTTGCGTCATTAATTCCTGCTTCTTTGACAACTCAACCTTGGTTTGCATCAGCCCTTCAATCACTTCATAAGGCTCTTTACTTTCATCTTCAACTTCGTTCGCAAATGCGACTAAACCACACTCCTGGATTTCTTTATCCATCAAAAGAAATGCAACATCAGCATCCTCATCAGTGCTGGTAGTGCTATCACTGTCCTCATCTGTCACCGTGGAAGAGTCTTCATCACTAGACTCATCCTCATCTTCATAAAGCTCCTCTAATCGTTTCCTTGTGTCCATATTATAAAGCTTCTTGGTACCTGTCTTTCCATAGAGGCTAATCGTACCATGTCACCAATCTTGAACAGCTCCCACTGCACGTAACCATGGTCTGCCTAGTATAATAGGATATGCTCCCAACCCTGCTGGCATCACATGAAAATCAACCACTGCCTTTGCATCATATGCCTCCACTTCTAAGCTCTTTACAACACCCAAGAATTTTACTTTTTGATGGTTTGCCAATCTAATCCGAAAACCTGACACCCCAGCTACTGTGAGACCCATCTTCTCAACGCATGAGTGTGTTATGACGCATATTTGGGCTCCGCCATCCACATAACCTTGTCCCAAATTTTTCCTTTTATGCCACACATCTACTATTGGACAAATGTCTGGTAGCTCATCCATTGCCAACACCTTTACTGAACCTTTCTCTGGCTCTTTCTCCATTGGGTTAACCATCCTCTTCCACTGTCGCTTTAGCTTAGGCACCATCTCTATAAGCTGCCCAAAAGTAACATCTGCCTTCCTGCTCGTCAGATCCTCCCTCAAGTCATAGCTTAATTGCCCATCCCCTAGTGGAAAATCTGAAACATGAAACTTTCAACGAGCTCTCCTTTTCCTCTTGGCCTTGACATCCTCGCCTTCATGGCTCTTTCCCTTCTTCTTGCTAGGACCTGGGACACTTCTTCCTTCTTTATCCTCTATGGTCCTCTTCCCAATAGGCATCACTAATGTATCCTCTAGCTTTGATGCCTTCTCCAAGGTGACTACACTTAGCACTTTTGTCTTTCCCTTTTCCTCCTGGGTCAGTCCACTGGTTCCTTCGTCTCCCTTAATTTCGATGCCATAATCATTTGACCTAGTTAGCACCTGTCTTGGCAATGGATACATGTCTCCCCCCATCCTTGGTGGCTTATCACATTGCGGGCTGATGTGCCCAACTCTCCACAATTATAACATGTGGGCGTCTGCCTCCAAAACCTACCCTTGCTTTGTCCAACACCATTCCTAGGCCTTTCTTCACCTCCTTGCTGATTTACAAACCTCCCTCGACCTCGATTATTTCCCACTTGACCTAGCATGTTTAGGCTGAGATTCTTCATCAAATCTACCATTTGCCTCATGTCTTGCCTTAGCCCGTCATCTTGCACTGCTGTAGTGACCACTGCTGGCATAACCTGAGTAGTAACTACTGGTTCATGATGCACCCCTGACATGCGTCCTTGTAAAGACTCTATAGGCTGAAATTCAGACCTCATGGGCAAAGACTCCACCCCTAGCTAGCTCATTTTCCTCAGCTTCCACTCTTTGTTCCTTGCTACCTCTAGTGCATCTTCATATGTCCTAGGCTTCTTTAGCTCCACTCTCCAACGTATATTCTCCCAAAGACCAGCCAAGAACCTGTCCTTCTTCATCATGTCAGGCGGGGGTACCTATGGTGCTAAAGCCTTGCACATCCGCTCCCATGCCAATGAGAACTTACGTATGTACGCATCTACTGGCTCACCTTCCTTTTGCACCAAAGCCTGTACTTCTTGCCACACTTTGTCAGGATCTTCTATCTTCACAAACTCCACTTCCAACCCATGTCGTAGATTATCCCAACTAAACCTTACAGGTGGATCAGCCACCCGCAGCTCCTCTTCAAATGCTTTAGACCAAACTCGTGCATCACTCTTCAAACAAATTTGGAGAAGGCGTAACATCTGCGCAGGGTCATGAATCTGGTTGCTAATGCAGGCAACCTCCATCTTTTCCAAAAATTCTTCCACATCTTCGTCACTTCTTCCATGAAACTCCGGATAAGAGAAAGCCATGGCTAGAGAACCCCTTCAAACACACATGCAAGAACCCAAAACTTTTCACTACCCAATCCCCAGAAACTTCAATGGAGCTCAACTTTAGATAAGGACAAACACATGCACATCAAATGAGTTTTCATAGTTGATCATCGGAATTACAACAGGCAAAGGACATTCCAGGATCTCTCTCAATCTTCTTGGCCCAAACATAAATACTATGCGATGCTGGAAAAAGATCTTCCTGGACACATGAACATGAATTTGAATTCTTTGAGTTAAATGAAAAGGAGTGAACTGAGGGCCATTTTGATCATCCATTAAAGCCAACCATGAAGCTCCCAAGAAGACACACCTGACTCAACCTCTGATTTTGCCAAAATTTCAGCAGCATAACAGCATAAATGGCTCAAAATACCAAAAAACCAACCATCATAACTTGGGAAAATTTCGACAGAGTTTCCCCAGAAGTAGAGCAGTAGGAACCCAAAATATAGACTGTCTATGTATGCATAAATTGTCAACAATAGAACCCGAGCATCAAGTAGGACTCACTAGTACATAGCCTATGGCGAGGTCACAAAAAGAGTGCTCCAGCTACCTGTATCACCGAAAGGATCTCTACATTTGAGAATCCCCCAGCTCAATAAAAACCTCACGCTATCGACCCTCACACGAAGGCTAATGCAAATCGCGTATAGTCAAGTCTCAGAAATGACTATCTTCCAGACCAAGTCTCAGAAATGGTTGGGACTGCCAAATACAACCAAGTATGGCTCCACAAATGCGTACAATGGCAGTTTCCACAAGTAACGTACAATCCAGCAGACAATGCGCTCAAATAGGCGCCAAGTGATGCATTCCCACAACAACTGCAAGTGACATCACTGCTAGTATATCACTGTACTCCAGCTACCTGTACCTGTGTGAATCACCTGTACCTGTACCTGTCCCTGTAACCTGTAACCTGTAACCTGTAATCTGTAATCTGTAAGCTCGAAGCTCGAAGCTCGAAGCAGAAGGTACTCGAAGAAGATCCTCCGTGGGGGCGCCAAAAGAATGTGAGCGGGATGAAAACACACACAGCGCCTCTATAACGACCCGACACACACTCTTGGGAAGATACACACACACACTATGGGGCACCACTCGGCTTACACAACACACCTGGCCGAGAGCCGGAACACAACTCTGGAGTGAGAGGAGAGAAACTATCCACTTGCCCACTCCACACACACACACACACACACCCAAAAAACTCAGCTCAAAAGAGGAGAATTTCTGATGTTTAGATACAAATGAGCTTGGGCCAACACCAATGGGGCAAACAGCTCACACAATATGGGTAAAAGATACCAGATACAATCACAAACTAGAGCAGAAACTTCGCTCATAGGAGAAACTTACACAGAAAAATAGCAGGAAAAGAGTGAGGAATTTGGCAAAATGGACAGCGATCGCGTCCGGAACGGCCCAAAACCCCAGTCTACAATGTCAAAGTGCTCAAATCCGACCTCGGATGAGCAGTTTACGGCCAAAACAGGCTCCAAAATGAGCAAAAACACAGCTGCGGCTGTTCCTCCTCTCTTCTCCATGTTTTTTCTGGTCTTCTCTCTTGTTTTTCAGTTCCCACACTTAGCTTTATTAGTTGGGCACCCTTGGCCTTTTAGATGACCTCAAACGGACCCCGAACAGGTCAAAAATTGACCTCGCAGTGCATAGTTGTCACCTTTTTGCATCATTCGCACACCTAGCACTCAGCTTTTTTCAAATAATGCATCTCGCCACCACGTGAAGTGGCCCCAAAAAGTGGTCCTAATGATGACCTTTCTGCATAACTCTCACAAGAAAACACCCACGTTGTGTCCGTCCTCATCCGCGTGCAAATATTGACCTCGTTCGCCCTCCTGACGCCACTAGATGCCATCTGACGCACCTGCTGACCTCACGTCGTCGGCCTGTGGATAGCTTCCTCGAGAAGTTTTACGCGCTATAAACTCCTCATTATTGTAGAAAAAGCATAGTGGTACTGATAATAGTGAAAATCGATGCACTATGTACACCCTGTCCTACCTGTACACATGCGAGCCCCACGTAACCACCTGGCTAAGGAAAATGGGCAATCCTTTATTTGATGCACCATGCATGTGTATGTACATATGCGCAATCCCTTGCTCAAAAAAACTCCTGACAACGTGTACAATAATATTCGGCTTGCTTCATTCAAAACACCAACGGTAATGTCTATTATTGCATGAAAAGGGGAGAGAGGGGGGGGGGGGGAGAGAGAGAGAGAGAGAGAGAGAGAGAGAGAGAGAGAGAGAGAGAGAGAGAGAGAGAGAGAGAGAGAGAGAGAATAACTCGTATGGTGACAGGACAGATCAAGGGGAGAATAGAAATCATATTGGTGAAGCTAAATACAGACCGAGAGAGAGAGAGAGATAGAGGCTAGAGAGAGAGAGAGAGAAAGAGAGAGACATAAGAAGGCCTCTGCCTCCTTCAAGGTACAGGAATCAGAATCTTGAAGACCCAAAATAACATTCCTAATCCTGTATCTCTACTCCAACAGCAATGTCTAGTCCTGGCAAAGGTAAAGTCAATCTCTTCACTTTCATTTGGTCCATAGTTTAGTTGTGTCTAGGAATTGTGCTTCAAAATGTAAAAGACCATTTCACAATTCACCAACCAATATTGGATCACGGCACGCCAGTAATGTTGTGGACATTCTTTTACATACTCCGCGTGCCATGATCCTCTTTTGAAATTGTACAAACATTTATTTTGAAGAATAATATTATTTGTTGTTTTGGTAGGTATTCCATTGTATGAAAGCCCATTAAGTGGATCACGACGCGCCAGTAGTGTTGTGGACATTCGTTTACATACTCCGTGTGCCTTGATCCTCTTTTGAAATTGTACAAACATTTTTTTTGAAAAATATTATTCTTTGATGTTTTGGTAGCTATTCTATTGTATGAAAGCCCTTTAAGTGGATCATAGCGCACCTATAGCTCTGTGGATTTTGGTTTATGTACTCTGCGCGCCGTGATCCACTTGTATGGCTTTTTCTCTTCACAACTATAAAGCAATTTTGCATTTTATCCATACTAATCATCTTATGTTATTGTCCATATGATTAGTTGAGAATAACTATGAGATACCTAGCTATAGTTTGTGCAGAACTTATATGATCATTTGGTGCTCTTCTTTTTATTTATGTTTGATGAAACTTATATTTGTGAGTATGAAATAAATGGCAGGATTAAGATCACATAGGAGGAAGAAGCAGAAAATAGATCCCGAGCCCATTGTTGGCCAAGCAAACATTTCAAGAAGATTGCCTGAACTGTAAAAACATCAATGAAGAGGAATGTAGACTTCATAGAACCCATTGATATATCTGCTGCAGAGCTTGCATGAGTTTGGAGGAGCCTACCCTGAGTTTGGAGGAGCCTGCTCTAGGTTTGGAGGAGCTTGATACTGATCCATTGTTGAAATGGAGACCCCTCCAAAATTTACTTTACCGAACTCACTTAAGAGAGAAGTGGATTTCTCACCACCTACTTTACAGAGTGCCCAATGTGTTGCAACAATCCAAAAGAAAAAAGAGGCAGTTATTTATGAAGACCTACAGTGATTGATGAAAGGCTTTTAGATTTTGCAGGTTGGTCTAGGCTTGTGATAAGTTTGATTTGGTCTCCTACATTTTTAATGCTCCATTTAATCTTGATGTGTTTATAGCTGAACAGAGTGAACACTTATAGCTGAACAGAGTGAACACTTGAAGCTGGAATGGAGAAGTTTGAGCTTCACACTTAAGAGGGTAGGGTTAATGTTGGTGAAATGGTGGTAGTCCATTTTAAAGACTGTGATCCTAAAAGACAGTCTTACAAGAAGTATAATCAGCTGCCTCTTATGTACAGCCCCATTGGTGCAGCTTACATGAACGGGAGTGCAAGTTGATTCAAGAATCCTTTGGATTTTTTATATTTTTTAATGGATTATTTACAATTCTTATGAAATATCCTAAGGAGGTCATGGAGGAACACGATTTACCCGCAGATGAAAAAGAGGAAAAGAATGAGGAATATATTGAAGTGACGGAGATAGAGGATTCCATTGATCTTGAAGAAGAAGCAAAAGAGGTGAAATGAAGCAATCTTCTCTCAGTGAAAACCTCACATATCAAGCTACCTCTAGATGTGTCAGGTTTCAATGAGCGGCAAGCCACCTTAATGCTACCAGAAGTGCCAGAGTTTAAATTTGGAGATATGTCATACATTTTCCTTCATGATATACAAAATATTTTTGTTTGCGGGAGGACTTTTCACTAGCCACTATCTCCAAGTATCAAGAGGAGAGGAATGGATTTGTTTCAAATGACAGTAGTGATGATGAGGCAATGGAGATCTCTATAACCCACTTGACTACCTTAAACTCTGCTTTGAAAAGGAAGAAAAGTATAAAGAAAGCCTTCCTAATGAAGCCACATTTCAAACTATTCAAAATAATCTTAAGCCATCGACTAGTAAACAGGATATGGAGGATTGGTTTAAGCGACCAGCCCAGGAGTCAACCGGATCAGTCAACCTATGGAAGGATGAGCTTTTTTTGCAAGATGAGAGTTTCATGGTATAAATCCTGCCCCCCCCCCCCCCCCCCCCCCCCCCCCCCCACATCTTTGTCTCTCTCTCTCTCTCTCTCATATACACAAACACTTCTTTTGTTTGCAGTCATGGATTGCTGAAAAGGACGACTTTCTTTAACGTCGAAGAAGACAGTTCCATGGTAGGGATGCAGCTCTAGGACAATGTCTTCCTAGTTTATGTGAGGCACCCATCCTAATCTTCCACAACGGAATGTCACAAGAGGGGAATACTGCAACCTATGCTTTCAAGACATTATCTCGCTTCTTAGGTGGTCCAATGCTACCAAAAAATACTGACAAAGTTATCCTCATCGACAAGGTTTTTGGGAGAGAATGTTTTGGTTACTCGCCAGGTTATACTGGGGGCCGTGTAGCATATTACTACACATACACAGCAATGGCATTATCTTTAGGGAAAGAAAACCCTACTGAACTCTTAGAGTATGGCAAAAATTTAATGATCAGATACAAGGGCGAGGTTCCAAATGATATTTTAAAATCATCAAATTGTTGAAATGGTTGTGGTACATAATGAATTTAATTCTATGGGCATTTATGGTACATTCGATCATCTAAACTCTAACTCTCTTGTTCCACCGATAATTGGCATATTGCATTGTGTGTCTGAAGTAGGAATTTCTAGCCATGTAATGAGACTTCTCCAGGCCATGGTTGTTCCATATACCTGGATTCCCATAATTTTGGATGAAGTATGGCAAATGATTAAAAATAATGTGCTGCAAACAAGAAATTTATTTAGAAATTTAAAGACAAACTTAGTACTAAGACTATCTGAGGTGCTTTGAATTTACCATGTAATGAGTGATTTGAGTGTCAGTCCATGCTGTCTTGAAGGATTTTTTCAGTAGAAGCTAAAGGTTCTGTTTAAACTTGTTGATATTATCCTGCGTCCAATCATCAATCTCACACATTTGAAATAATATGTCAATGGAACGCCACACATCACCCTTTGCATTGCGAGTTGTTGGCTCTTGGTCTTTTACTACTAAATGAAGTTTTTCCGAGTGCATATACTCTACTTTCCTAATGTAGGTAGAGTGATATACTCTCCCTCACTGTGTTAGCTTCACATCTTTCATACCTTGAGGTTTAGATAGAAAACGGCGTGCCTTGACCCCACCTATGGATGGTTTGCAGGGTACATCTTTCTCATTGATTGACCTTTTTTGTTCGCTATATTTTCACATTGCCCCCATGTAGACCAATATCTGACAAAACTGGTTCCAAAAACTCTAGAGCGACTTGTCATTCATATGACTTTTTTATTTTCCAAGCAAACCCAATGTACAGATACACCAACTTCTCTACAATTTGACAAAGACCATGCATTGTACAAATATGGACATTAACAAGTGGTATATCCAGAACTGGTCGGAAATTAGAGTCTTGATTGTGATGAGTAGGAGCCTTTTGCCACCACTTTGGGTCCATCAATTTTGCAGGCTCCATGCAATACAAGCATGGAGACTTTGCCATGGCACCCATTCCACAATTATACATACACTTCAGTGTTTTGAGGTCACCTACAAGATGCCATTGAACTTGAAAGTATCCTCTCCCATCTACAGCCAATACCTCTCTCCATTCATTTGCCTATCAATGATATCTAGAATAGGGGTTTGATGGAACACCCAAAATAAAATGTCATGGTCTTCTTTCTTTACCTGCAAGATTAATCCTTATGAGATACGAAAAATAAATCTAATATTTAGGTACAATAGAGGGCTTGCTAGAGCTGCAAAATTGGAGATAACTGGATTACTTGAAATGCACCAAGCCACCATATATTTGTTTCTGATTGAACACTGAAGTATGAAGGGTCATTAGTAAAACATTTGGAAAGAGCCCTATTCATTAATGTGATTGTAACTCGCTCTAGCTTCTTCTCTTTAAGAATCTCACACTCATCTAGCTTCAAAACAAAATGTAGAACGCCACTTGTCTCTTCAAATGTGATATTGTAGAACTCTACCATTCTAGTTTGGAACAAAGTGAGGTCCATGGAGATATTGTTGTACTCATCATAAGTGACAGTAATTCCCTGTGAGCTATAAATATCTTGGATATGAAATGGACATCCAATGAAGTCTGTCTATTCATTATTGAGTTGTAGTCTTTCCTTCCAAACACTTGCAAATGTTGGTAAAAGCTTACCTTTATTCCCTTCTTCACAAACATGGAAGAGATAGACTGTTGAATAGCTAAGTAACCTCTTTTACTAACTCCAAGGGAGTCCAATGTACCCCGCATATGCTTGGCAGGCACTACATTCTTTGAAATGAATCCGTCAACGACATCCTGCTGCAAAACCTTAAACTTTTTGTCATGCATTATATCCTTTGCAAGACCACTAGTTATCAATGGCTTTAACTGCTTTCCTACATTGGCCTTTGGGTCTATGTTTTCTTTGTCTAGATAGATGGAATCTCCACAAAGAAAACATAACTAACATAGACAAAAACTTAGATTAGTTTAAATTAATTAGATAGTTTACAATGCTCACCTCAATGCTTGGATTCTATTCTTAAGGCCGCCAAAGCCTACCTTCAACGTTTCAAGTTTCCATAGTTTCTTCTTTCGCACACGAGTGCCGAACACTGTCTCTTTGTTTTGTAATGACCGTACCTTTGTTTGCAAGACCTGTGATTCTTGTGTGCACTGCATTACAGTCTTTTGGTCCTCATGATGCAAGTTTGAAAGTCTCTGAATCTCATTTGCTTGGTGCTTCACCATGTATTTATAAGTTTTTGATTTGTTGTTTAGAGCTTTATAGAAGCCAAGCAATCCATTCTCTCCATTACCTGCAAAGGTCAATAAGTTAGTGGGATTTGAAAATGCAGGGAAAGCATTGATCATGGGATTTAATGAATAGAGTGAGCTTTTTGTCCAAATATCTAAGTGTTTTGCTCCCTCTGCTCTAAGTCTCTCTGTCATGATCGGTGTCACTTTGATGTTAGTTTTGCCTCACTTACACAGTGGCGTATATTGGGGATCCAGGTCAATGTGTAGATGATAGAAGGGTCTTTTAAGGAGGACATTTGTGAGGGTGGAAGAAGAAGCCATGTATGCAATAGGGCAAGAAAGGGAGGATTTCTTTAAGGTCAGCCCACAAACAGTGAGAGAGTAACGAGAGAGCAGGTTTTGAAGGATACATCCTATTTCCTTTAGTCATACATTCCATGTATAGGAAACTCCCTCCAATTCTAGGACGTTCATTAAATGAAATTGAAAACGATTTATCCTTCAATCATCACGGCCGTTATGACACTGTGCCAAGAATCTACTTGTAAGTGCACTTTTTGAATGGTTATTCCAAGTTTACAATTGCTTTTACCACACCTATTTCTAGAGAGAGAAAGTCAAAATTCTATTTTTCTTAGAAGGCCCTCCAAATGACCTCCAAAATTTCCTAATGCATCTGCCCATAATGTTCCAATGCACTCATACTATCCAACTGAGCCTCTTGTAATTGTAAGAGCCTCTCTTTGAATGCATTACTGAACTGCCCAAGCAATTTTTCTAACATCTTGACCGCAGGCAACTCTACTTCCACAGGCAATAGTGCTTCCTTTCCATATACCAAATGAAATGGAGTAAACCTTGTACCTGTCTTCACCGAAGTACGGTAATCCCATAATGCACTAGGCAATTCCAAATCCCAATTCTTTCCTTGGTGCTCTGTCACTTTCAAAAGAATTTGTACCAACTCACCATTGAATCTTTCACTTAAGCCATTACATTGCGGGTAATAAGGAGTGGTATGGTGGTTCCTAATCTTCATTTTTGCGCAAAAAAAGTCTAGCAGTTTAGCTCTACATCCTGGCCCCTTATCCGAAAGTAGCTCCGGTGGCACCCCAAACTTGCAACATATTTCATGTTGGAGATTCAAGCCCTTTGTCTGGTGTCTTAGCCTTTTAGCCTGTCGGAATACCCTCATAAAGCATGCAGGGAAAGGTTTGTTAAAGGTTGAGTTTTGCATGGCAAGGAAAATCTTTATATGTAAGGTATTTTTTACAAGCAAAATAAGCAAATAACATGTTGTTTTTATTGCTCTGTCGAGCTCTTTCTCTCCTCTCCATCTCTCGTTCTGCTGCATCTCCTCCACGCCATGGCTCCCCACCACCTACATCCTCCATAGTCGTTGCTTCCAACACATGGTATCAGAGTGTAGGCGAGGTGCAGTTCTTGGAAAGAAGCGTTGCAGGTTAGCGTCTCAAAAGGCCACTGTGTGGTGGATCCTAGGCGGCGGGCAAGAGCCCAGGCACTCCAGGCATGCAACTTTGCATGCATATCAAAAGGTGCTATGGGCAGAATCATAGGCACTGCAAGTGGCAATACAATTGTTGGGAATTCAAGCCCTTTGTCTGGTGTCTTAGCCTTTTAGCCTATGGGAATACCCTCATAAAGCATGCAGGAAAAGGTTTGTTAAAGGTTGAGTTCATGTCAAGGAAAAGCCTTACAAGCAAAATAAGCAAATAGCGTGTTGTTCTTATTGCTATGTCGAGCTCTTTCTCTCCTCTCGATCTCTCATTCTGTTGCATCTCCTCCACGCCATGGCTCCCCACCGCCTACATCCTCCATAGCCATTGCACCTAGCATTTCATCGTACACAAATTTTGCAACATCCTTTGCGGTGATTTATTTTACTTCTATAGCCTCTGCGCATCTAGAGAAATAGTCCATTGCAGTCAAGATAGCTTTTGCCCCTACTTGTGATAGGTAACGGGCCTATTGCATCAATCCCCCACTTTTCAAACACATCAAACGCCATAATGGTTTTTCGTAGCTCTGTCTTCAACACTCTTCCCAATTGCTTGACACCTATTGCAAGACCTACACCAATGGTGAACATCCTTGTGCAAACTAGTCCATACATACCCCTCTTGCAAGATCTTATGCAAGGTGATCTTTAGAGCAAAATGTCCACCACATGCGCCTTCATGATTCTCTTCCAACACTCTATAAAGCTCCTCCCGCCAAGGTACACATCTCAACACAATATCAACCCCTTTCATGTACAAGACATCACCAATCAATTTTTACATGAAAGGGGTACCTGGATTCTCTACACACAAAACCATACTTATTAGACTTCTAAATGTCCTTTGGAATGATTCCTGCTAGCAAAAACTCCTTTCTTGAGCCAAACTTTCCCTGCCATGATAAAGGGGTAAATTGGTCCTTAACACAAATTGCTCCCAATCATGCTTTGAGCTGCTTCATGTGCCTCTTCTTGTAGAGCACATTCAATGTGTTTGATGCTCCATGCTTTGAACTTTTCTAACAGGCCTTTAATTCTGAAACACATTTCCTTCAATGAGGTGTTCTTGCTCTTCCACACACCCAACACTTGCTTCACAACTAACAAGGCATCACCTTTTATGCTCAACCTTCTAATCCCATGCTTCAAACAAATGTGTAATCCGGATTCCAATGTAGCATATTCACCCTCATTGTTACTATGAGCATCCAACTTGAACCCTCTCTTGCATACTAGCTTCCCCTTTGGATCATAAAGTGCTATACCCCTTAAAGCCACATCATGGCTCTTTCTGTATGAGCCATCAAAGAACAACACATGTGCATTGCTAATTTGTGGCACTTCTTCAACTACCCTTCTCACCACCTCTTCCTTAACAAGAAGTAGATTCTGCTTGTAAGTCAACAAATCAGCTAAGGTAGCTCTTGTACTATCTTCCACTAAAAAAGAGAACTCAACCTCTTGCAGCTCAATTACCCATTTCTTGACCACATTTGACATGTTTGTGCCATTAATTAATTGTGGCAAAAAGGCATAACTAGTTAAGAAAACAAAAGGTTGTGGTAGCAAGTAATGACAAAATCGTCAACAAGCAAATATTACACTGGCCATCACTAGCTCTACTTTCGAGAATTTTCTCTCTGCTAACAACTTCACTCGGCTTGCACAATACACTGTCCTCGTATAATGGCTGCCCTTCCCCTTTTGTAATAGCACGGCTCCAATGGCATCATCCCCTATTGATGGATTTACATAAAATGCTTGCTCCCAATCAGGAACCTGCATGGCTGACAACCCCCCTAACACCTCTTTCACCTCTTGAAACACTTCTTCACAGTTGTCATCCCATTGCAATGGATCATGCTTTGCCACTTGTTGTAATGGATAAAGGAGCTGTGAAGACAATGGAATAAACCGTGCCATGTACTTCCCTTTATGTATAAAGGTTGCCAATTGCTTCGTACTCGTAGGTGATGGAAGAAGAATAATAGACTTAACCTTGTCTGGATCAGCCTCAATGCCATTTTCTGACACCATATGGCCCAATAACTTCACCCTTGGTTGTGCTAGATGACATTTCTTTGGATTTAGTTGTCCTCCACATTCATTATATCCAGCCAATACCATCTACAGCTTCTCATGGTGTTTCGGCCCTACCGATGTAGACACAAAAGTCGTCCATAAAAAGCTTTAACACAACTACCAATGAATGGTTCCAATACCCAATTTTCTCTCTGTTGATAGAAAGATGATCCATTTGAAAACCCAGTTTTCAATGCCGTGTATCAATAATAGCCCCATGGCGTAATGAAAGTTGTCTTTATTCGGTCTTTAAGAGTAATCTTCACTTGAAAATAGCCTGAAAAACCATCACACACACTGTACCTCTCATAACCTGCCATTGAATCCAAGATCTAATTGATGAATGGGAGAGGATATGGGTTCTTCTTAGTGGCTGCATTTAAGGGTTTGAAATCTACACAAATCCTCCACTTCCCATCCTTCTTTGGACTGACTACTATTGGAATCACCCATTATGTGGTCTCCACTATAACTATGAACCCTGCCTTCAATAACTTGTCCACCTCTTCCCGCAAGGCTTCCATCTGCTCTTGACCCATCCTTCTTATCCTTTGCCGCACTGGCTTAGCACCTTCTTTCAGCTCTATATGCATCTCTTCTCCTTTGAACCCTCTAATCTCTTCATATGAAGTAATGAACAAATCAGGAAAACTAGCCAGCATGTGCAAATATATCTCCTTCTCCATAGTTGAGAGGTCTCCACTGATCATTTGTGTCATCAATTCCTGCTTCTTTGACAATTCAACCTTGGTTTGCATCAACCCTTCAATCACTTCATAAGGCCCTCCACTTTCATCTTCAATCTCATTTGCAAATGCAACTAAACCAAACTCGTGGATTTCTTTGTCCATCAAAAGAAATGCAACATCAACATCCTCATCATTGCTGGTAGTACTATCACTATCCTCATCAGTCTCACTGTGGAATAGTATTCATCACTAGATTCATCCTCATCTTCATAAAGCTCTTCCAGTACTTTCCTTGTGTCCATATTATATAGCTTCTTCGCACCTGTCTTTCCATAGAGGCTAATCATACCACATCTCCAATCTTGAACAAGTCCCATTGCACGTAACCATGGTCTACCCAGTATAATAGGATATGCTCCCAACCCCGCTGGCATCACATGAAAATCAACCACCACCTTTGAATCATACGCCTCCACTTTTAAGCTCTTTACAACACCCAAAGATTTTACTTTTTGATGGTTTGCCAATTTGATCTGAAAGCCTGACACCCCGGTCACTGTAAGACCCATATTTTCAACGCATGAGTGTGTTATGACACATATTTGGGCTCCACCATCAACATAACCTTGTCCTAGATTTTTTCTTTTGTGCCACACATTGATGGGGGCTTTTCACAAGCCAAGCTCCCATACCCCTCTTCTCTCGTCCCCACCCCATGAAAACCCCTTCTTAGGGAGGGAGTGATAAAAGGCATTGGAAAAAGTAAAAAATAAATAAAGTATGATTATGTAAATATATAAGAAAGGTAAATAGGCCACCTCATGCGTGCGGGGTAGCCCATCCCCACCTTGCCTCCTTTTTTCTTCACTGTTGTCCAGCCGTGTGTCCCTTTTCCTCTCCTCCACTCAAAAGGTCAACCCCCTCTCTCTTCCCCTTGTCCTTTCTCCTTTCTCTCTCCCCTCAAGCTACCCCACCTCTCACCAATAATGCATTATAAGTCACCAATAATGCACCTTAACTCACATGCAACTTACCCTATCTTCCAAAATAGTATACCCCACCCCCTCTTTCTCTCCTATCATATCCCATGACCCAAATACCCCCCTCTCTCTCTAAAGGGCGCCATGTCTCTTGTCTTGTAGCTAAATAACCTCCCCCACACTCACACACACTCAGTTTCATTGAAAAAGGTGCCCACAGACCCATCCCCACCCGATGGTTACCTGATTTTTCTTGTGTTCACACACATCTGCACACAAATTCACCTTTGAACACACTCCCCTCTTGTAATTACTTTATTCTCCATGTCACCTCTCACTTTTTTTTCATCAAACCATCTCTCTCTCTTAGTCTCTCTCTCATGAGACTGCTGTTCTGGCACATATACACACAGCCAGACAAGTGGGGCCCACAGTCACATGGCCTATGTAGATAATGATTTCTTCATTTCTAAATTCTAGAATTTCTCCCCCCTCCTCCCCTATATAAAGAGGGGTCACCATCACACTAAAGATACCCACAACATCACCAAAGAACACACTATGCACTGTGTGTGCCTAGTGCACACACACACACACCCACACCATCACCATCACCGCAATCACCATGCTTGTCTTGAGCATGACCTCTACACCCTTGGCTATGGAAGATGAAGGGCAACTAAATGAAGGATGATGGCCATAACCCTCGTGCGAGTCTTCGCCATCAACTCCCACCTATCCGCCATGTGCTCTACCACTCTCTCCCTTCTCATTCCCCTACCCTATGCTCCCCATTTCATCGCCTTATTCTCTAAATAAAGCTTGAGGTTTTGTGAGTATGTTTTCTTGCAATGTTTTACCCATGTGAGGTGTACGGAATCGCCACCTAGTCTTGTGTTTGGAGTGAGCTTGTGTATGTGTGAAGGGTGTGCGGATTCGCCATCCTTTTGTGGTGCCTAAGTACTAAGCCGCTATACCCCCTCACTCACTCTCTCTCTCTCACACACACTTGATCTCATTCCCTTTCCTCTTCATCATTACTCCCAAGCATCCATCTCTCTTAAGCTAGGTGGTGCCCCTGTTTGCTTTACCATGACAGGCTCGAGGCGCGCCATTCGGTCCCCGGTGTTTTAGAGGCCGTCAGGGTTCGGGGTTCGCTTTGCTCCCGTCATTTGGTGCCCCCACGGAGGATCTTTTCATAAAACCCTTCAGTTTACAAGACTGAAACCCCTAAACTATTGTGAATGGATGAATGGCTAGCAGGATTTGCTAATTGGACGACAAAAGAAGAAGAGCTCCAAGCACAACTAGACGAACTCCGCATCTCCATCGAAGCTCGAGTGCCAGGCGTAACGATAATCGATTTGCAGTGGGAGAGTCAACCAACACGCCAAACCCAGTGGATATACAGAGGCCAAGTGCCAAGAAGAAGAAGGAGAAGGTCGAAACCATGTCCGCAACCTACAACCAACCCACAACAACAAAATGGAAGGATCTCTACACAATAGAGAATCAACACTATTCTACTTTGAGAATCGGGTAACTCAAGTCACCGAGGTAATTATCACAGTCAGTTTTCAAGTCGCACCTGATGTTGCAGCACAGATAACAGAATCATTGGCTCACACTCTCACTAGAGAAACTAGGGATCTACTGAGTTTGTTTCAAGAAAGAACACCACACCCTCCCACAAGCTTGGACAGTGACTAAGCACCTCTAAGCTTCACATGAATCAGTACAACCTACCTCAAGACAGATCACACATACCAACACGTGCTAGGTGGGGAGCGATTTTTTGAGGTTCTGGCATCAGATCAACCATTTGTCTTACCTTTGGTACAAGGCAATGTACCGCTTGAAGTTTTAATCTATGTCCTAGTATAAGAGGGTATACACGCCTCCTTGTAAAGAAGAAAAAACTTTTGCAAGTTAAGCAGTGTGTCTTTCTAGCTCTCTCTCAGTAATCATAGCAAGTGTAGCATTTCCAACATTTAAAGGAAAGAAGGGAAAGGATTTGGTAACAGACTTCCTAGATGACTTTGAAGTAGCATGTGTAGTGAGCAACAAAGATACGGATGAATCCCAGGTTAGAATCTTTAACCATATCATGAAGCTAGAAGCTAGATCATGGTACAATGCACTTCCACAAGCAACCAAGGATGACTGAGAACCCTTTAAAACCGCTTTTAAGAGGCGCTTTGGGGGAGGTACCACTTCAGAAAAGTTGTGGGACAAGTTGAGAGACTTGAAGCAAGAGGGTCTTTTAGAATATGCCACCTATGAGTCCAAATTTGTGGATTTGTGGGAACGGTGGGTTGAGTCATTGGCAAGGGAGGAAGCTGCACCCGATTTCCTAAAAAAAGATCGGTTCACGCATGGCTTATGGCCGCTTCTCAAGGAGAAGGTGAAAGGTAGATTCCCGGCTACGTACGAGTTAGCCGTTGAGATTGCTCGCCTTAAGGAAAAGAAGCTGCAAATGAAAGCCAAAGAAACCGATTCAACAGAAGCAGGAACCTCGCGTCGACCAGCAACTACGACAACCACCATACCACGACCACCGGCTCTTGGGGTAAGAGATGACCAACAAGATATGTTGGCCCATATTACTGACCAACTGCAGAATTTATCTGTCCACTTAATACAGCAAGGGAGGAGTCAAGAAAGAGATCAAGACCCTGGAAGAGCACGACGACAAAACAGGGAGTATCATTGCTACAACTGCGGAGAAGACGGTCACGGTATGTACTATTGTCCCAAACCACGACAAAACTATAATAGAGGAGGTAGGAGGAACCAATTGTCACCCCCTAGAGAAAGAACACCCCCACCCTGAGCACCACCCCCACCAACACAAATTCTACGTCCACCCTAGACACCACTACAAGCATCCATCCCACCTCTTCCACCAGCCCCACCACCTGATCGCCTTGTAAACATCATAAGGCTAGAAGAGAAAGGAAAAGCCGTAGTAGTGGATCCACCCAGAGCAAAGGAGAGGGACAAGGGTAAGGAGAAGGTAACCTTTTTAGAACCACTTGAAGCCATGACTGTGAAAAGAGCTAGGAGGGAGAAAGCTACACAATCAGATGATGAGAGAAGCATGAGAGGAGAAACTAGCAAGAGGCCATCCAGGCCACGACAGAAATTGGGCATCACCGACTTCCAGCTAGGGGAAAGTTCTAAGCCCTATGATCTAACATTGGATGTGGCAGAGCAATGACCAAAGATTACATGGCCACAGCTGCTACATCTTGCACCAAAAGTAAGGCAACAATGGTCTAAAATGGTAAGTACAAGACGCTCCAAAACAAAGGTAGCCGGAGCAATTTCGGGATGCAACATGGATGACATCCTTCCAATTGTCGACGTAAACATAAAAGGAAAGAGGGTTGGAAACACCTACATTGATGGAGGTGCACAAATCTGTGTAATGAGCGAAGCTATGATGCTTCGATTAGGGCTCGAGGTTGACAGGCCTTCTCCATGCAAGGCAAAGATGGCAAACAACGCAAAAGTAAAGTGTGTGGGTGTGGTAAGTGCCGTGAAAATAAAAGCTTTCAACACTGAGGTAGAGGTAGATGTTTTTGTAATGCCTACTAAGGGGGAGGGCTATCCACTAATTTTGGGAAGGCCATGGTTGATGGCCATGAAGGCAAAACAGGACTGGGGTACTGGCCTTCTACGCATGACCGGTAAGAAAGGGGAGACAATCTACTACGACATGAGGATTGGCAAGTAGAAGCAAATGAATCTGGAAACATCGGCAGATGAAACCACTAGCGAATCTTCCAGTTCTGAGGAGGAGACCACATCCACCGACGAAAGTGACAATTCCATTGATGTGATGGGTATCATTATGAAGGATCCACAAAGGGTAAGCACAATTGGTGATCCATCACCAAAAGGGAAACCCAATGAAGAGGAGAGCAAATCACCTGGCCTAGGAGGAAGTAGGTTGAAGGGTATGTTGTCTACGGAATTAACACTTGAGGAGAAAGATAGTTTTTTGCAAATGTTGATGGGATTTCCTACCTATTCATTGACAACTATGAAAGAATCACAGGCATTACAGTGGTGGAACATCATATTAAGCTGAAGGAAGGGGTAAAACCAGTTGTGCAAAAGCTACGACGACTGGGGGTCATACAAGAAAAGGCACTCTTGGCCGAGGTAAGGAAACTGCTGGAGGCGGGATTCATCTATCCTGTAGAAAACTCAGAATGGGTGTCACCCGTAGTGGTGATGCCTAAAAAGAATGGTAAGTGGAGGGTTTGTGTTGACTACAAACCACTAAATGCAGCTACAAAGAGAGACCACTTTCCTCTCCCTTTCTTGGATGAAATTCTGAATGAAGTAGCGGGTTTTGAATGCTATACCGTCTGTGATGGTTATTCAGGATACTTTCAAATACGCATAGCCTTGGAAGATCAGCTAAAAACCACTTTTATCACGCCATGGGGTTTTTTTGCATACAGGGTTATGCCATTTGGTCTCACAAATGCACCTGCCACATTCCAAAGATATGTCACATATGTTTTTCAACCGTTCTTTGGAACATCCATAAGAGTGTTCATTGATGATTTTTGTATATATAGCTCCCGTATTTCACATTTAGAAAAGGTAACTGAAGGTTTGGCCAGGTTGCAGAGCCTAGGTGGGCAATTAAATGTGGATAAATGTCACATTGGGGAGAGTAAATTCATTCTACTAGGCCATGAAATTTCAGCAAGAGGTATCAACGCCGACCCAAGTAAGGTGTCCGCACTCATAGCCCTACCTCCACCAACAACCGCACGTCAACTGCTCTCTTTTCTACAGAAGGTGAGGTACTTAAGTAGATTCATACATCTACTATCACAACTTGTTCTACCACTGTAACAACTCACTCAAAGATCAACTTTCACTTGGGACGAGGAAAGCGAACATCACTACAACAAGGTAAAGGAGGTCTTAGCCACTCTGCCAACTATCTCACCACCTAAGCGGGATGAAAAATTCTATGTCACCTCAAGTGTTGGTGATGACTCATTGGGGGTTGTGCTACTCCAAAAGGATACGATGACATCTTTCATGAGGCCAATCTACTTCTCTAGTCAAATGATGACAGCAGGAGAGAAAGGTTTCACCCATGTGGAACACTTAGTCCTAGCTCTTAGATTTGCAACTACAAAGTTTAGGTCATATTTGATGCCTAAGCAATTTGTGATTCTAACCACGGATGAAATATTTCCCTATGTTGTACAACACATGGATGTGTCTACTAGATTTACTCAATGGCTAGTTCGTCTGCAAGAGTTTGACTACACGGTACAGGTAGAAAGCACGACAAGGGCAAGTTTGGGGGGACTCATGACCTAGCAAGTCTTTGAAGGGAAGGAGAAGAAATCTAAGGGAGGAGAAGTTCGATTACCTCCACTACCACCGATGGTAGAAGGAGCATACTCTCTCTACTTTGATGGAGCCTACAAGCGAGCGTCTGACAAAGCAGCTGTAGGCATAGTGGTCTTTGATGACAAAGGGACAAAGGTATTTTCGTTGGGCCAATTGTTAGATTCACATTCTAACAATGAAGCCGAGTATGCAGCACTAACCAAGGGTCTACAATGGTGCATCTCGCAAGGTGTACAACGCCTTAATGTATTTGGGGATGCTCTACTTCTGGTAAGGCAAGTAAATGGAGCATGGACATGCAAGAATCCTAGTTTAAGGAATCACTTAAGTGGTGTAAAAACCTTGTTGGGTAAGTTTGAAGAAGTTCAAATACACCATATCCCAAGGGCTCAAAACCAAGAAGCAGATGCCCTAGCAAGTGAAAGACTACAGGAAGTGGTGGTTGGAGCAATAAAGCTAAAGCTCCCTCTATTTCAAGGCAGTGATGCCTTGCCTGACATCATGTATTTTTTGGAAACACGAGAATGCCCATCAGATTTAACAAAGGGACAGAAGCAATGGCTGACGCGGAAGGCCACAACATATCGACTCATCAATGACGGTTTGTACTGTAAGGGTAAGGACCAAATACTCAGGAAGGTCCCTCTCTCTCAGGAAATCACGGGAGTAATTTGTAGTTGTCATGACGGGGTTTGTGGTGGTCACTTTGCCCTAGACATAACAAGTAGGAAAATCTTGCAAGCAGGCTTCATATGGCCTAGCCTCAACCGTGATGTACACCACTGGTGCAAAACATGTAAGTTGTGTCAAAAGGCTGGCACTAGATCACTTATGCTTGAACCACAGACACCTATTCTCTCATATGGCCCATTTGAAAAATGGGGTATCAACGCCATTGGGCCATTACCTAGGGCCAACTCAGGAAAATTCTACATTATCATGGGGGTCGACTACATGACTAGATGGGCAGAGGCTACAGCCACCACTAGAATCACAGCAGTAGAGGTAGCTAAATTTATCTACGAGCACATATGTTGTAGGTTTGGCACACCTTTAGAGATCATCTCTGATAGAGGGCCAGGTTTCAGAGCAGACTTGGTAGGAGAATTAATGCAGAAATTGGGCATTACAAGGAGGCACTCTTCACCATATTACCCTCAATGTAATGGCCTAGTTGAAAAGGTAAATGGAATGGTTTTTAAAATTATTACCAAGCAGGTAAACAATCATCCTGGAGACTGGGATAAGTATCTACTACCAGCTTTATGGGCCTACAAAACTTCATATTGTACATCCTTGGGATTCACACCGTATCATCTAGTATTTGGTAAGGAAGCAATCTTGCCCATTGAAGTGCAACTACAAAGTCTCAGAGTAATGGCAAGCCAACTTCACAACCCAACATGCATTTGAGAGATCACATCATCAACTTGGAAAGACTGCAGCTGGACAAAGAAGAAGCAATAAATTATTATGCATCACAAGCAGAGCATAGACGACTTAGCTTTAACGAGCATCTCCGAAAAAAAGAATTGAAGAAAGGAATGTTGGTGCTCCGCTACGACAATCGCTTCGACATGCACAAGGATAAGAAACTCCTGCTCCGATGGGAAGGCCCTTTCATTATCAAGAAAAAGTATGCCAATGGAAGCTACCAGCTTATGGAGGCTGATGGAAAACTTCATAAAACCAGGGTAAATGGTTGGCGACTTAAACCTTATTTTCTTTGATTTGACCAAGCTCCACCTATTGACATTCCAGATGAGGACACACCATCAGCCGCCACCTCCGACGATAATGATCAAACAGATGAGCTAGAGACATGAATGCCTCTGGCCAAAAGGGGAGGGCTAATGATGGGGGCTTTTCACAAGCCAAGCTCCCATACCCCTCTTCTCTCGTCCCCACCCCATGAAAACCCCCTCTTAGGAAGGGAGTGATAAAAGGCATTGGAAAAAGTAAGAAAAAAATAAAGTATGATTATGTAAATATATAAGAAAGGTAAAATAGGCCACCTCATGCCTGCGGGGTAGCCCATCCCCACGTTGCCTCCTTTTTTCTTCATTGTTGCCCCGCCGTGTGTCCCTTTTTCTCTCCTCCACTCAAAAGGTCAACCCCCTCTCTCTTCCCCTTGTCCTTTCTCCTTTCTCTCTCCCCTCAAGCTACCCCACCTCTCATCAAGCCGGTCATAGATAAGGGCTGATTTACACCAGCTTTGGATGGGTCATAATTGGAAGAGTAGCTAGAGTGCAGGCTGATCGGGCACATAGTTTGAAAGTCAAACTAAGACACATTGAGGGTACATCTAGTTATCAACAGAAGTGGTTCCTTAGTACATTGTCAGTCACTATGCTACACACTTTTTGACTAGTTTTACTTAGTTAGATCATGTGAGACCTAAATTTTATATGTAAGATAGGGGGATGATAGTTTTCTTTATTGATTGTCGTATAAGCGTAGAAAGGGGGGTCATATTCCCTAAAATGAGTCGTATATAGGGGTTTTATCAAAGTTGTCAGCTCGCAGGTGGCGTACCATTTTGTACATAGAGTGAATCCCCCGGGCAAAAAACCTTGCCTAAGGTATAAAAGCCCATTTTTGTAAGTTATTGTGAAGTTTTGGATAATGAAATACACAGCCTCATGCTTCCTACTCCCTCCACGATTGTCACATTGCAGTCGTGTTTGTTGCATTGTGCAACCGCAGGTAAGAGCTCTACGCATTGACAAGCACATCACAGTAATTCGTAGCTTTTGGTGTCCCCGACCTGCGGCCTAATTTCATCATAACTAAGAATTTACACTTTCAAATAAAAAAATAAGCATAGGCGGGGTATCGGGGCATCATTGCTAAGCATTTAGATGCATTCTGGGTCGAAAATGACTAGGTCAAAAATCCACTGCTATTAATAATAGCGATTTTGACACTTGACCTGAAGTGGGATTTGAGACCATAAGTATGTGTGCTTAGGTATTATAAACATGTCCTAGAAGTTTCGTTACGTTTGGATGTCATTTGATGCTGTAACGGATGTGATTTGTTTGCCAATGAGCGATTGGCTTTTGGTGATTTCTGTTAGTTGTTTTTCGAGATATTCACACCCTCTTGTAGCCTCTATGCACTAGTCAAGTCAACTTCGTCCCATAGATTGACAATTTAATCGTGGTTCTTGCTAATACTGCAGTAAGATAGGATAGTGAGGTTAGACACGCGTCCCACAGTTTGAGGTCTTGGGACTGAGGCTTGGGATAGTTAATGCTTTCTTCAAATTTTATGTTATGCTCATGATGCATGAAGCTTTCCATCTTCATTGCATCACCTAAGTCACAAGGAACACAAAGATTGTATTGTAACAAGTCTCTCTTAATGAGAGAAATCATAATACAAATGCCCATTGGAGGGGGGACTCGCTCCACATAAATCTGGTCCTCAACTATTGGCATGTTCTCTAAATTCTCTCTCTTGCAAAAGTATTGTTCATGCCAAGTTAACTAAATGCTATGTTTATGTTGCTACCATCAATTATGTTCACCCACTATGCTCACAAAGTAATTTCACAAAAGTACTCTCTCTAATTCCGCTACCCTCAAGTTAATAGGGCAATTCCATTACAAAGCATCATTTATATGCAAGCACCAAAAAGTTTAATGATTTTTCTACTTAACTTTAAATAGATTCTCTTTTTTTTCTTTCACAAAATACACCACTGCCAAAGGCAGTGTGAGTCTCACTCGTCCCTATGATAGAGACTGTCATAATAATCAATATCTAATTCTCCTAAATGATTTTCTCATGTTAAACTGATCATTTAATATGGGGAAGTGCCAGTGGAGGAAAAGCTAGAATATTGGTTAAGCTAGCAGACCGGCCACAGTAGGGATCCAAAGGAGGGAAAATATGGATCCAAAGGGGGAGCCATCTGCAAAAGAGCAATGTGCAACAATGGGCTTAAAAGACCCTAAGGTTCAGCCCATTAAGACTTCCAAAATGCTAAGGTTCCGAAATTCAAAGGTTGTGTCCAAAGGTTAAAAGCCTAGGGAAATTGGATGCTTTGTGTGTGTCCCAAAAGTCTTTTTCAAGGCCTACAAAGGAGGGGGCGAGCCCAAGAAGTAGGGGATGAGAGAGAAACTCACACACACACACAAGCTTCCTTTGTACACAAGGGTAAAGAGAGACACATGTCAGGTCCCTAGCCCAGATGCCCACAAGGTGTACTCAAATCCTATTGGATGGCCTTGGAGGTGGACCAATGAGAATTAGGCTAAGTCTAGTTTCATTAACTTAAAAACACTTTAAAAAAGAACCAATAGGAATTAAGCTCTCTAGAAGACTATTGGACAGTCTCCCAAGGGGTCCAATGAGCATTCAGCAGCCCAGTGGCTTGCCTGATTCCTATTGGCTAGGAGACAAAGGGGTCTAATGAGAGTTTATTTGCATTAATTCATTAGCAAAAGATCTCACAAAAGGGGAAAGGGGGACACATGTCAGGAGGCTATCACTTATACTGCTTAATTTCCATTGGCTAGGCTTGGGGAGGTCCAATAGGGCAGTAGCATGAGCAATTAGCAAGGGGGGTCGACCAAGAGAGAGAGGGGGCTGATTTTCTCAAGGAATTATTCACTTACACACTCACACAATCAATGTTTGAAGCAAGAAGACTCTCTCTCTCTCCCTCTCAAGCTTTAATGGAAAGCTTACCACCTACTCCAAGCTTGTGAGAAGGGAGGCCTACACCACCAACAACTCTTGGCTTTTGATGCAAATCCAACCAAGATCCAAGCTTCAATGCATGCTCATCTCCTCTACCATGCTAATTACTAAGCTAAGCTATGCTAATATGAGTGATTTTGTGAGGAGGTGTGTATCTTTCTCGTAAGAATACTCCTTCTTCCTCTCAATCTACTCTCATACCCCGCTAGCTCTCACCATCTTCAAAGGTGTGTGGGGTCTTGGGTCTAAGACCGTGAGGGAATTGATGTTGTGTTTAGTAAGTGTTGTTCTTAGTGCTTGAAGTTTCCATCTTCATAGCACTAGCTAGTATTGAAGGAACACAAAGAATTGTATTGTAAAATGTCTCTCTTGATGGGAGAAACCATAATACAAAGCCTTTTGGAGGGGGGACCGGATCCATGCAAATCCGGTCCTCAACTGTTGTCAATTGCTTAATTTCTCTCTCTTTTGAAGTATTGTTCATGCTATCTAACTAGGTGTTATACTTTTTGTTGCTCTCTCCACCCAAGCACTCTTGTTATTATCATTAGGAATCTCTTCTAATGAAATGCTCACTATGTTCATGCTATTTTCCGCTACACACAAGTTACTAGACCATTAAATGTTACATTGGTATCAGAGCACAAGGTTTCTCTTTCTTGCTCAAGAAGGGAGGTCCTCAAGCTAGCTATTAATGGTTGGTATTATTAATTGCATGTGAGTAAGTAGAATAGGTAACGGGGCACCACCGTTGAGAGCTATGGTCTTAATAGTGGAGTCCTATGGGGATTGCCTACGGCTTAACCACTATTGAGCTATTAGAAGCTTGACATGAGCTGGTGGTGTTTTGGTGTTGAACGACCCTCCCTTCTATTCCTTGCAATTTATGGTATTCGAGCCATGGGTACAGTAGCTTGAGTGCTTTTTCTAGAGGGGTAAAGAGGAGTAGTGACTAGGGCTTGAAGTGCAAAAGTACACCTAAAAAGTTTATACCTAAAAGTTGTTAGCATGTCTAACAATAGTAAAGATAGTGAAATTAATGTTGATAACTTTGATTTTGCTAATGAGCAGGCTACTAATGATGCCCCGATGCTTGTTAACTATCTTGTTTCTAGGCTTCAACAAGCCATGGGCAATCCATCCCTCCAAAGTGAAGTGGAGCGGCAGCTTCATGCTCATGGGATTCTCCAAGCTCCCCACCATGACAAGAGAGCACCTAGGAAGCCTCCTTGTGAGACTTCCAAAAGAGGCCTCTGTCCGATCCGAGAAGAAGAAGAGGATCCATATGAAGGGCTCAAAAATTTTCTCCTTGATGACGCATCTCCTTCTCAAAGGAGAATTCAAGAGCCCCCACCGAAGGAACAAGAAAGAAGTGAGTCTCCTGCCACCTCGGTGGATATGGCTCCATGAAGACGGCAGGATAAACGCTCTCTATCACCTCCAAAACGGAGAAGACCATCGCATACTTCTCCACACCATACTTCAAAGAGGGATGACAAAAAGCAAGAGAAGAAAAAGGCAAGAAAAAGGACATCCTCTTCTCCATCTTCTTCATCCTCTTCCTCTTATGAAAGTGATGGTGAAGATAAAGAGGATCAAGGCAAGAAAAAGGCGAGAAAGAGGTCACCCTCTTCTCCATCTTCCTCAAATTCTTCACCTTTTGAAGAAAGTGATGGTGCAACCTTTGAACCATCAAAAAGAAGAGGCCATAGGAAATCCTATGCCATGTAGAAGAGGTCATCCAAGCTCAAGAAGTTCAAAGAGGGAGGGAAGAGCATCTCTTTCCTTACCTACAATTGCACCTTTGGTGCTAAGGACAAAGTCTTGGCCTTTATCCAACAGTTCGATGCGGCGTTTGGAGAGGGCTTCACGGACCATGTAGCTATGCACTTTCAAAAGTCCGTCAGGCAATGGTGGTCTAGCCTACGGGCCAACGGTGAAGGTCCACAAACATGGAAAGCTTTAGGAGCTTCCATTATGAAGCAGTTTTTGGCCACCGATGCCAAAGTCAAAGTACTCACAGAATGGCGAAGCTTGAAGCTCTCTCCCTACGAATCCATCCACAAATATGTAGAGAAGTTTTGGGACTTACAACTCAAAGCCACTGTCATTAAGAAGTTGGATTTTGGAGAGCAAAAGCAACAATTTTGTGCGGGCTTAATTGATGAAGAAATGATGGAGTATGTCAACTTCCAAAGGCCACGCACCATATCGGCGATTATACACCATACTATGGTGACTTCTTGAATCAATTTCCAAACGGGGGCTAAAAGAAATTCTAAGCCCACAGAAAACAAGGGTTCCAATGAGCCTAACGGGAAGGACAATGTCCAGAAGTCTCCTAAGGGCAACTCCAACAAAGCTAAAGAGAAGGGAGTTTACAAAGGCAAAAACAAACTCTCTCCTGAAGAGCTTGAGTGTTATCGCAAGGATAGCCAATGTTTCAAGTGCGGTGAGCAAGGGCATGGGTATTGCGCTTGTCCCCAAAAGAACACCCGCCATGAGCCCCCTAGAGCTACTTGGTCGAAATCCAAGAGGAGGAAACTCACCACAAAGGATCTCTTCTATTCCATGCTTGGGGAAAGGTAAGAGAACATGATGCTTTTATTCTCTTTGACCCTGGTTCTACTCACAATTTCATATCCACAGAGTTGGCCACCAAGCTAGGCATACAGGCTTACGAGATGGGAGATGTCCTACCCACATACGGTGCTTTCAAGGGGCAAGAAGCTTCAATCACTCCCTTAATCAGCAAAATGAGGGTTCATGTCCAAAGCTATGTGGACAAAGAGTACTTCTTTATTTCTCCTCTCAAGCATGAGGATGTAATCCTAGGGGCACCATGGTTTGATCTCATGGCTGCCAATGTTAAATTCCCTGAAAGGAGAATCTCCTTTAGGTTCAGGGAAAAAGATATGTACATAGATGCCAAGCAAATGGGTAACACCATACCCATTGTACATACGCAAGCTTTAAATAAGTCAATAAAAAACTCTATTTCCGTGTACATGATTTTTGTTAAAGACTCTCAAAATGAACCTAATGTTTTAGCAAAAGAAAATATACACAATCAAAAGGAATTAGAGTTATCCAATTTTCTCAAGGGGTTTCAAGATGTCTTTATTGACGACATCCCTTGTGAGCTACCTCCTAAACGAGGCAATGATGACCATGCGATTGAACTTCTTTCAGGAAGTTCACCGCCTAACAAACCTCCTTATAGAGTTTCTCAAGCTCAACAAGAGGAGATTATGCAGCAAGTGCATGAGTTAGTTGAGAAGGGCATGGTTAGGCCTAGCTCATCTCCATTTTGTTCTCGTGTGCTACTAGTGCAAAAGAAAGACAGCACATATCGTATGTGTGTCAACTATAGAGCACTAAAGGATCACTATCGAAAATAGGTTTCCCGTTCCACGAGTAGAAGACCTATTTGATAAGCTACAAGGGTCCACCTACTTCATTAGGATTGAGCTAGAAAGTGGCTATCATCAAATAAGGATAGTTGATCAAGACATTGTAAAGACCGCGTTTCGCATTACGTTTGGTCTTTACGAATACATTGTCATGCCTTTTGGCTTGACCAATGCACCAGCCACATTCAACCGCTTGATGGAGAAGCTATTCAGGCCTCACCAAACCTTTACTGCAGTGTTCTTTGATGATATCATCATCAAAGAACAATACTCTAATTCATTAGACAAACACAAGCAACACCTCCAGGTAATATTTCAAGTTCTAAGAGAGAATATACTTTGATGATATCATCATCTACTCTAATTCATTAGACAAACACAAGCAACACCTCCAGGTAATAATTCAAGTTCTAAGAGAGAATATACTTTATGTTAATCAAAAGAAAAGTGAATTTTTCTTACAAGAGATTCAGTATTTAGGTCACATTATCTCTCAAGATGGCATCCAAATGGATCCATCAAAGTTAGAGGTAATAAAAGGATGGCCTAAACCAAGGAATCTTCATGAACTAAGAAGCTTTATAGGTATGTGTGCATACTATAGACTCTTCATAGAAAAGTTATCACTAATAGAAGGACCATTACATGACCTGACAAAGAAAAACGTTAGGTACACATGGTCTGCCAAGGAGAACAATGCTTTCGAAAAGCTTATCTCTCAACATGTGCTTACACTACCGGATCTTTCAAAGCCATTTAAGGTCCAATGTAATGCTTGTGGTGATTGCCTTGGAGCTGTTTTGCTCCAAGAAGGGCACGCCATAGGCTATGAAATTTGAAGGCTCGACCCTGTTGAGCAAGCTCTAGGCATATATTAAAAGGAACTCATCGCAGTTCTACATGTCTTAGACTCATGGCAGCACTATTTATTGGGGACTCCTTTCATTCTGCGAACGAATCACCAAAGTCTTAAGTACTTCATGACGCAGACCAAGCTCTCCCACAAACAAATGAGGTGGGCAAACTTTCTTTTGCAATTTCATTTTCATATTGCTCACATTGCTGGCAAGCATAATCAAATAGCCGATGCACTCTCAAGACGGCTGAGAGTGAATGCGGTTTCCATAGCAACTCACAATGATCTATCTTCTATGATAGATGAGTATGCTATTGGTCCCAATTTTAGAGATGTAATTTCAGCCCTTGCACTAGGGAAGAAAGAGGAACCATTTACTTTACAAGATGGTTATCTTCTCTATAACAATAAACTATGCATTACTAGCTCACTACATGAGAAAGTAATGTATGAATCTCATGCTCCTCCTTATGCAGGGAATAGAGGGATTCAGTCTACCCTAATGGGGATCAAAACATATTTCTATTGGCCTACCATGAAAGCAAACATACAAGAGTATGTTTCTAAATGTGTGGTATGCCAAAAGACGAAGTTTGATAGAGGGAAGCAACCTGGATTGCTTCAACCTTGGCCAATCTCTAATTCACCATGGGAGATCATATCCATGGATTTTATCTTTGGATTGCCTAAGTCTATCCATGGGAATACGGGAATATGGACGATAGTAGACAGGTTCAGTAAACAAGCTCATTTTACACTTGTCAAAAATACTATCAAAGCCCATCAAATGGCAACCCTCTTCATTTCACAAATCTTCAAGCACCATGGCTTGCCAATGTCATAGTGTTGGATAGAGATCCTAGAGTGACCATTAATTTTTGGAAGGGTCTCTTCGAGAATTTAGGAACAAGGCTAAATTTCTCTTCGGCCTATCACCCACAAACGGATGGCCAAAGTGAAATAGCTAACCTAACAATTCTCGATCTACTAAAATCCTATGTAATGGAAGTAGATCAAAGATCCCAATAGGAGAAGTACTTACCCTTAGTGGAGTATGCCTTCAATAACACTGTACATACTTCCACGGGTAAAGCACCTTTTGAGGTAATAGAGGGAAGATCAAAAAGTCCCTTGCTACTTAAGGTACACGGGAAGATCTTTGCTGTGTAGATGAGTATAGCAGAGGCCTACAAGAATCTTTCCAAAAGATTAAGGATGTTATCTCTATCTCACAGCAAAGGCAAAAGGCTGCTACTGACAATCACATAAGAGCCCAAGCCTTTAAAGAAAATGATTGGGTCTTATTAAAATTTCCCAAGGCTCGATTAAGGCACACGACAGGTAAGAATCCTACGGGACACCAAAAGTACTATGCTAAGTTAGCAAAAAGGTACTAGGTCCCTTCCAAATTCTTAGGCCAATCAATGAGATGGCCTATCAACTCAAGTTTCCCAGCCATTGGCTCATACACAATGCTTTTCATGTGAGCCTATTAAAGCCTTACAAAGGAGATCCACCTCAAGAACCTACTATTGCAGACCCACTGGAGATCGAGGACCAAGAAGAGGTGTTGCAGCCCGAGTCCATTCTTTGACATGAAGACAAGGTACTAAGAGGTGGTAAGACTATCCAATGATATATTATTAAGTTTAAGAATTATCCTTTTGAAGATGCTAGATGGATGCAAGGCATACAACTAAAGGATAACCTAAACCTTGTCAATGCTTACAATGCTTCCCAAGAGTAAGCAAATGTGCACATGTTAAAAATGAACAAAGATTTTTTTTGTCTTATAAGACTCTCTTTTTCTTTATTGTGCACAAAAATGAAGTAGTATGCATGCTTAGATCAAGTTTGCATAGACGACGTCTCCCGAACACCAAGTAGACCTTGTCACTCTACTATGGAAAATTGATAGGACTAATGTGCAGACATGCTTGCGGCAGCTTAGGCTCTCAAGCGCCAAATGGACTAGTCATCCATTCTAGAACGATGTCGTAGGGTAAAACAGGGATCCTCTACCCGCTAGGAAAATGACTAATGAATATGCTTTATCTTCTCTACCCCATAGTTGTTACCATATACATGTGGTAGTGATGTGTGTGAACACACTAGGACCGCCGGGGCATTTTTTCCCTCTTTAGGAGGGTTTTTCCCCCGTGCATTGTATATACACCCATCACTCTAGGGCTATCTATTTTTTCCATTGCACACTAAGTAACACACTCTCTATTGTGTGCCTTGAGCTTCCTTCGTCTTCTACAAGCTGTGTGTGTTTCTCTGCAACCCTAATTCCAACAATTGGCATCAGACCAGGTCACGTCCTCTCGGGCTTAGTCGCCAGCAGCTCCAGCACACACCTGCTCACTTTCTCCGATTTCAGTGAGCTTTGGCGAGCGTTCACAGGTCGACAAATATTTTGGGAGAGCTCAAAGAGATTGATTCTGCTCATAATTTTGATTTGGGCTCATTTCGGCCTCCGTTTCCACTACAGGCAGTACTGCACAGGCTATTTCGTCATTTTGTGCAGAATTTCTGTCAGTGCCGTTTTTTGCATAACAGGTGCCTTATAGTCTTCTACGGTTTTTTCTATATAGCACAGGTTGTTCCCGCTCCATTTCTCCTATTTTCGGGCAGTTTTCACATCAGGTGCAGCATTTACCATGGCTGACAACAATAATAAAGATGTGTTCAAGATGTTTGCTGCTGAGGACAGGTTGGATGGGGACAACTATCCTATGTGGGCTTATATGATGCAACATGTTCTTGTGTCAAAGGGTGTCTAGAACATTGTGCAGGGCATTGATGTACATCCTGGTTCTGAGGATGTAGGCGATGTTGAGGATGTTGCAGGTCTTGCTGCAAGGATTGCAACTGTTAGAGTTGTTTTACCTACGGCAGAACAAGCTCGTTGGGATGTTAAGGATGCGCAGGCTCATGCATTGATTGCGTTGTCTGTTAAGCACACCATTGTTTCTCACATCCGTTCAGCAAAATCTGCAAAACAGGCTTGGGATATTCTAGCAGGTCTTTATGCAAGCCGCAACGAGGCTAAATTTCTTTGCTGCGTAAAGAGTTGGAGTCGAAGATTATGCATGAGGAAGATGATATAGACACTTTCCTTGCTAGTGTCAAGGATATCAATGAGCAACTTATTTCTGCAGGTGAAGTGATTTCAGACAGTTCCCTTGTGCAGACTGTTCTTGATGCCTTACCAGATTCTTACCAGACTTTTGCTAGTACTTGGAGACTGATGACCCAATGAAATCCAGAAGTTGTCAAGTTTGATGCATTATGCACATTGCTGTTGCAAGAGTCACTGTCCAGAAAAAACAGGACTAGATAGCGTGCAGTTGAACAGGCTTTTATTGCTTCTCAAAGAAAGGGTGGTAATAGCAATGCAACCACTTCTTATGGTTCTGCTGCGAGTGGCAAAAATTATGTTCCTAATGCTTCTGCTGGCAGCAATTCGTCTGGAAATTCTGGTGATAAGGGCAAAAAGAAGATGCATTGCCATTATTGTAAAGCCAATGATCACTTGATCAAGTCGTGTCCTAAGTTCAAGGCCAAAGAGGCTAAGAAGAAAGAGGGTGGTTCCACTGCATATGCTGGTTCCACTACAAATGCAGCCATTGTTGAGTCTTCTGTGAAAGGAGACTGTGTTGCTGATGGTGATGTAGAATGGGCTTTTAGCGCAGAGTGCACTTACAATCCTGCTGTCCATGATGCATGCTTGTCAGTTGCTGCAAATTCACATGTGTGGTATTTCGACAGTGGTGCTACAAAGCACATTACCTCACATCCTGAATTGTTTACCTCTCTTGAGTCTGTCCCTCATGGGAATTCAGTCACTTGTGCCAACAACGCCTCTTATCTAGTTCAGGGAGTTGGAAAGATTGTGCTCACTGCTGCTAATGGCAGTTCCTTCACACTTGTTGATGCACTTTATGTACCTGGGATCAAGAAGAATCTCTTGTCTGTATCCGCACTTGCTAGACTTGAACTTGTAGTCAAATTTGTGGATGACAGATGTACAGCTCATGATCTCAGTTTTGGTGATGAAATTGTTGCATCTAGGCTTTTGTGCCGTGGGCTGTATAAGCTCACTTTGTATGACAAGTGTGGGAAAAATTTTGCAAATTCTGTTGCAAATTCAAGGGCTATTTCAGATGTAAAACTTTGGCATGCACGTTTTGGTCATCTGAATTTTGCCAGTTTGCTGCATTTGCAAAAATTTGATATGGTTGCTTCTTTGCCACCTCTTGAAGCACCTGTCAAACATGTTTGTGAAGGCTGTATTTTGGGTAAGATGCAGCGTTCTAAATTTCCAAAGGATGGTTCAGCTCGGGCCACATGCAGGTTGCAGCTTGTGCATAGTGATGTTTGTGGGCCCATGCAAACTCCGTCCTTGGGAAATTACTTGTACTTCGTGACTTTCATTGATGATTACTCCAGGCATGCATGGGTATTTTCGCTAATAGCGAAAGCCAAAGTTTTTATGTGATTCAAACAATTTTTGGCTATGGCTGAAAATGTCTCGAAATGTACTATGGGCACCCTCCGTTCCGATCGAGGGGGGGAGTATATGTTTCATGAATTTAATGCATTTCTGGCTAGTCGTGGAATAAAACAACAATGTACAGTGCCTTATACACCTCAGCAAAATGGTGTTGCTGAGAGGAAAAACAGGTCACTGACGGAAATGGCACGATGTATGGTCAAAAGTCAAGCTTTGCCGCATTCTTTTTGGCTTGAGGCCATCATGTGTGCCACTTATGTGCTTAACAGGTGTCCTATGAAAGCTTTGCAGTCTATTACTCCATATGAAGCATGGCATGATAGAAAGCCTTCTATTAAGCACATGCGTGTTTTTGGCTGTTTGGCATATGCTTTGGTGCCACAAGTGCACCGCAGAAAATTGGATGATAAGGTTGTCAAATGTATTTTTGTTGGTTATAGTGCTGAAAGCAAAGGTTACAGGTTGTATCATCCGAAAACAAAACGTATTCTGGTTTCTCGGGATGTAGTGTTTGTGGAAGATTCTATTCAGCCCTTGTTGTCATGTACTAGAGACAATAATGTAAGCTCACAGGACATTTATGACACTTTGTAGCCTCTTTTCAGTGGTGGAAATACGAATGTAAGTTCCAATGAGGCAAATATACAGCCTATGGGGGTTTCTGAAAATGTTTTAGATCAGCCTATTACTGATGCAGATGTACATGATGTACTTGATGAGGAAAGGGCTGAAAATGAGCAGGCTAGAGGTATGCCAAAATGGTTGGTGCACACTTTGCGTGATAGTAAATTGGATGCACCTTTGTCTAGTCGTACTCGTTCAGGCTCTTGCCATGCATCTTATGCATCAGATTGTTATGCTTTGGCTGTGTCTAGCTTACATGATGTTGAGGAGCCTATGACTTTTGATGAAGCACAAAATTCAAAAAATTGGATGGCTGCCATGCAATCAGAATATGATGCACTTATAGAAAATGACACATGGACTTTATGTGATTTGTCTCCTGGAAAAAATGTCATTGGTACGAAGTGGGTTTACAAGCTGAAACGCAAGCCGGATGGTGAGATCGATCGCCATAAGGCTTGACTTGTTGCAAAGGGTTATGCACAGCAAAAAGGCATAGATTATGAAGAAACTTTTGCTCCCACTTGTCGTATGACTACTGTGCATTTTCTATGTGCATTGGCAGCTCATTTTGGTTGGGATGTACATCAATCAGACATTGTTACTGCTTTCTTGAATGGTGACATATTTGAGGAAGTTTATGTAACGCAGCCTCACGGTTTTGTCATAAAAGGACAAGAGGACAAAGTGTGCAAATGTAACAAGGCTTTGTATGGGTTGAAGCAATCTCCTCGTGCTTGGTATGAGAAAGATGACACTCATTTGGTCAAACAAGGCTTTCGTAACAGTCCAACAGAAAGCACATTGTATGTAAAGCGTGAGGGTGATGTATTTCTCATCGTGTTTCTTTATGTTGATGATTTGCTGATCACTGGACCAAATGAGAGACATATTCCTGAATTTAAGGCTGATTTGAATGCTACTTTCAAGATGAAAGATTTGGGGACTATGTAAGTTTGGACTTGAGGATTGCAAACCTATTGCCACTCCCATGGAAACAGCTTTGAAGTTGAGTCTACATGATGCTGGCAATCGTGCTGATGTCACTCTTTACCAAACTGCTGTTGGCTACCTCATTTATGTATGCAACACAAGGTTGGATATTCAGTTTGCAGTCTCACAAGTCAGCAGATTTATGCATAGCCCAGGGTCTAAGCATTGGCAGGCTGTCAAGAGGATTTTCCGCTACCTTAGTGGCACTTTACATCTTGGCTTGTTTTATCCCAAGGGGGGATCATTGCCGCCAGACTTACATGCTTTTTCGGACTCAGATTGGGCTGGTTGTTTTGACACGCGAGTGTCCACAAGTGGTTTTTGTTTCATGCTTGGCAGTTCATGTATATCATGGTTGAGCAAGAAGCAACCTATTGTGGCCACTTCGAGTTGTGAGGCTGAGTACAGGGCAGTCTTCACAGCCACGGTTGAGTGTGTATGGCTCAGACGCCTTATGGCTGATTTGGGTGTTGGACAGGACACTGCCAACACTATCTACACTGACAGTCAGAGCGCATTGGCAGTTGCGAGGAACCCAGTTTTTCATGCTCGCACAAAGCACATTGAGGTGCATTACCACTATGTCGGGGAGAGGCTCTCAGCAGGAGAGATCAGCTTGGCTTATGTGCCAACACAGGACAACCTTGCAGATCTTTTCACAAAGGCATTGTCTCGTGAGAAGCTTGAAGCTTTCCACAAAGCTTTGGGCTTACTCCCCTTTGTGGACTGATCCTGTCCTCAGGGCATGGCACTTCCCTTTACTCATGTGCCAGCTCTCGTTCACCGCATCACTCCAGGGGAGATTTGTTACCATATACATGTGGTAGTGATGTGTGTGAATACACTAGGACCGTCGGGGCATTTTTTCCCTCTTTAGGAGGTTTTTTCCCCCGTGCATTGTATATACGCCCATCACTCTAGGGCTATCTATTTTTTCCATTGCACACTAAGTAACACACTCTCTATTGTGTGCCTTGAGCTTCCTTCGTCTTCTCCAAGCTGTGTGTGTTTCTCTGCAACCCTAATTCCAACAATAGTCGAGGACGACTATGATTTCAAGAGAGAGGTAATGTCATAATAATCAATATCTAATTCTCCTAAATGATTTTCTCATGTTAAACTGATCATTTAATGTGGGGAAGTGCCAGGGACGAAAAAGCTAGAATATTGGTTAAGCTAGTAGACCGGCCACAATAGGGATCCAAAGGAGGGAAAATAGGGATCCAAAGGGGGGCTCATTTGCAAAAGATCAATGTGCAACAATGGGCTTAAAAGACCCTAAGGTTCAGCCCATTAAGACTTCCAAAATGCTAAGGTTCCAAAATGCAAAGGTTGTGTCAAAAGGTCAAAAGCCTAGGGAAATTGGATGCTTTGTGTGTGTCCCAAAAGTCTTTTTCAAGGCCTACAAAGGAGGGGGCGAGCCCAAGAAGTAGGGGATGAGAGAGAAACACACACACACACACACACACACACACACACACACACACACACACAAGCTTCCTTTGTACACAAGGGGAAAGAGGGACACATGGCAGCTCCCTAGTCCAGATGCCCACAAGGTGTACTCAAATCCTATTGGATGGCCTTGGAGGTGGACCAATGAGAATTAGGCTATAGTAAGTCTAGTTTGATTAACTTAAAAACACTTTAAAAAAGAACCAATAGGAATTAAGCTCTCTAGAAGACTATTGGACAGTCTCTCAAGGGGTCCAATGAGCATTCAGTAGCCCAATGGCTTGTGTGATTCCTATTGGCTAGGAGACAAAGGGGTCCAATGAGAGTTTAGTTGCATTAATTAATTAGCAAAATCTCTCACAAAAGGGGAAAGGGGGACACATGTCAGAAGGCTATCACTTATGCTGCTTAATTTCCATTGGCTAGGCCTGGGGAGGTCCAATAGGGCTGTATCATGAGAAATTAACAAGGGGGATTGACCAAGAGAGAGATGGGGCTGATTTTCTCAAGGAATTATTCACTTACACACTCACACAATCAATGTGGGAAGCAAGAAGACTCTCTCTCTCTCCCTCTCAAGCTTTAATGGAAAGCTTACCACCTACTCCAATCTTGTGAGAAGGGAGGCCTACACCAACAACTCTTGGATTTGTGATGCAAATCCAACCAAGAGCCAAGCTTCAATGCATGCTCATCTCCTCTACCATGCTAATTTCTAAGCTAATCTATGCTAATATGAGTGATTTTGTGAGGAGATGTGTATCTTTCTCGTAAGAATACTCCTTCTTCCTCTCAATCTACTCTCATACCCTGCTAGCTCTCACCATCTTCAAAGGTGTGTGAGGTCTTGGGTCTAAGACCGTGAGGGAATTGATGTTGTGTTTAGTAAGTGTTGTGCTTAGTGCTTGAAGTTTCCATCTTCATAGCACTAGCTAGTATTGAAGGAACACAAAGAATTGTATTGTAAAATGTCTCTCTTGATGGGAGAAACCATAATACAAAGCCTTTTGGAGGGGGGACCGGATCCATGCAAATCCGGTCCTCAACTGTTGTCAATTGCTTAATTTATCTCTCTTTTGAAGTATTGTTCATGCTATCTAACTAGGTGTTATACTTTTTGTTGCTCTCTCCACCCAAGCACTCTTGTTATTCTCATTAGGAATCTATTCTAATGTATTGCTCACTATGTTCATGCTACTTTCCGCTACACACAAGTTACTAGACCATTAAATGTTACAGAGACAAACTTTGTATCCATTGTATGCGTGCCTCATTTAGTTTACAGTAATGTGCAAGAAACGTTTGGCTTAGCTTAGCCTTAGAGCCAGTTGAAATTATAGGTTTTAAAGGAGAGTAAGAAGAAGAAAAAAACCGGTGTAAAATATAGGCCTAAAGAAATAGCTCTTCAGGCCAAGGACTTGTCAATTTATTCTCAGTAGCATGCAAGGCTTGCCTATACATTGGACTTAATTCCACACAATTAGTTTTTATTATTACGTTATGATGTAGGATACTCTATCAAGGACATCATTGCCACCTACCGGTCAGTTACTTGCTTGATAATCACCAAGATGGATTCAAATTAAGGTGGTCTCTGCTTGCACAAGAATCACCCAATATCTTTGGTATAGGTAAGATCTTCTTTTTTTTCAATGATTTTAATTGATGAGTCTCCTATTGAAGTTGTTGCAACAACTAGTTTATGTGATAACATGAATCTTCTAAGACAGCCTCAAGGTAGGCAATCTCTTTTTTCCATGATATCTGTGTGGACTTGCACCCACATATTCACGATTGAGTTATGCTAGTCATACATCTCTCTTCAATCTATACATTGCATATCTCACACCAAAACCAAAGACTACCTAGTATGACTGCTTTCTTTAGGGTTTTGAGAATATTTCTCTTAATGGGGATATAAGATTTTTTTAATGATTCAAGTGAATAAGATTAAATCTTGAGAGGATCTCCTGCATAATCTATAGAATTGATTGTGTCTATAGTACCATTTTTGGGTACGACCCAACTTGTGACTAACAAATCACCAGGTTGATAGAATTATTGGACTCTTCAAACTTGTGTTTTCAAGGAAAGAAGTTCTCAACTACCAAGGAGTAGTAGATAATTTCACTATATTAATCTGATTACAATCACTATTGGTAGCAAGGTAAGCTATTATGGTACCCATCTACCTTATGGTTTTAGTTTACTTTTAGAATTTCACCAAAGATTTCAGGTTGCTAAGACAAGACCAAGGGTTCTTGGACAAAATCAAGCCAACAAAAAAATTGGTTGTGCAACATATTGCACAACATGTTTCGATGCAAGTGACATGGTTATACATAGCTACATGGTAGCAGTTACGGGTTGGGATAGAGGTTAGTGTATTAGGTACCTCCTCTAATAATTTTTCCTTGCGCATGCTACTTTCCTTTATGATGGAATTGAGGGTCAACTCAAGATATTATATACTCTTTTAGTGGTCAAAATCTCTTAAGATGGTCATAGGCTTACAAGGTACGGATAGTTTTTGGCACGTGTTTTTAGTCACAAGGTGTACAGCATGGTTTAGGAACTCATGGAGTTTGGTTTAGCTAGTGTAGAGCAAGGTTTATGAGGGTTTCACTGAGACCTGCCACCGAGTGTATCTAGTTACTTTCGCACACAAGTACTTGTCTTGACAGATGTCACATTTAATGACATCACTATATGAGACATATTCCACATGTGGAGAATGTGTCTCTGAGACTAGGGACTCTATCACGACACATAATTTAAAAAAAGGTGCCACTCTCATGTGTTTATCAAATCCATTTATTAGATCATTTCAAGCACTCAGTATCAAGAACAATTTCAATTGCCAAATATTCTTAGATATCTCATTAGACTTGTCAATGTAACAAGTATTATAGACAAGATTAACAAATGGTTGTTTCAGCTTTTTAGGCTGCGTTTATATATACTTATTATGCATATATTGAGGCTATGTCATGTCAATGAAAACGTTTCATTATTTGTACCTAGATGTGGTTTATGTTCACACTCCAGTATGGTTCAAATGTTTTAGCAAGGCTACCTAGTATTTGTTTCGTATAGCCTCTTATAAATTGCTATGGATCAAGGTGGGAAGTATTTAGCTCACATCAATTCCCTCAAGTTCCATGTGTGCTATGAGCATAAATTAAGTTGTGAGCATTTGCAAGCACAAAATGCTCCAATCATGGAAATGCACGCTCATGTAACTTTCTGCTAATGCATACACATGCTAAGTGTTATGGGCCCTAGTGTTTAGCAAACTCATATTTGCAATGGCAGGCAAATTCATAAATTTGATAGGTTATGAAGATTTTTAATCACAAGAAGTGCATTATCTCTCCTTATTTTATTGTGGGCCTTCCAACCATTGTACAAGGTTATGACTCGGTATGGGTGCTTGTAGATAGGTTGACTAAACTTTGTAAGTTAATTCCAACCAAATCCACTATTAAAATTCCAGATTTAGAAAAAATTGTTTGTTGACAATCTGTATAGGTTATATGGATTGCCCATCAATATTATGAGTGCTCGTGATCCCATGTATAATAGTCATTTGTGAAGGATGGTCTTGAAATGGTTGGGAACATAGCTCAATACTAGTATTGCAGACCATCCAAAGATGGATGGGTAGAATTGAACGTGTTATTACATGCTAGAGGATATGCTAAGAGTGTAGCTGGCAAGAAACAATTCAATTGGAATGATTATCTTCCTGTTTTGGAGTTTGCTTATAATAGTGCAAAGCATGTTATGACTAGGTTTAGTTACTTCATGGTTATGAATACAAGAAATATTCTAATGAGAAACGTTGTCAAGTCACTTTCATGGAATGTCAACAAGAGGTATTCTTACGTGTTCCAGAACCTTCAAAGAGTCTGAAAATTGGACATCCATCTAGTTACCTCTCAATATATTACCCCCTTCAGAATACTCAAGCTAGTTGACAATATGGTCTGCACAATGTCGTATTCATTTGGTTTTTCATGTAAGTTTTTTAAGTGAATGTTTACAAAGGTGCAACAATGTAGTAACTTAAGATGTTCTTGTTGATTATATTGAACCTCTCACTCAACCGCATGAACATGAATGTATTTTTTACTGCCAGAGTATAGGTCAAGATAGACGTGAGGAAGGGGCTACTTGGCAAAACATTAGGGTTCTTAAGAAGAAATAGCCCACTTTTGTTTTTGAGGATGAAAACGCTTCCCCAAGGGAGAAGTAATGTCAAGAAAATGGTAGGACCACAGGGGCACGGCCCTATCCTAAGCATGCATTGTCAAGGGATCTCCTAAAAAGGGGCCAAGTGGCCTATATAGGAGTACGATTGGGTGGAGATAAGCATGAAAATTTCTCTGTGCCTTTTCAATCATAGAGCTACAACAATATGGGTACATAGATGTAGAGTGGTTGTAACCTATCTGATCGACGGTCTACCAACAGGTTGATATTTTTCCTTGGAAGTGTTCCTATCACACGGAGCAGCAAGAAGTTGCTTTTTTCAAGTATCAAGGGTGAGTAAATGGGCACTACATTTGCATCATGTGACGTTGTATGGCTACAAATTCCACTGTGAGAGTTAGGCTTATAGGTACATAGGCTGGTTGTCATTTGTTGTGCCAATCTTAGTAGCATATAGTTGGAGTGGAGCCAAGTGTTCTAGAAGAAAATGAAGCACATTGAGGTGCACTACCAGTTCATCAAAGATGAAGTCTTTGCTAGTGACATCAACTTTAGTTATTGATGCATGGTTTTTAGGACCCCTTCTGAAAATGCAATAAAGGCACAGTCAGTTGTTGGGGAGATGAGGATACTCTAGTCCAAGGGATCTCGAAAGAGAAGAAAAATCTACTTCACAAGCACCAAAGAGTAAAAAGTGCCATGGACAGAAGATACGTGGGAACGAGCTCTTATGCATGCCTACAACCTATATCTTACAGAATAGCCCATTCTAGGTGTGAATTTCTAGTGAAATTTACACGAGGATGTTCGTGTGAACTCACAGCACAGCATACTCCGTTTTCACTTTTTTACCGACAGTAAATATTTTTTACCTACAGTAAATATTTTCACCTACATGGTAAATACAAATCACGTTTTACCTACAGTAACTTTTTTTACCCATGGTAAATATTTTTTACTGCACCATAAGTATTTGGTAGGTAACAGTTCACTGTTACTACAAGCAGTGATTGGGCATCAACAATGCAGTTACAGGAGGAGAAAAAGTGAAAATCTTATGGTAAAGGTGAGTCAACAGGGATAAAGACTTTTGAGTTGAAAAGAGACATGCTGATTTTTTCAAAGAACACATGTCAAAAGAAGCCATGGTTGAGGATTTTTTGAGAATTTGATATTCAGGAGGACCCAGCTGCCACCTCCCCCCCACAGGTCCCCCCCTGACATGTGCAGAACCTCCAGTTTCAACAGCCACCTTACCTGCTCTTAAATGCTGGTCAAGGCCTTATCCCCATGTGTCACAATCAGAAAAATCAGCATTTACCCTCCCCTCTCACATCACTCTAGAGAATATCTTGATGGTGACATATCAGGTGACCTCAATATGTTGACCACCCTAAGCAAAAAGTAACCCCAATCAGTGGATTTAAGCATGTTTATCCCTAATCCTAAACCCTCTCAGAAACCTATATAAGGAGGCCTTCTCTCACTCAAAACCAACACTTCACCCCCTTCACCAAGCAATGAAGCTATGACGACATTGCTCACAACGAGGAGCTATGGATGGAGCTCTACTCTCTCTCCCTCTCTCTCTCTCTCTCTCCCTCTAGTATGCTACATTACTAGCCCTAAAACCTAAATAAGGAGTCTTCTCTCATGCTCCATGGCCACCATCCTCGCCATCATTCTCTAAGGTATTGATGTGTTGCTAGTAGGATCATACCTACTTGCTGGGTTGATTGTTTTTGACAAGGGATTATGCCATCCTTGGCTTGCTTCTCTATATCCTTGTTATGTATGATCAGATGCCGTTGTATTGTTAAGCTGATGTCTTGTGTATATATATGCTACATAAGGTCCCTAAGCTTCGTTTCTATGTGTTTTGCCATATGTTTTGATGCCATCATAATGCCAGAAGTCTCACTTGCCTATGTGCACTATGTGTGAGGTCCCTAAACCTCTTAATTTAGGGTGGTGCCCCCTTTGTTTTGTTCTTTGCTTGTTTGCATGAGGCGTGGTTTGTGGAGTGTGCACGAGTACAGAGGCCACCCGATTGCACTGCTCTTTTTCTCGCCATCATTTTGGTGCCCCCACTGAGGAGGGATACACAGACCTTCAGTCCACAAGCAATGAAGATGTGCAATCTACAACATGGACGAATGGCATGAGGAGTTTGCAAATTGGAGAACAGAAGAGGAGGAGGCTTTAGAGGACTTAAAAGCTTTCATCGAGGTCTTGTTACCAGGTTGCAGTGTCATTGAAATTCAAGAAGTAAGTTCTTCTACATGCCTTGTTCGTGATTGTCGCCAACGAAGGAGAGTGAGAAGAAGAGCTTGATATACCTCTCCTCTCAACCTATGAGTGCTCCAGAAACCTCCAACGCACACGAGCTTGAAATATTCTACATCAACATACACGAAGGTACTATGACACACATTAAGGGAAGAGAAAGCATCACCAGACCTCTCTTTCCTGAGGAGCCGACTAAGAGGAGGAAGATCACCTCTACACCTAAGTGGCCCAAGGCCGCAGCGCGTGCTCAAGCATAAGGTAACATTTGGCTTAATCTCATTAATAAGGGATTACATGACCACTACAGGCAAGAAAAAGGCTAGTGAGCAACCAACTTCAACCTCCAACTTGCAACCACGACTCTCACCCCTAAATCCTCCTGAAGCAAAGAGGCGAAGGCTTGCCTACAAGATTGCCGCCCGTCTACGAGTGCTCCCAGTGCACTTTGTGAATCCAAACACCACCAATCCCAAGCCAACCTCCTGTCCGCGTGAAGATCACTTTGGATATTGTCCAAAGTGCTTTGGAGACCGGGTGAAAAGCCTCCCTGCCCTACCTTTGCTGCTAATTTTCAAGAAGTTATCTCAATCTAAGGAAACTATCTTAGTTGATGATGTGCTGCACATTAATGGTGTCACTTTCATTCGTCATGCTGATTATGGTAATAGCATCCAATTGTTGCTTGCTAAAAGGCTCAGCATTGTACAAAGTGTTGCCATCATGCCTTACGTCTTCACAGATGCATCAGGAAGAGTCGAAGTGATCCGAGGTGCTGACCTTCTATGGCTGATCAGGCTCATTGGTCCCAAGGTGGTGCAACTAAGCTAGGCTCTTGTGTGTAAGTATGGATGCCAATAATGAGAATGATGATCCCCGCATGTTTCCTTTCCATTTTGTGCGTCATATCCGTGTGAATATTTGTATTGATAGAAAAATCTTTTATCAGCAAAGAAAAGCCCTGTTGTTTGGAGCCGAGAGACTTGGGGAAATCTTGCGCTCTCCTCATCCTGTCATTCTACCCTTACTAGACTATTACCATTCCTTTGATGTGTCGATCTTCATCCTATTTTGAGCTAAGTTGTGCTAAAGCTCCAAATTATAATTACCATACTCTATTTTAAAATAAATTGGAGCTGTTTGTGTAATTGTTTACTCTCTCACTTATGGCCTTCCCTAATTTTTATGGTAAGCCTGGGGAGGTTGCTCCAGACTTTTTGGATAATTTGGAAATGGCCTTTCTGGTATCGGGAAGGGATGACGAAGCTACTAAGTTAAGGGCCTTTCCTTTGGTCTTGAGGGAAGGTGCAAAATTATGGTATCAAACTTTGGCACCTGAAGAAAGAAGAGACTGGGAGTCCTTAAAGATGGCCTTCATCGAAGAATTTCGCCGCCATGAGCCTCCAGAGGAGATATGGAGACAGCTCTTAGAGCTACGCCAAACATCACCCAATGACTATAGAAGCTATGAAGGAAAGTTATCCAACCTGTGGGAGAAATGGTGTGCATCACTAGGTGAAGGAGAAAGGGCGCCAGAATGCCTAAAGAAGGACTGTTTCCTGGCAGGGCTTTACCCCATCCTTCGAGAAAAGGTAAAAGGTAAATTCCCAGATACCTTTGATAAAGCTATAACTTATGCAAGGGAGAAGGATAGGAAGTTAAAATTCCAAGCTCAACTACAAGGGGGAATGGAGCCTCCACCGCTAGCTCAACCTATGGCAAGGGTAGTAGCAAGGACAGGAGCAACAGACCAAGAGTCCTCTCAACAAGAATTACTTCAACAAATCACCAATCAACTAGAGAGCCTGTCCATCAATCTGGTTCAAGGTGTAAGGGCTCCCCAGCCAGGAAATGAACAAAATAGACAAGAAGGACAACGGCAAGCACGTGAGTACATTTGCTTCAACTGTGGAGAGGTAGGTCACGGCATGTATTATTGCCCCCATCCACGACGCTATCAAGGAAATGGTAATCAAAGACGGCCTCCTCGCCAGCAAGTCACTCCTCCTCGAGCTAGGCCACTAAATGGACAAAATGCACACGTGGCTCCACCAATCCAAATATTGAGACCCCCTCCTCCACCACCACAAGCACTAGCAAAGATCCCTCCACTACCATCGGGAGGGGAGGACAGGGCTGTCTCTGTCATAAGTCTTGACAATGGTAAGGATAAAGGGAAAGAAAAAATGGAGGAAGCTGTTGCCATGCCAATAAAGAGAGTTAGGAGACAAAGAACTGATGAAATGGAAGCTTCAGAGCCGGATAAAGGGAATGAGGGTTCCTCCCAAGTGATAGGAGACAAGAAAAGGAAGAGTAGGTCAAGGAGGCACATAGGAGTAGAAGACTTTCCACTTGGGGTAGGATCCATACCTTACGACCTGGTAGCAGATGTGAGTAAGCAAGGACCAAAGATTTCATGGCAGCAACTCCTCCACCTTTCCCCAAAGATGCGTAGAACCTGGTCTAAGATGGTCAGCACCAAGAGGGCTAAGGCAAAGTCAGTTGGGTCTATTAGTGCAAGAGGCATGAAGGATATCGTGCCAGTCATTGATGCAGAGATTAAGAGTCAGCGAGTCTCCAATGTGTACGTAGATGGTGGAGCCGAGATTTGTGTTATGACAGAGAAATCAATGCACAGGTTGGGTTTGGAAGTAAACGAGCAAACTTCCTTACAAGCTAAGATGGAAAATAATGTAAGGGTGGCTTGTGTGGGAAAGGTTAATGGAGTGAAGGTTTCAGCTTTTGGTGTGGCAATCTCAATTGATGCTTATGTGATCCCAACTAAGGGGGAGGGCTATCCGCTAATCCTTGGAAGACCTTGGCTTATGGCTATGAAAGCTATGCAAGATTGGGAGACAGGTTCCCTTGAGTTGCGACCAAATCATAAGGTAGGTGGCAAGCAACAAAAAATTGTGTATGACATGAAGCATGGTAGACAACAAGACCTAGAGATGGAGACTTCTATGGATGAATGGAGCACAAGCAGCTGCTATTCATCTGAGGATGAGTCATGTGAGGAGGATGCTAGCTCTTTGGAAGTCATGGGTATAATACTGCGAAACCCAGAAGGAGAAAGTGGTCAAGACTCTCTAAACAAGGAAGAAGCCACAGGCTTAGAGGAGATGCTAGCTAAGGACCTACTAGAAGAAGAGAGAGAACCCTATTTGCAGGTACTAAAGAAGCATGTTGGCCTCTTTATAACTGATTACGAGCACATTAAAGGAGTGACGGTAACCCAACACCATATCCAATTAAAGGAAGGTGCCAAACTAGTGGTGCAAAGGCTAAGGAGATTAGGGCTAGTGCAACAAGATGCACTCTTAAAAGAAGTAAAAAGATTACTCAATGCAGGATTTATCTACCCAGTGAAAGATTCTGAGTGGGTGTCTCCAGTTGTGGTAGCACCAAAGAAAAATGGGAAGTCGAGGGTATGTGTGGATTACAAGCCTCTAAACGCAGCCACAAAAAGGGACCATTTTCTTTGCCTTTTCAAGATGAAATACTAAATGAAGTGGCTGGTCATGAAAGGTACACAGTGTGTGATGGGTACTCAGGCTACTTCCAAATCAGAATTGCAGATGAAGACCAAAGAAAGACTACCTTCATAACACCTTGGGGGTGTTTTGCTTATAGAGTTATGCCTTTTGGTTTAACTAATGCCCCAACTACTTTCCAGAGGTTTATGAACTTGGTGTTTCAACCTTACTTTGGTAAGTCCATACGAGTCTTCATTGATGATTTTTGCATTTACAGCTCTAGGGAAGTACATTTGTCCAAGGTTGATGAAGGTTTCACCCGTCTGGCCCAATTGGGTGGGCAATTGAATAAAGACAAGTGCCACATAGGTGAGAGCAAGGTCACTATACTAGGCCATGTTGTGTCTCAAGATGGTATTGAGGCTGACCCTGAAAAGGTAAAGACATTGTTAGCTTTACCTACTCCTTCAAACGTGAAGCAACTAGTCTCCTTCATTCAAAAGGTTCGCTACATGGGATGATTCATACATCTCCTTTCTCAGGCAATCTATCCTTTGCAGCAGCTCACTAAACACACTACATTGACATGGAGTGAGGAGGGTGAAAGGTGCTTTCAAGAAGTTAAAACCATTTTGAGCTCATTGCCTGTCGTCCTACAACCCACATGGGGTGAATTATTCTATGTAAATCCTAGTGTAGGTCCAGAAGCTCTAGGAGCTGTCTTGATGCAAAAAGACCCAAAGACATCTCTCATGAGACCAGTCTACTTCTCTAGTAGAGTGATGACAGCTGCTGAAAAGGGTTTCAGCGCAACTGAGCAATTGGTGCTAGCTCTTAAGTTTGCAGTGGAGAAGTTTCGGGCTTACTTACTTCCGAGACAATTTGTGGTGATCACAACTGAGGAGGTTTTTCCATATGCCCTACAACACATGGAATTGTCTCAAAGAATAGCAAAGTGGGTGGTGCAGCTTCAAGAGTTTGACTACACACTACAAGTAGAGGATTCCACCCGTGCTTGTTTGGCAGATGTCCTCACACAAAGGTGTTATGAGAAGGCCAAGAAAGAGGCACCTAGTAAGGTACCGCCTATCCCGGAGCCTGAAGTTCTACTGGGAGCACACAGTCTGTGTTTTGATAGGGCTTACAAGAGGACCAAAGACAAGGCATCAGCAGGCATAGTAATATTAGGTCCAGAGAAGGAGAAGATCTTTGCAAAAGGGTTTCATCTAAAAGAGGTTCATTCTAACAATGAGGCAGAGTACCATGCCCTTGTTTTAGGGTTGCAATGTTGTCTTTCTCAGGGCATCACAAAGCTAAATGTTTTTGGTGACTCCATGTTGATTGTTAAGCAAATGGTTGGTGAATGGGCCTGTAAAAATGACAAATTGTCTGTTAAGATGAGGGAAGCAAAGGCCTTGTTGAAGGGTTTTAAAGAAGTTCGAGTGCACTTTGTACCTAGAGATCAAAATCGAAAAGCAGATGCCTTAGCAGGTGAAGAACTACAAACTCTCATAGTAGGTGCTATCCTTGTGAAAAGTCCTTTATACCAGGGAAAGGAGGAGCTGCATGATTTACTTTACTTTCTTGAGCATTATGAAGCACCCTCTGGTATGAGTAAAAGTGAACGTAGGTGGTTGGCAAAAAAGGCTACCAGCTGTAGCTTAGTGAATGAGGACTTGTATTGTAGAGGGAAAGATGCTGTCTTAAGGAGAGTTCCTGCATCCCAAGAGATAAAGGATATTTTGTTTAGTTGTCATGAAGGTGTGTGTGGTGGCCACTTTGCACAAGAGATTACTAGCAGAAAGATTTTACAAGCAGGGTTCACGTGGCCAAGCCTCCATCGAGATGTACAACATTGGTGCCGCACATGTGAGGTTTGCCAAAATGCTGGACCAAGGCGTCTTACCCATGAAAATCAGCATCCAATCAAAACCTATGGGCCATTTGAAAAATGGGGGATAGATGCAATAGGGCCACTACCTTGCACTCAATCAGGGAAGGAATACATCATTATGGGGGTGGAGTACATGACCAGATGGGCAGAAGCTCGTCCCACAAAGCGCATCACAGCCAAGGACGTGAGTGATCTCATTTTTGAATGCCTTTGTTGCCGTTTTGGCACACCTTTGGAGATTCTCTCAGATAGGGGACCAGGATTTCGAGCTGATTTAGTCGGGCAATTGATGAGCAAGTTAAAAATCAAGCGCAGGCACTCTACACCATACTACCCTCAGTGCAATGGTCTTGTGGAAAAGGTAAATGGTCTTATATGTAAAATCATCACTAAGCAAGTGCATTTACATCCTAAGGCATGGGACAAACACCTAGATGCAGCACTTTGGGCCTACAGAACATCCTTTAAAACATTCTTGGGGTATACACCTTTTCACTTGGTTTACGGGCAAGAGGCACTATTGCCTATAGAAGTGGAGCTAGCAAGCCTCCGAGTTCTAAAAGCACATCAAGAGGATAGTCAAGAGAAGCAGGTGGAAGGAAGAATCATCGATTTGGAGAGGTTAGGGCTAGATTGAGAGTCAGCAGTGAAGTACTATGCAGCCCAGGCAGAGAAGAAACGAAAGAAGTTCAATCGCAACCTTGTCAAGAAAGGTATCAAGGAAGGTTCTTTAGTGCTCAGATACGACAATCGTTTTGATCGCAGGAAGGATGGTAAGTTCTTGCTTAAGTGTGAAGGCCCTTTTGTAGTGATACAGAGGTTCTCAAATGGTACAAAAAAAAAGACAAAAAAAAAAAGAGAAGAAAAAAAGAGAATGCTACCAGTGAAAGTGGATATTGACAATGGATGGGGTATGGCTTTCAAGGGTCTAGGAGACCAGTTGTTAGTCATGGATGGATACAATTATTCATCAGAAAGGACTAAACAGGGTGTATCAGCCAAGAAAGCAGTAACATGGCAAATTCAATTGGTACCAGGTGGGTAAGTATTCAAGAGAACCCTATTGTAGCACAACCTACAGCTAGAGGCATCAAATACCTCTAGCTTAAGGGGGAGGGCTATATGATGCATGGTTTTTAGGACCCCTTCTGAAAATGCAATAAAGGCACAGTCAGTTGTTGGGGAGATGAGGATACTCTAGTCCAAGGGATCTCGTAAGAGAAGAAAAATCTACTTCACAAGCACCAAAGAGTAAAAAGTGCCATGGACAGAAGATACGTGGGAACGAGCTCTTATGCATGCCTACAACCTATATCTTACAGAATAGCCCATTCTAGGTGTGAATTTCTAGTGAAATTTACACGAGGATGTTCGTGTGAACTCACAGCACAGCATACTCCGTTTTCACTTTTTTACCGACAGTAAATATTCTTTACCACAATAAATATTTTTTACCTACAGTAAATATTTTCACCTACATGGTAAATACAAATCACGTTTTACCTGCAGTAACTTTTTTTACCCATGGTAAATATTTTTTACTGCACCATAAGTATTTGGTAGGTAACAGTTCACTGTTACTACAAGCAGTGATTGGGCATCAACAATGCAGTTACAGGAGGAGAAAAAGGAAAAATCTTATGGTAAAGGTGAGTCAACAGGGATAAAGACTTTTGAGTTGAAAAGAGACATGCTGATTTTTTCAAAGAACACATGTCAAAAGAAGCCATGGTTGAGGATTTTTTGAGAATTTGATATTCAGGAGGACCCAGCTGCCACCTCCCCCCCACAGGTCCCCCCCTGACATGTGCAGAACCTCCAGTTTCAACAGCCACCTTACCTGCTCTTAAATGCTGGTCAAGGCCTTATCCCCATGTGTCACAATCAGAAAAATCAGCATTTACCCTCCCCTCTCACATCACTCTAGAGAATCTCTTGATGGTGACATATCAGGTGACCTCAATCTGTTGACCACCCTAAGCAAAAAGTAACCCCAATCAGTGGATTTAAGCATGTTTATCCCTAATCCTAAACCCTCTCAGAAACCTATATAAGGAGACCTTCTCTCACTCAAAACCAACACTTCACCCCCTTCACCAAGCAATGAAGCTATGACGACATTGAACACAACGAGGAGCTATGGATGGAGCTCTACTCTCTCTCCCTCTCTCTCTCTCCCTCTAGTATGCTACATTACTAGCCCTAAAACCTAAATAAGGAGTCTTCTCTCATGCTCCATGGCCACCATCCTCGCCATCATTCTCTAAGGTATTGATGTGTTGCTAGTAGGATCATACCTACTTGCTGGGTTGATTGTTTTTGACAAGGGATTATGCCATCCTTGGCTTGCTTCTCTATATCCTTGTTATGTATGATCAGATGCCGTTGTATTGTTAAGCTGATGTCTTGTGTATATATATGCTACATAAGGTCCCTAAGCTTCGTTTCTATGTGTTTTGCCATATGTTTTGATGCCATCATAATGCCAGAAGTCTCACTTGCCTATGTGCACTATGTGTGAGGTCCTTAAACCTCTTAATTTCGGGTGGTGCCCCCTTTGTTTTGTTCTTTGCTTGTTTGCATGAGGCGTGGTTTGTGGAGTGTGCACAAGTACAGAGGCCACCCGATTGCACTGCTCTTTTTTCCGCCATCAGTTATGTGAGTGTGTGCACACACACACACACACACACACACACACACACATGCATGTAGGGATGTATGTGCATGTTGCAGTCTTTTTCCAACTAATGCACACACACTCAAGATGAGAGAGGAGAAAGGGCCTCACGTGCATGCTTTCTTGCTACTTGCACTGATGGAGGATCCACTTTTCTCATAGATATGGAAGAATTTTGTACACGCATACAAATCTCATTGTTATAATCAAAATTTCAGGCACTCTCAGTGATGTTTAGTGTGTATCTTCAAAATATTTTTGCTATTAAAGCATATGATCAAAACAAGGAAAAAAGTCACAATGGCCTACATAGGCAAATGTGAAAGAATGTGTGCGATCCACTACTTCAATGTTCCTCTTTAGAGAAATAGGAAAACAAATGTTGATTATCTCTCCAAGTGGCCTACATATAGAAAAGACAATGTCTCTTATACATGTAATATGAACAAAAAAAGTTTGCCATCATTCATTTGCTATGTGGCACTAATCAACAAGCTTTATCCACCCGTCCACTATTGCCCATAAGAGTTCATTCAAAGGCCTCATGTAGGCCAAAAAAGACTCCTATCCCTATGCAAAAGGCAAAAAAGACACAGACTAGTAAGCCGTATTGTGATTAATGTTACTTTGTTTAGGACTTGTGTGGTGTCAATTGAGATGTTTTAACTATGTGTTACAAAACAGTGCAAATGTTTGATCCAAGGGACACAGAGAACATTTTATTGAAATCTTTGCCTCATTTTTTTTCATTCGGATGAATTACACGTATTTCTGTTCTTGTTAAATCCTAGAGCATTTCAAGTGCAAAAATGTCCCTTACACAAACATGTTTAAAGGTCTAAATTACTTCATGTGTTGCATCCAATTTTTAATTTCCTACCATAACACGAGTGAAATATATTAAGAGAGACAAAATGTTACATCAGAGTACCCAAGGAAGGGGTAAACGTGGAACCTATTAGGGTATGGTATGAACGTCAATTGTCAAGTATGGCAGTGGTGAATCCCTATTACACAACACAAGACTTGAATTCTAATAAACACAATGTTATCAAGCACCACTATAGAACTATGTGAAGCCAATCAATATTGGAGTCAAGCAAGAAAAAAGATCTTGTGATATCTCATATTGGAAAGAAGCTATAGCGACAATAGTGTGGAAATCAGTGAAAAATACTCACACACCGTGCGTGGATTTAACATTGTCTTTCATAATAAACACCTTCATGGCCTTCTATTATAAAAAAGGAAATCTAATTCTTGCTTTCCATGATATTTACATCTACTACAATGAAGAATACAAGAGTGTCACACATGGTATGAAAATAAGCAACCAATAGTGATCAATTGCCAAGTGCTTCTTACCAAGCCTGATGCATATTCACTCAACAAAGAATATCATGACAATACATGAATGACCTCATAGCTGCATTTTCCAATGAAAAGGTGATAAAACAGTAGATTGTCCCAAAATAAAGGTTCTCCCCAAGCACAGTCTAACAAATTGGATGTAATCATCATTCATCCTTACTACCCACTGTTTCGCCGCCTTTGTTTACTTGTTCATAGCTTCACTAATGTAAGCCTTCCACTTATCTTACATTTGGTACTCTGATCAACTACATATTTTGCCTTTGCAAACCATATCATAGCCAGAGCTACTAATTGTGTGGATTTGTCATGTCTCTGAAATATGGTGAAACCTCAAGAATCCAGGAACCCTTACATTTGAAGGAAAACCCTTTTTTGTTTAAATTTCATATGGAGATGAGCCATACAAGATATGACTAAGCAAGCCTAACAAGCCTACTGATAAGCACATAAATAGTAAACACGCCCATGATTTGACAGTCAAAGAAATCGACACGCAGCACACAAAAAGCAAACACAACAATGGAACATCTTGCATTCTGGTCCTAAATAATACACAGCAATGCTGGTCCTGACTAACACAGTAGTGATGCTATAAATATTTACTTTCTAAATGCCCTTTGATTTTAGCCGTCTATGCAAAGCCCTTCTCTTCATTCTTTGGGAAAAAAAGATGTGATGATCAAGGAGTGCACTCGGACAAGCTTCATAACTTTCCTATCTAATGTGTTTATGCCGTGTTGTTTCTACACATCTAGTACTTTTGAGTGAAAGTATGTCATGATAAAGTCTGTGTTAATGCTTTTTAGCCTGCCACAGTGATGCCTCATACTTCATCGAGAAATTGATGATACATATACTATTAGGGACTTCTGCTTCTTACTTCTACTCCTTTTATTTAGTACAACCACTGTAAGGGAAAGTTCATTTTCCAAATTATATACAATTCCTCAATATACTTTTGACAAAAAGGGAATTTGAGAAATCTCACATTTCGAGAAATCTAACCTGATATTTCACATTTTGACACTATTCTACTCCTGCTTCAAACCAGCACTATCATATTTTGGAACCACACGATTGTAAGGTGAGATACAGTTTTCCTGAACACTGCCTACAACCTTACCGCATAATGGTCCATTTGCAACATGATCTACACCCTTTACAGTGAATTTTGCCACACATTACCATCACTACCGTCTTCCCAAGTATTGGCCCTTTGGCACCACTGTTCAGATTGTCCTCTCTAGTTTACCACACAGCTTGTTTCATTTCTACGCCTGCTATTGTCTCAATTATGCAGATCCAGCACATAGAATGCATCCTCCATTCAAAATCTTATCTTTAGTGGCATATTAACTCTGTAATTAATTCACTTACATACTTCATTACTTACCGTGTTACCAACTTGACTCTCTTTTCTGCCACTTACAAAAACAATTTAGGCAAAGCACTGGTTTCAAAGGACACATTCAGACTGACAGCACCGCAATGTCGGGCAGTTCCTTTTCCAGCAGCCGCTCATCACACTCCTGCTATGAAGAATAAAAGAAATTACTTTGGCATCAGAATCAACAAAGCAGATGGGAGCTCGGGGAATCTGATTAGGCGCCCCTCTCTGCATTTTGCGCCAAAAAGTTCCCAGACTTGCTTCTGTTCCAAGGGGGGAAGTCCGCTCGTCCCTCTTGTGGGTCCGAGAACTGTGCATCTTTTTCTGAACAAATGGAGGCTCCCCACCTTGACGGAGCACATGATGTTCCAGGCAGTCTGAAAACCCCCCTCCCCCTAAGCTTACATCTTTGAACAAAGACACGACGCTTTGATGCCTTACTGCTTGGCTCCTCATAATGCCAAGCACACAGGCTAGAAAAGCCTCAGTGGCAAGAAGAGCTATTGCAAGCAAACATATGTAGACCAATTCCCACTTCATGCCTTTATTTCTTTCACTAGGAAACATTCTGAAAACTTTTATCACTATGTAAAATATAAAAACTACGCGAGCAGGTAAATGAACTAACATCAACAATTTCATGCTGATTGCAATATTGTACACCAAAGACTGCCGAAAGATGAAGGGGCAATAAGCCCTATATACACAGAGCTAAAATTTTCTCGTAAGCCCATTTCTGATGAGGGCTTTGTCAAATGACTGCAAGACAGTACATACCGACCATCATTGCCCTGCAAGTGAAAACCCTCAATCCCACTTCTGAAATGGGAGAAGGGGTGGAATAGGCTCAAGAAATGGTGAAGCCTCTCCTTTACAAACTAAAGTCGGAAACAGCTTACAAGAAATACTTCATTCTGTTATCTCGCTTCATCGCCCTATATACTGCTTGAACCTGCCATTCATTAGATCACAATTATCTCACTGAAGTCATCATAGTGAGTGTGAATGCATTGAACAGCTTAGAAAATACTCGAACCTGGTCACTGGAATCTACTGCAACAGGCCCAATTCTAACAGATACATACTTTCCTTTCGATGACATACTCAGCTTTACTTCATCCTGCAAAAGACCAAGGGTTTGTCACACATTTGTTTCGAGTAAATGGCCCTCATGATACCCCATAAAAGGCACGCAAGATGCTTTGAAGAACATTCTGACCTCTGGAATGGGACACTGAAGCACAGACTCAACCGCCCCAACCATCGCTTGAACAAAATCATCCCCACCACTCCCAATTGCTGTAAAGTTCACTGTTGTCGGATATGAATTCACCTGTACACAAGACCTGTTTAAAATTTTGAAAAAAATGCAACCAACGGATTCATGCCCCACGTACTGCATGCAGACATGCAGATAAATTTTTTGGCCTACGAAGGGCAATGCCGTAGCATTGCTTGACCTTTTCAGGCCAACTAAAAGTCCAACGAATTTTATCAATTCATGGAGAGAGAACCTATTGGCTGGTTGTAAAAATCCTTACATGCTCATTGAATAGCCTTGCAATCAGTGGCACACTTCGAAATAAGGGAGAGTTTTTATGCCAACAAAAACTAGGGAGGCCTCTGATTTTATCACTTGTTACAAAAGCAAGAAACTACTCTTATTATCAAAGAATAGGACACTTAAATGGGACTGAAGTCTGAACTTCATGAGAAGCCGCTAAAACTGGAAACGTTTAAAAAGCTTCATGCTGGAGATCATCAAGCTCGTCCAGTCTGATTGATATAGAGAGGCCAGAAGAGTTAAGGGGCCAGCTATAGAGACAAACATCAGTTTCGTAGCTGCCAAACGTCCAAAGGGCCCGGTATCTTCAGCACTGAACCAAACAAATTCAATCGGCACCAAAACAAGTTCAAAACAGATATAATCTATTCCAACCAATTTTCAACAAACAGTATTCAAAATCTCAGTTAAAGTTTAAACAAGTGGTTCTTCTCGTTGGTTTTCCATCTCCCATGCTTGTAACTCCATGTTCCCATCTTGCTACTTGTTGTCTAAAAAAAGCACCCAAAACATGATTTTGCGACATGCTATAGAAACCCTAATTTTTCAAAATTGTCGGAATCAAAATCCGTTCATGTCAGTGTGTAGGGCTCGTTGAGAGGATCAACTTTGACTTTTGTTGCATAATCAAATTTTCATTCTTTGCAACATAGAAAAGCGTTAAAAAGCATGTTTTTCGAGCTTATTTAGAGCATAAACAAAGTTTTGTTTCTTCATCTCCTCGTGTTGTCGTTTCTTCTTCATCCACCTCCATAGCTTCCTTGTCTTAGAATCGGTTTTCTTGTCAAAACAGCAAATGATTGAAGCTCTGGTTGTTCACACTTGGACACCCCAAGCAAAAAATCAATATAGAGAGGAGAGAGGAGAGTCGACATGGAATGGCGGAGTTTCGTTTTCAGATGCACTGGCCCCATAGCCTGGCGCCCCTTCCGATATTATTTCTTTATTATTGCTTCACCAAGTTACAACTTTTTTTAAGGTCGAGTTCTCTCCAAGACTCTGCGTCCAAGTGCTCTCTAGAGACTGGCCTGCTGACACTTAAAAACAGTAAAAAGGGATGCCCAAAAGCAGGGCCCCAAACGCTCTCATCCGAAAGCAGTATACCCCAAAATTCTACCCGAAAGGCATCTGCACTCAAAAGCATGCACCAAAACCTCCCAAAAGCAGTCATCGCAATTTGCGGAAATCCGTACAGCCTGCCACGTCAGCATGTAGGCGCAATTTACGGAAGTTCAGCCCAGCCTTCACGCTTTTGAGAAATAAGGTTTAGGCCCCTCGACCAGTGCACCTTAAGTTGGACAGGGTTAGGCTTTTAGAACCCTAACCCCTTTAGGGCCCACAGTCACATCTTCACGTTCTTTTGGGAGTCCTTCAAGTTGATCATGCCATGTCACAAACTTGTGACATGCCCTCCTTTTGAAAAAAATTGTAATCGCCCTCGATTATACCTGCAAAAAAGCGCTCAGTAGACACTGACGCTATGTACTCAGACACCAAACCTAAGGTGCAACGGAAGAGTTTGAGGATTTAGCTCGGATCTAGTACTCCGCACAAACACAAGGTAACTTTACTTCACTTGAAAAGAGAAACTAACCTTAACACAATGAAGGAGAGAGAAAAGAGAGACGACACGATATGTCGGGTCCCAACCACCCTCAAGGGCCCCCTTGCTCTGTTGCCAGAGCAAGTACGTGCTTTAGATTACTTGCACAAAATGCTGATACAATGATGCTAATGCAGTGGATACTTGGTACTTGAGAGGCTAAGTGCTGAATGCTGGAAACGCTAGTTTACTAGGCTGAAATCTGCTATTGATCAGATGAACGGTCTTTGCGATGGAAACGCGGGGAACTGTGTGCTGGATGTTGTGGTACTGCGGTATTGCAAAGAAGAAGGTAGGAATCTGTAACTTGACTGCGACAAGGCTGAAAACTGATGGCGCTAATGGTACCTCCCACTAGAGACTCACAAGGGTGCCAGGCTAGGTCCTAAGCTAGACTGAGACTGACTCTAGACTGTAGCAGAAGCTTGTCCACGTGGCACAACTGTAGTGTGCACGTGACATCCCTCCCTGTTAACGGGAGGCACAACTGCCGAACTTCTTCCTTTTTTATGCTTTCCGTACTTCTGATAATGAATGCTTCCAATGTTTGTGGATGCATAAGCCAATGAAAACTCCTCCAAACTTGTGGATATTTCGGATGTAGGTACTGTTGCGATGTAAACACCGACCAACCGAGTTACTAGGTAGCCTTACTATTGTCGCAGAATACAAGCCTTGATGCTGACTCTGTCGTGCGAGCAAGTACTACCACTCGAATAGCCTTGTCGTGAAAGCATTGCGGGTGAAGATGAAAGGTAAGGGTGCTTGGAGGTATTTCAAAGGGTTGCTTGTCAATAGAATTGGATGCACGCAACATGCGAATGCGAATGCAGAAGAGGGTTAGGGATAATTACTCCAACTCCTTTCATATCCCCATAGGAGGCAAGTAGATCTTGGTACTCAAGATCTGGATTTTCGTGGACCCGATGTCGATCTTCGTTCGAAGACATAGCGATGAAGACGGCAGCACACCCAATGCGCGATGGACTAAGGGTGGGGGTGGCTAATAAGTCCGGGATCGGGACACGAAGCTTCTTTGAGGAAAAAAAACTGAGAGAGGTTCTTTGGGTTCTTGTTTCTTCCCTTGAGTTCGTGAAGCCGAAGCACGCACAAAGCTCTGATACCAATGTGTCAAGTGTAGCGGAAGAGTTTGAGAATTTAGCTCTCTGCACAAACACAAGACTACTTTACTTCACTTGAAAAGAGAAACTGAACTGAACATAATGAAGAGAGAGATAAAGAGAGAAGAGAGACGACACAGCATGTTGGATCCCAACCACCCTCAAGGGCCCCCTTGCTCTGTTGCCAAAGAAAGTACTTGCACAAATGTTGTTACAATGAACCTAAATGTTGAGATGCTAATGGGTACGTTACGTGGATGCTTGGTACTGCCAAGATATTAATGGGTACTGCTGTAGATGTTGAGGGGTACTGCGGTGGATACTTGGCTAAGCACTAAATGCTGAAAATGCTAATGATGTTAAGGCTGGGATCTGCAATATGATGGCGATAAGGGCTGAAATCTGATGATGCCGAAACTGATGCTGATGCTAAAAACACTCCTGATACTGCAGGCTGAAAACGCTGATTTGAAGTGTAGAATCTGTTGGCCGAAAGGGCTGAAATTGCTGTAGTTCATGGGCTGCTGATAACGCTGGAGTGCTGAAGGAAAAACGCTGAATTGGATGCTGAAGATACTTGTACTGCGGGTGCTGCTTGTGCTGGTACTGCTTCTTGCTTATGGAGGTGACCCTCCACGTCCTTTAAGTAGCTAAACAAAGCTGGGTCGGGCAGCCACTAATCCAGCCCCACGACCTTGACAAGAATGGGCTAAAAAATCACTTATTATTAAGTCCCAGTAATAAGAGGAGTTCGTATGCCAGGTGGTACTTCCTTCTCCGGCACAAGAAAGTACGAGAGCTTCCAGCCGGCAACCTTCCCAGGAGTTTGTTCCAATCGAGGGAGTCTACATGAATATGGTGCAACCATCTGACCCTTATCCAATGCAACCGCCTTTGCCCCCACCTCCCCCACCACCACCGCCACCAAGCTACAATGGTTGGAGCCCATATGGATACCCTTATTATCCGTACCCGGGAAACGCGTCTAACCAACCGAAAGATTTCAAGGATGGCGGCACGACAATCAAAATTTTTCACTTTTTCCTGGGTGAAAGATCGGAAGAAAGCATTGAAGTTTCTACAGCAATTCAACAACATCTATGCTTTGGGGAACTATACAAAATTTCTCGAGCAGCAGGATTTCTTAAAGATAATACGATGCAATGGTGGAGTAGAATTGCGACACAAACGCATGCTCCAAGGACTTGGCAAGCTTTCAAGACAATCTTTGCACGTAGTTATATGACTTCTCTCTTTGAAGTCCGGATTTTGGCATAGTAGGGCAACTTGAAAATGCTTGCCACAGAAACTATGGACGACTATAACCAAAGGTTTCTCAACCTGTACCTTCTGGTGTTCTTTAAGTTCATTCCCTTGGAGGCCCAATGCAAGCGATACACCATTGGACTACCATCACCATTGTAGGAACATTGTCTCTCCAAGCAAGTCTCCACCATGCAAGAGCTTATGGACCATGTCGCGGTCGGCTACAAACTATAACCAAAGGTTTCTCAATGTGTACCTTCTGGTGTCCTTCTTTAAGTTCGTTCCCTTGGAGGCCCAATGCGAGCCATACACCATTGGACTACCATCACCATTGTAGGAACATTGTCTCTCCAAGCAAGTCTCCACCATGCAAGAGCTTATGGACCATGCCGTGGTCGGCTACAAACTGATGAAGGAAAAGCTAGAGTTTACCACAAAAGAACCTCCGACCACTAACCACAACTCTCGGCAACAACGAACAAATTCTCGAAAGTCTCGTGAAAGTCAACCGCAAAGGCCTCGTTTGACGCCTCAACAACGAGACACCTTATCACAAGAAGGCCGATGCTTTGGATGCTTTCAAACAGGGCATAACCATTCTAGTTGTCCCCATCGCACTGATAGACCAGCGGAGCCGACGCCCGCACCGACAGTCAACAGAACCCTAGCGCCACCTCCAACTAAGAGAGCTAGACCTGCTATTGGACTAGTCCCTGATATTTATGGCATACGCCTTGAGAGTACAAATGAATTGTGTCGAGAACATGGCAAAGTCAACGGTTTTAATGCCCTTATTTTCTTTGACCTTGGAGCTGTAGTGAACTTCATCCATCTAGGATTTTTGAAGCAGATGCACTTGATTATGATGCACAGGGTGGAGAAATTGAAGCAGAGCTAGCCCAGGAGCAAACTCAAAAAAGTGGTACCACTCATTGGTGCTCTTCCAGTGACTATCCAAGATTATCATGGAAAAGCCGATTTCCATATTGTGAAGTTGGAAAATTTGCGACGTTTTCTTGGGCATGCCTTGGCACGACAAGAATGATGCGACTCTCCACATTCGGAACAGAATCATTATCCTCATGCAAAAGGACAAGTCAATCATCCTCAAAGTTCGGCTGTCCGAACAAAAACCTGAATGAATTTTCTAGTTGTTTTGTTATTTAGATACTTTTGAACTCTATTTGAGCAAGTATTGTTTGAAATTTGTTTGAAAATGATGGTATCTGTTTTAAACCTGTCTTCGTGCTGATTTGAACTGTTTGACTCTGGTTAATACTGGTTTCAATGATTGGTGATTTTACTCCCAGAAGGAGTAGTGAGAAATGTTGGTTTGGTTTTGTTTAAACCTCAGAACGACGCAGACGGGATGTCTAGGGAGCATTTTGTTGTATGCTGGGAAACCTTCGAACAACGCAGATTGGATGTCTGGAGAGCGTCTGGTTGTATGCTTGAACCTCCAAACGACGCACGCTGCAGTCTTGGGTGGGGGGGTGTTTGGTTGTGAAAGGCCTCTATATCTCCTCGCCCGGACCTTTTTAGGTTATGCGGGAGGAGTGATGAGGGTGCCGTTGAACAGCTCATGGACCGGACCTAGATGGTTATTTACGGGGGGAGTGTTCATCGGCGGCTTTATGTTTCTATGTCTTGTAACATACATATATGAGCATTTGACGAACGCTACAGTCTGGAGGGGCGTTTGGTTGTGAAAGGCCTCTATATCTCCCGGCCCGGACCTTTTTAGGTTATGCGGGAGGAGTGATGAGAGAGTCGTTGAACAGCTCATGGACCGGACCTGGATGGTCATTTACGGGGGGAGTGTTCATCGGCTTCTATGTCTTGTAACATGCATATGTGAGCATTTGTGTTGCATCATGATGTGACAACCACTAAATATTCCTTATTGGATGAGATACTTTTGGGAAGTCAACGACCCAGGATATCAAGAGTTCCAATCTAGAATGAGACTCCTTATTGGATAAGATACTTCTGGGAAACCAACGACCCAGGATATCAAGAGTTCCAATCTAAAATGAAACTCCTTATTGGATGAGATTCTTCTGGGAAGCCAACGACCCAAGAAATCAAGACCTCCGATTTGGATTGATAAAACTGATTGTCCCTCGGAATGTCCCTCGGAAATTTTTGAGCTAACTTGAGTTGTTTTGCAGATATGCTGTGATCGCGGACGATTACTTTCTTTCAAGAAGGGGGGGATGTCTTTGAGGCACTGCTTCTGGGTTTGTCCTTATGCACAGTCACAATGTGGATGGCAGTTTGTTGTTTGTTGACTGAAGTGAGGGTCACACACCTTTTTTCAAGGCTTGCCAACACATCTGATTTTCCTACTTACTCCCTTGAGTTATAGACCGAACACTCTACAGATGATCCCAAATGCAAGTCACTGGTTGGATTTCAGCCAACGAGAGAGAATTTTCACAGCGATATGCCATAGTTGAAGGGAATGGCCATTTTATGGTCTCCGTTCCCCGTTCCCATTCCAACTTCCCGTTCCAAATCCCCATTCCGTGTATCAAACATGAGTATCCATAACAGGAAGTGGCATTTCATGCCCGTTGCTATTCCCCGTTCCCAGTTCCAAGTAACTACGTGATATGCAGCATCACGCTTTGGACCATGTAGAAGGCTAAATGTGCCCACATTCTCGGCTCACATTCTCCCCTATGTCCACCATTTTGACAGCCATTTGGACAAAGCTATTGCATACTCTTTGCAATCAGTGGGATTCTTCAGCCGGCTCCCACGAGGCAACGGAGCAGCATCGATGCGTCTTTCTTCACACATGGGCACAGTCGTCAATTCTTTTCCATCGGGATCAAGGTCACAACACAAGGCATTATGCACCCCCATAGTGGTTCATTTTACATTCATTGTACAGACCACCTTGATGTTTACATGGCCTACACATTGTCACTTCTCTTTTGTACTTCCTCTGGGTGATGGGCCATTGAGCATCTCTCGAGGTCTTTTAAGTACATAGAATACAGCCCCTTTTCTAGAGAGAGAAAGAGAGAGAGAGAGAGAGAGAGAGAGAGAGAGAGAGAAACCAACACACTCGACAATGAATTCGATGATCAATACAATGGGGGCTGGTGATTCTTATATACCCCACAACGAAATAGCCCAACCCGAGAGCCATACCCCCTCCCCCCCTTTGTGCTTCTTTCCATGTCTAGATGTTCCTCTCTCATTACACTCAATTACATCTTGCACCAATGGACATTTCCAAACAAAGCCCTTGGCAGTGTCGGTCGCAACAGCCAAAAACCCTGTGAATTCTTGTTCATTCAAGAATCAAAACACTTCCAGAACTCTCTCTGAAGTATCCAACAACGGTTCTGCAATACTTCTTGACAGGAGATTCCTTTCAGCTGATAGTTGACTTCCGATGCAGCTCCTGATTGTAATGGTCTGAACTTAAGTCTCATACCCACCATTTTCGCAGGTATATGCTGCCAAATAATGAAAAGTTCCCCATCTCAACACATCACCAGGTTTACTGTTGCTCACGCTATTTTTATGAATGACAAATCTGCCAACTAGCTATGACTATAACCAGCCCATCAGTCATCTAGGAGAAAAAGAACCTTGATTGTCGATAACAATATCAATGGTTTTGTATACTGACTGAACATGATACTGACTTCCTTCCGTCCTGCCAAATCTCTTCTTAACTTCTTCATCCGACTTATCCAATGTTACCACTTCTTGGCAATGTTAACCTCTGCTCTTGGATGAATAGCAAAGCTAAAACCTTCTTGAAAAAGTTGTTTCAGCTCTTTCTCAGTGCTTTTTTCCTTCTAACATCTTCACTAAGCTGGTGCACACAATCTGAGAACAAACAGTACCTTTTCATTGAGCACCTTCCACTCCTCATCAGATGTTCCAGAGACTGTACCTCCCAGCACAATATTTGTCGTCTGTGCAATCCTTCCTTCAGATTTAGCAGCCTCTGAAAAAACAAGGCAGTAAAGAGACTAGTTTAGCACTTGAATGCAAACAGGCATAGCCTTAATAATCACCACAGCCATAACATCATTCTTTACATCTAGAACGAGCGCAGAGAGTCAGCATGTTTCATGCCAAAAGAACAACTGAAATGACGCACAGAAATGCCAAGTCCATGAGTTAGTCTCCAATGGAGTGTTACAAGGTGCCATCAGCATTCATGCATGCTTCTTTGCACCTGTGGCATAAGCAATGTGCTCGTGATGCAGTGCAGGTTTTGCCCATTTTCCAGTGCGTTTATCATCTTCACAATGGCTCACCGGATAGGACTTCAAGAACTGTATCTTGGGGAGGCTTGGAGCTTGAACTTGCACAGCAAGTGAAGACGGGAGCTCTCTGCGGACTATTGCGCAAGGCACGCATTTGTATCTTCAATCCCCTGTGTGAGTAGGCATCTCTGAGTACATGCCAGGAATGGCAAGCTTCCCCCGTACGCACCCGAAATCCAAAACCTACCCCCAGAAGATTAGAACAGACTAGCACGCCCATTGAGCCACTACCGCTTGAGAACCCACAGTAGGCAGCCCACTGCAAGCTCTGCGCTCTATTCACTCTGAAGCTTCGACCATTTACGGCAACCAGCTCAAGGTCTCAATTGCGTGTTCTAAGCGCAGACGAGAAGAGAGCACCAATTTTCAGCGTTGGTAAAGGTCCGGGGAAAATTAACGATACCTGGTAATTCGAGATCTTTACCGTCCATCTAATCTACATTTTAATTTCAATTGAAATCCAAGGAATCTAAAATTCCTCCGGCAAAACAACACTAGGCATGATGTGCCTCTATGAGGTTCCCCAAAGTGCATTTTTTGTATGAAGTTCCCAAAGTGCATTTTTTATGAGCAGCTCAAAAAACTTGGGCTTGTGAAAAATTACACTTTTATCTCCATATCTTTTGTGGGAGATTGTAACTAAACTGTCAAGGTCGTGTGCAGAAGATATAAGCACTCAGTCCATTGTTGCTTCTCTTGCAGAATCGGATGTTGCAACCGTTGGATGCATGCCACATCAGTTGGCGGAATATTGTTCAATATTTTGCAAATGACTGCATGGCACGTCAGAAGTGATCGACACGTTAGCATACGGAATGCAGTCTCCGCAGATGAATCATTATTGTATTCAAGCTCTGCGGCCTACGCAATCTCTGCAAGTAAACCACTGCATCAAGACACCCCCCCCCCCCCCCCCAAAGCAACCTTGACGACCGAGATGACCATTCCCATAATATTGACTCCCACCATGACTCCCGACCTCCCCTGGTCACCATGTGGTCGCATCAATATTATGGAGAATGGTCATTAAATGCATCAAACAGAACGCAATTCTTTCGATTTGCAAATGTTTATTTCACAAGTTAAAACCAAAATCCGATAGGTGCATTGTAATTGTTTACAGGTTTTGTGAGAACACTCACGAGAAAGTCTTTTATCCGAGTCCGTCAATCTCCTTCTCCTTAAGATGCAAACCTACAATGAAGTGTCTGCCTCAATGTGTTAATTTGATATGTTTAAATGCCTCAACAATCCAAAACTAGGGCGTAACATTTGCTTCATGTTACGGCCTTCAAAGCATCTTACTTAGCAAGTTATAATGTTTTCCAAATTAAAGGAAAAAACACACATAAAAAATAGTAAAAACTTGAAATTTACCAACCTTGTGACCCGTTTAGTGCTAATTTTCTCAAAGTCCAAAAGGAAATGCTCACTAGAGAGTGAATTTCAACCTAATTTGGTAGTCCTTGCTTGAATCTGCTCATAGCTATGGATTTTCATACACTTAGAGCGGTCCTATGTACTATGTAAGCTCATTAGCTTGGTTCATGCCACCGACACCTAGTGAAAGACCATTCATATACACTTACAAAGTCCCCTCAAGTCCCTATATTGATAGCATATATCAAGTCCATATGTTGATAGCATATCTCAAACTTTGGAAGCTACTATGCCATATGCATAAATTTGAAGCCTTGCTTCACATAATGATAGCTCATCAATGAACATAATGATAGCTCACTAATGAACCTTGGTCAAGTATCTAGGCTTGGAGCCTTTTGATGCTTCTTTAGACACGCATGACATGCATGATAAAAATAGCAAGGCTCAAGCCATGCGAAGCACAATGTATGCAAACTTGGCTTGAATTGGTTCTTACAAAACTCATAATTGCAAAGAAAAGGCATAAATTGTAATGTACCTTGTACGCAAGATAACAAGAACCTTGTCTTCTATTTATGTTCTATTGTTGAGCCTTGCTTGGCTAACAAATTATCACATTGGAGTCTAATAGAGCCTTGCTTCACTGTAACAACTGATAATTGTACAATTTGAACAAATAAAAAATGAAATGTAAAGAATTATGCAACCATGTTAACAACATTTTGTGTATACTCCCTCATTTATTTCAACCGACAACCATCCCAAAAAGATTAGATTCTTAATCAAATCCAACGACTCGTTAGTGCTTTGGCCAGCTTTGTCGAAGCATGTCAATACTACCATGTCAAGTGACCTATATAATAACTCAAAAAATGCCTTGATAGACCATTAGCATCACAAAACAAACTTAATTGCCATTAGCATCACTAAGCTTGATTGATGCGGCATGCAAATTTATCTCAAGAATTTTACTACAATGATTTATATCATCAAAGCCTTGTTGTGCTTCAACTTTTGAGACTTCCACAAAATATAATAAAATGCAGAATGTAAAAATCTACATTTAACTTACTTAGTGGCTCAAAAAATCCTTGATTGCATCAAATCTTGCTTTGACATCGCAATCCTATCCAAGAAGGAGTGCTTCCTATCCAAGAAGCACTCCTTGCTCAAATTTTTGCTTCTTAAGTACCTTCTTTTCTTGCAGGGAGCCTGTCATAATAATCAATATCTAATTCTCCTAAATGATTTTCTCATATTAAACTGATCATTTAATGTGGGAAAGTGCTAGGGGAGAAAAAGCTAGAATATTGGTTAAGCTAGCAGACCGGCCACAGTAGGGATCCAAAGGAGGGAAAATAGGGATCCAAAGGGGGGGCCATCTGCAAAAGAGCCATGTGCAACAATGGGCTAAAAAGACCCTAAGGTTCAACCCATAAAGACTTCCAAAATGCTAAGGTTCCAAAATTCAAAGGTAGTGTCCAAAGGTCAACCCTAGGGAAAATTGGATGCTTTGTGTGTGCCCTAAAAGTCTTTGCACATCCCTACATGGGAGGGGGCAAGCCCTTCTTCTAGGGGATGAGAAAGAAAGCCACACACACACACACACAAGCCCCTTTACACAAAGGGAATTAGGGACACATGTCAGCTCCCTAGCCCAGATGCCCACAAGGTGTGCCCAATTCCTATTGGATGACCCTTGAAGTGGACCAATGAGAATTAAGCTAGAGTAAATCTAGTTTAATTAATTTAAAAACATTTAATAAAAGAAACCAATGAGAATTAAGTCTCCTAGAAGACTATTGGGCAGTCTCCCAAGGGGTCCAATGAGCATTCAGGAGCCCCATGGCTTGCCTGATTCCTATTGGCCAGGAGGCAAAGGGATCCAATGAGAGTTTAGTTTAATTATTTAATTACCTAAAGCTCTCACAAAAGGGGAAAGGGGGACACATGTCAGAAGGCTATCACTTATGCTGCTTAATTGTGATTGGCTTGACTTTGGGGAGGGCCAATGAGGCTGCAGGAAGAGGAAATAGCAAGGGGGCTTGCCCAAGGGAGAGAGGGGGCTGATTTTGGCAAGGCATTATCACACACACACACTCACACACAGGCTATGTGTGAAGCAAAGAAGACTATCTCTTCCCAAGCTTTAATGGAGAGCTCATCACCTACTCCAAGCTTGTGAGATAGAAGCCTACATCAACACTCTCTTGGCATGTGGATGCAAATCCAACCAAGATCCAAGCTTCAATGCATGCTCATCTCCTCTACCAAGCTAATTACTAAGCTAAGCTATGCTAATATGAGTGATTATGTGAGGAGATGTACATCTTTCTCGTAAGATACTCCTTCTTCCTCTCAATCTACTCTCATACCCTGCTAGCTCTCACCATCTTCGAAGGTGTGTGAGGTCTTGGGTCTGAGAACGGGGATGGTTAAAGTTGTGTTTGTTAAGTGTTTTGCTTAGTGCATGAAGCTTTCATCTTCATTGCACTAGTTAGTCTTGAAGGAACACAAAGAATTGTATTGTACAATGTCTCTCTTGATGGGAGAAACCATAATACAAAGCCTTTTGGAGGGGGGACCGGCTCCATGCAAATCCGGTCCTCAACTGTTGTCATTAGCTTAATTTCTCTCTCTTTTGAAAGTATTGTCGATGCTATCTAACTAGGTGTTATGCTTTTTGTTGCTCTCTCCACCCAAGCACTCTTGTAATTCTCATTAGGAATCTATTCTAATGAAATGCCCACTATGTTCATGCTAATTACCGCTACACATAAGTTATTAGGCCATTAAATGTTACAGAGCCCCACACCAAAATTTTCTTCCCATATCAAGCCTTAGAACCATGTGCTTTTGCATAGTTTGGCATTACCTCTCCTTGAATTCGGTCTGGGTATTGATTGTTGAATCTCTTGACCCTTCGACCACACAATATAGTATTGGTGAAAAAAAGCTTTCATGCACGCAAAAAGGTGAAATTTTAAGGTTTGCATGCATGTCAAAGCTTCCATGCGTAGCCTTGCATCACGTCTTTGATGTGAGTGCATAGAATTCTCTAAGAACTCGCTCTTTACTAGAATTCCCAAGCTTGAGCCCTTGCCAAGACCAAAACTTTGTGCCAAAGTATGAAGGTCCATTGATTTGGCCAAAACTCGGATAGCTTGACAATTTGTGTTGCCAAACCGTAGGCTAGTTTGAAAATTGGGAATGTTGAAAGTGGCCACCTAGCCTTGCCATGATGGTCAAAAATAGCACCTTGATTGTTCTGATGGTCTTGAGGAGGTTGGGGGGAGGGGGGTGGGGGATCCACCCTTGACCACCCAAAGGCCCACAAATTTAAAGCTTTGGCAGATTCAAGTATGAACTCAAGGCCACAATACATAGTGATGACAAGAGTGAAGCGAAGTGCAAAGAAAGAGAGAGAATTGCAAAGCAAAGCTTGTCAATTGTCTTTCCCTAATAAGTAAAAAATACATCATCACTCAGATCGTGAAGAATAAAATACAAGGCTTCAAAAAGATGGACAACCATTACTCATAGAAAGCATTACATCATTAATTCTCAGATTTTGGACATAAAAAACAAAGCTTCACAAATGAAGGGCATCCATTATTCATAGAAAGAATTACATCATCATTGCTCAGATCTTGGACAACAAAAATAAAGCTTTAAAAAAACAAGACATTCGTTATTCATAGAAAGCATTACATTTAGTATTACTTGTAGGGCATAAGGTCTATGGGTTATATGTTGCATCTAAGGTCATTTTCTTGAAAAATTGAGTGTTGTAATAGTACTACCCTCTAGGAAATATATTACTCACCACGCATGCCAGCTGCTCTTTGAGTATTCCCTCATCCTTCATTGTGATTATTCTTCGTGATTATCCTTACTATCTTCCAACAGGAGATAGCAAATTCCCCTCTTCATTCAAATGAAACAACCTACACATGTTGAGCTTGTGTGGATTCAATAAAGGCCATACATTTCTATTGTTATCTTGACCACATGCTTGAACCATTGCTTTCCATATGCTCCTTTGTCTCATTGGTGATAGCCTCCAAGGTATCCCAAGAAAACTTGATGAATGTTTCAAGTTATTTATACATTGTGTGGAGAAAGTATTGTTCAATGCCAGCTATTTTGTGTAGCCTCATAAAAATTGTGAATACAATGCCATTTTATAGGACGACTTCTCCATGTGTAGTAGCTATCTTAGGATTGCTGTTGAGAAATTGGACAGTATGTTGGGTCGATCGTGAGATGCTGAGGGAAGTTCTATATGTGGTTTCATCTTGTGACGTCTTCTCAAACCACTTCTTTTGCCAAAGCGGTTGATTTTCTAGAATTGCAAGCACTCGATCAGCTGTGATGGCCACATCTGCATGATCACCTTTTTTATTTGGATCGAGAATTGGCAAGAGCTTCTTCTTCCATAGAAATGTTTCTCACTTCATTATGGTAGTGAAACCATTTCGTGGCTGAAGTTTTTGACCACTTCATTTGGCTTGATTATGAGCAAAGTTGTAGATTCTAGTACTTTGAGCTCGTACAACATGAAGCCTTTGTGAGAGGGGTCTCGAATGTTTGCAATCTGTTTCCTTAGCTCTTCTCGAGCATCTATCAGCTTTGTTATTTCTTCAAATTATGGTAGACCACCACCAATGTGGGCAGATCTACTCTTTCAGCCTCTATGGCTGGTATTGGTACTTGCTGAGCAGTTACTAAAGATTTAGCCTTGTTGGAAATGATTTCCCAATCTTTACTTTGTAGCTCATGTGCATGTTGTTCAACCTGGGTGGTAAAATCGGCTTGATCCTTGGCCAGATGTTCTTTTAGCTCTTTGATTTCTTGGTGCTTTTGATTTTGAATGGCCATATGGCCGGCTGTCATTACTTGTCTATCATGTTGTTGGTAGTCAAACCAGAAGGGCGCCCTTCAAGTTGACCTCTTCATTTTAAGCGAGTCTTTGATTTTATTCAGATCACCTTGAGTATGTCTATGCTACATCCGAGTTGTAGAATTTATGAATGGGTTTGAGACTTGTAAAGTTGGCCACTAACCAAGTGAGCCCTAGGTATAAAAATCATTTTGTAAAGTGGGAAAGGGACACTTATCATTATCGAATTTTAGAGTTCTGAAGTGTACGATTGAGAGCGGATACTCTCATGCACCTTGTAATGCTCATCTCTTGAGCTTTGGTAATCACATTTTGAATCCAAAACTTTCAATGTGTTCCTTGTATGTTGCTCTTTCATTCAAGTATAGTCATTGTCGATTCTATTATGGTTTACAACTATGCATTGATAGCCGATTTTCAAAAATCAAGAAAGAAAAAGAAAAAGGTTTATCTTTCCTCTGCCCGAAGCACGACAACAGCATCGGAAGGGGCTCGACAAAGCCCCGGTCAGTCGGTGAGCCACAAATTCTCTCTCTCTTTTTCCTGCCCCCGCCATGGCCCATGCGGCCTAGCTCTAGCAGCACCCCTGGCCACGGCCCGTCACTATCCATCATTAGCCCCGGCTTTCGGAGCCGCGGTTGCAAGAACCAACCCTAATCGGGGAGAAGCACAATACGAGAAAACAATGAAAAAAACCGTTTTTCACAATCACCGGCGAGCCACCACCAATTTGGCCACACCTCTCTCCATTATCATCAGAGGACAAAAGTCTCTCTCTCTCTCCTGCTCGGCTCCGCCAATCCACCATCTCTCTCTTATCTCTGCTCATGTGTCACCCAGCCCAAAGGACGCATAAAAACAAACCGCCACTGGCATTCCCTCACTAGCGGGCCGCCGTGCTTTTCTCTCTCTCTCTTTCATTATTTTCCAATCTATCTCTCTCTCTCTCTCTCTCTCTCTCTCTCTCTCTCTCTCTCTCTCTCTCTCTCTCTCTCTCTCTCTCTCTCTTATTCACACCACACACACACACACACACCTCCTCACACACCCCTCCCCTGGATCGCTCACCATCCTGCCCTCTCTCTCTTGCAGGCCCGTGCAGGCGCCGCCATCACAGAGCCGCTCTCTCTCTCTCTCTCTCTCTCTCCCTCTCTCTCTCTCTCTCTCTCTCTCTCTCTCTCTCTAAATACACACACACCCCCTTACACACACATACACACACACACACGCACTCTCCCCTTCCCTCGCCCAACACACGCTCCCTCCCTCTCTCATTCTCGTTTTCTCTCTCTCTATTTCCCTACGTAGAGCACCATTTTATATATATATATATATATATATATTATGCTATTGTTCACACACACACACACACACACACTCTTGCCGATGAACACACACACTTACACACACTCACACAACCCCACATACACACACGTATATTCGAAAAAACACATGCACGCCATACACACACATCACAGAAAAAGAAAACCGAAGAATCGACGTCATCAACAAAAAGAAGAAGAGGCCAAGTTGCACGCCGCCGACACCGAAACAAGAAAAGACACCGAAGGCATGCCCCGACCAGCCCCGAAATTGACGAACGCGCTATATCGACGCACCAGCTAAGGCCACCGTTCATCGGCATCTCATCCACGACGCCCTCTTTAGTGAAATCTGTAGGTTGTCATCATTTTTTCCCAGTTTTAAACCAAATCTTGTTAAAGTCCCAATTTGTAAATTATCACCTCTCTCTAGGTGATGGCCACAATGGCCCACCTAGTTTTCATTTTTTAAATTCCCCAAGACAAAGTAGGGGTCAACCATCCAGGACCCATCGCCCTGCTTTGTCTCCCCTGATTAGGGCCCTAAATCGGATTAGATTACCCTAATCTAAAGCAGCCAGCACCTATAAAAAGGCACTGAGAGGTCACTATCGGGGGGGTCAGCACTTGGTAGCATTTTGGTGGGAGGGATTGTCAACACTTGCATCAACAGAGAGGGGATCTAGTGTAGCATTTTGGGAATTAGCACTATGTGAAGAAGCCATGTCTACACCTTGACTCCAATGGTCGCCACACACACACGCTAGCAGAAATCTCCGTGTCTGTGAGTCACCTCTAGAGAGCGCACTATTAGGCTCACTGTCTCTCTCTCTATCTCTCTATCACCATGGTTTCCACCTTGCTGGAAATAAGGTTGCTGTAAATATTGCATGAAAATAGTTTTCCCTCACACCCCAAGGGTTTTCATCACTTGTGTCATTCTCTCTCTCTCTCTCTCTCTCTCTCTCTCTCTCTCTCTCTCTCTCTCTCTCTCTAGGTGTGTAGAGTTTGTGTTATTTCCAATCACTGTTGTCCGTGTCCTGGCCGCTCAAAGCTAGGTGGTGCCCCTTGTTCGCTTCACTGTGGCCGGCTCGGCGTGCATCGGCTCCTAGCATTTTGAGGCCGTCGGGGTCCGTGTCGCGCTTTGCGCCGGTCATTTGGTGTCCCCACGGAGGAGGGTTTTTCGGAAACCTCCAGTTTACAATGCTGAAGACAACGCACATCATCAACCATGGACGAATGGCTGAAAGAATCCTCTAGCTGGAGAACGGAGGAGGAAGAGACTGGAGAAGCACTGACCGCCTTCATCGAAGTGCTGGTCCCATAATACACCGTCGTAAACATCCAAGAGGTAAATTCCCCATCTCGTGTTGCTTGTTCTAACCGCAAATTGAGAGCATCAGGTAGGAAGGCTATGAAGTGCCATTAGTGCTGTCAATCAAAGCATTCTGTCAATGAGTGCCGACCGAGGAGGTGAAGAAAGAATGGGGAGTTTTGCTTTTGAGAATCGCAGCACTCTCATGACAGTCGTATTTTTTGTAGCACCAAGTGTTTTCTCTCTAATGGTCCGAGAGGAGTCGTCAACTACATCAACCACAAAGTCTAAGCCAGAAAGCCTAAATCATTTGGTGGAGGCAAGTGGGCCTACACTCTCTCTAGGCCTAGAGAGTTCAAATGAAGTTCGACCACCCAAGCGCCGCCGTCGCATGCAGAATGGAAAGCCGATTGAGGTAGACTCTTCTCACCCAGTCTGTTTTGAACCTAATGTGGAGGATCGTGTGGACTTCTATAAGAGGTAGAGGCATGTGGTGAAGGTGTCACCTGGTCAACACCTGAGGTACGCAACCCTAGTGGTCAAATCCTTGCCCTACACCCGACATGGATAATAACAATAGGCCAGAAGTCTTTCTTTTCGTTTCTTGCAACATATGCATGTAAATGTATATACTGATAGGAAGATATTCTACCAGCAAAAGTTTCTTTCCCTATTCGGAGCAGAAATGCTTGATGAAATCTTGAGATCTCCACGTCCCATCATCTTACCCCTCCTGGATTACTACCACTCTTTTGATGTAAGCATCTTTATTCTGTTTTAGCTTTGCAATCCATTTTTATCATGTTTTAAATCTATCCACCCAACCCTGTAAAAAGCCGCTATGAGCCGCTAATGTCATTAATATTATAAAAAAATAAAAATAAAAAAAGTTTGTAATTTCTTGAGTTACTACCATGGCAAGTGTCTCTTTTCCCACATTCAGTGGAAAGAAGGGAGAAGACATCACCACCGATTTTTTGGATGACTTCGACATCGCTTGTGTGGTTTCCAACAAGGATGATGACTCCTCACGGCTATGAATTTTTCCTCTACTGATGAAAGTAGAGGCCAAGTCTTGGTACAATGCTTTGCCCCAAGCTACCAAGAATGCATGGGATGTACTACGTGCTGCCTTTGTGAAGAGGTTTGGTGGAGGCACAACCTCATAAAAGTTATGGCAGCTGCTAACGGAGTTAAAGCAGGGACGTCTGCTAGAGTATTCCACTTACAAATCCAAGTTTGTGGATTTGTGGGAGCGATGGGTTGCCTCACTGGAGGAAGGTGAAGGAGTGCCTAATTTCCTGAAGAAGGACCGTTTCATTGTTGGCCTATGGTCGCCGCTTAAAGAGAAGGTGAAGGGGAGGTTCCCTGCAACGTATAAGTTGGCAGTGGAAGTAGCCCGCCTTAAAGACAAGAAGCTGCGCATGCAAGCAAGAGTCAGGAATCAAACTCAATCCGACTAACCCCAGTGATTGCAACAGCCGTTCATAGAACCCAACCAGAGGAGGCATCAGAAGAGCAGCAAGACCTATTGAGTCGCATCACTACTCAGCTTGAAAGTTTATCCATGCATCTGGTGCAGCAAGGGCATGCACCTGTCGTAAATCCAGAGCAAGGGAGAGGACAACGAAGGAAAAACCAAGAATACCACTTCTACAATTGCGGGGAAGACGACCACGGCATGTATTACTGCCCACATCCGAGAAGACATAACTTCAATAGAGGAGGAAGGCAGAATCAGATTTCTGCACCAAGGGCGAGGTCACCGCCACCCAGGCAACCAATCCCACCTATTCAAATCCGACCACCAGCTGTGCAACCACAACTAGTCCCACCAGTTCAAGTCCTACAGCCACCGATGCAACCACTGCCACAATCACCACTTACACTCATCCTACGCCCACCACCAATTGGCAGCCACACACTAAGTTTCATTGGTCTTGCAAAAGAGGTCAAGATGAAAATAACAGAAGAAGGGTTAAGCAAGAAGTCTGCTGAAAGGACTGAAGCAGTGTACTAAGAGGTTAAAGTATCGAAAGATGCTACCCCAGTGAAGGAGGTAACTCAAGAAAATTGTGTTACAAATGTGAGAACATCTCTAACCCTGGATGAAATAGGCACCAAAGCGACCAATCGCCATCATTGGGCAATAAGGGTAAGAAGGTGTACAGTGTTGATCAAGCCTCGCCAGAGTAAGAGGAATGCAAAGAGCATGGAAAATACAAGAGAAGAGGAAGACTAGCCTGCTAGCAAGGCTTTGCAGAAGATGGACAACGTATCAAAGGGGAGGGCTTTGAAAACAGAAACCTTTGCACCAGCTTGGACTAAGAACAATGTAGCGAGCTAAAGGAATCTTTCATCAAGGAAGTTTCACCAGAGGACCATAACAAAGAGGTAAGTATGAATGAAGGTTTGCAGTTGGATATTGCTCCAAGGGCTTGGCAGTCGAGCAAGACTTTATTGTGTAGTTTCATAGACTTAGAGATGGGTAATGTCTCTAGTCTATTGAAAAGTGTTATAAACTTGGAGATGGTAATGTCTCCAATTTATGTGAGGGTGTTCAGACTAAGTTTGATGATCAACATGTTGCCAACCTTTTAAGGATGTTCCAGATTCCTCCACCACCCAACATTGTGTTTGCATGGGATGCATCAGACCTATGGCTATGGTTAACCACTAGAACATATAGAGGTAAGATCAGCATGGAGATAAAAGTTAAGGAGCCGTGGATAGACAAAAGGCTGATCGAATGCAACAATGAAGGCCTCATCCCAATTTTGTGCAAATTTTTACAAATAGTGCATCCTCTCTATGGAGAGAGATAAGTGGGTTATGCTTGTATTTAAGCCGCAAGGTATGTGGCTTACCATCAACATCAAAAAAGACAACTGACATGTTTGAGCACACCCCAGAGGAGCATGATATGCTTGCTGGCTTTTCCAATCACGGCAGTCAGCAAGATTTTGAAGATAATTGGAGCTCATCGCACCAACAAGGCGGCCATATATTGTGGATTCTTGGCACACTCTTGGGTATCATAATTTTCAGTTCTGTCTTTGCAGGAGCCAAGATGCTCATTTCTCCTCTCGCTACTACTGGTGGTTACAAATTTGGTCCTATTTGGCATGCAAATTTTATTGTTCAGACACTGCAGATAATGATCCCATTCTTCACTTGGGATCTAAGAGGACACTGGCAAAAAGTTCTGGAAGCCATGGGATTTCCATTTAATCAACCCACACTATTCCAAGGAACATGCTATCATCTGGACCTGTCGCAAATTCATGAATATCCTAGAAATCTCACCAATGGCCAAATGGAATGGCTAGTTCAGAAGGGAACTCGATATCGGCTCCTACGAATGAGCTAAAGAAGAATCAAAGTCAGGGCTAGAGACATGAACGCCTCTAGTCAAAAGGGAAGGGCTAATGATAGCCGAATTTTGGAAATTAAGAAAAAAAAAGAAAAAGGTTTATCTTTCCTCTGCCTGAAGCACGACAACACCACCGGAAGGATCGAAAAATCCCCGGTCAATCGGTGAGCCACAAATTCTCTCTCTCTTTTTTTTGCCCCTGCCACGGCCCATGCGGCCCAGCTCTAGCGGCACCCCTGGCCACGGCCCGGGCCCGTCACTATCCATCATTAGCCCTGGCTTTTGGAGCCGCGGCCCCAAGAACCAACCCCAATCGACGAGAAGCACAATACGAGAAAACAACAAAAAAAATCGTTTTTTACATTCATCGACGAGCCGCCACCAATTTGGCCACACCTCTCTCCATTATCATTAGAGGACAAAAGTCTCTCTCTCTCTCTCTCTCTCTCTCTTTTGCTCAGCTCTGCCAATCCACCATCTCTCTCTTATCTCTGCTCTTGTGTCACCCAGCCCAAAGGGCGCATAAAAACAAACCGCCACTGGCTTTCCTTCACTGGCGGGCCGCCGTGCTTTTACAAAGTCTCCCTCTCTCTCTTTCATTATTTTTCTCTCTCTCTCTCTCTCTCTCTCTCTCTCTCTCTCTCTCTCTCTCTCTCTCTCTTACCTCTCTTGCTCGTCCATACTCCTATGGCGGGCCGCCATACCTCACCCCTCCCTCTCCCACCTCGTCCAAACTCCCTCGACCTCACTCTCCCCTCCTGTTTTTCTTCCATCGGCGGGCCACCATGCACCCAAGCTCTCTCTCTCTCTCTCTCTCTCTCTCTCTCTCTCTCTCTCTCTCTCTCTCTCTCTCTCTCTCTCTCTCTCTCTCTCTCTCTCTCTCTCTCGTAACCCAAACCCCACCCGTTAACCACAACCCCCCCCCCCCTCTCGCTCTCTATCGACTTGGCCACGCGAGCCCGCGAGCCCATCTCCCTCCCTCTCTCTCTCTCACGCTCTCGGCCCATGCGGGCGCATCATCTCAAAGCCGTTCTCTCTCTCTCTCTCTCTCTCTCTCTCTCTCTCTCTCTCTCTCTCTCTCTCTCTCTCTCTCTCTCTTACTTATTCACACCACACACACACACACCCTCACACACTCCCCTTCCCTGGCTCGCTCACCATCTCGTCCTCTCTCTCTTGTAGGCCCGTGCAGGCGCCGCCATCACAGAGCCGCTCTCTCTCTCTCTCTCTCTCTAAATTCATACACCCCCTTACACACACAGACACACACACACACACACACACTCCCCTTCCCTTGCCCAACACCCGCTCCCTCCCTCTCTCTCATTCTCATTTTCTCTCTCTCTTTGTTTCCCTACGTAGAGCACCATTAAATATATATATATATCTTCTTATACTATTGTTCACACACACACACACTCTTGCCGCCGAACACACACTTACACACACTCACACAACCCCACATACGCACGCACATATTAAAAAAAACACACGCACGCCATACACACACATCAAAGAAAAAGAAAACTGAAGAATAGATGTCATCAACAAAAAGAAGAAGAGGCCAAGTCACGCGCCGCTGACACCGAAACAAGAAAAGACGCCGAAGGCATGCCCCGATCGCGGCCCGAAAATTGACAAACACGCTACATCAATGCACCAGCTAAGCCCGCCGTTCATCGGCATCTCATCCACGACGCCCTCTTCAGTGAAATCCGTAGGTTGTCATCATTTTTTCCCAGTTTTAAACCAAATCTTGTAAAAATCCCAATTTGTAGATTATCACCTCTCTCTAGGTGATGGCCACAAAGGCCCACCTAGGAGTTTTCATTTTTTAAATTCCCCAGAACAAAGCAAGGGTCAACCATCTAGGACCCACCGCCTTGCTTTGTCTCCCCTGATTTGGGCCCTAAACCTGATTAGATTACCCTAACCTAAAGCAGCCAACACCTATAAAAAGGCACTGTGAGGTCACTATCGGGGGGGTCAGCACTTGGTAGCATTTTGGTGGGAGGGATTGGCAACACTTGCATCAACAGAGAGGGGATCTAGTGTAGCATTTTGGGAATTAGCACTATGTGAAGAAGCCATGTCTACACCTTGACTCTAATGGTTGCCACACACACACTCACGCTAGCAGAAATCTTCGTGTGTGTGAGTCACCTCTAGAGAATGCACTATTAGGCTCACTATCTCTCTCTCTCTCTCTCTCTCTCTCTCTCTCTCTCTCTCTCTCTCTCTCTCTCTCTCTCTCTCTCTCTCTCTCTCTCTCTCTCTCTCTCTCTCTATCACCATGGTTGCCACCTCGCTGGAAATAAGGTTGCTATAAATATTGCATGAAAATAGTTTTCCCTCACACCTCGAGGGTTTTCATCACCTGTGCCACTCTCTCTCTCTCTCTCTCTCTCTAGGTGTGTAGAGTTTGTGTTATTTCCAATCACTATTGTCCGCATCCTAGCCGCTCAAAGCTAGGTGGTGCCCCATGTTCGCTTCACCGTGGCCAGCTCGGTGTGCATGGGCTCCTGGCGTTTTGAGGCCGTCGGGGTCCGTGTCGCGCTTTGCGCCCGTCAGCAATACAGCCGGTTTTCAAACCCGCTACCGCAAGAACCAATGCCAGTTGGGGAGGGAGCATAATACAAGGAAAACGATTAAAGAAACGTTTTTAACATGCACCACCACCACCCCTTCCATGCTTGCATGGAGTGGACCGCCTCTCAATTTGGCCATACTCACTCCATCCCTCCTCCATTATCACCAGTGGACGAGCTCTCTCTCCTGCTTGGCTCCGCCAACTCACTATCTCTCTCTCTGTCTCTCTCTCTCTCCCTTGTTCCCGTGTCACCAATCCCAATAGGCGCATAAAACAACTCTTCTCCCTCTCAAGGGCCACCATACAAAGGGACAAGAGTCTCACTCTCTCTCTTTCATTATTCACACACACTCACTCTCACATTCTCCTGTCTCTCTCCCCTCTTGTCCACACTCTCTCATCCTCACCAAGTCTCTCTCTCTCTTCCCCCCCCTCTTGTTTGTCAACCAAGGCAGGGTGCACCCCTACTCTTTCTCTCCCTCATCCACTCCCCCCCCCTCTCTCTCCATCACCCACTCTCCCTGGTCCGCCAACCAGCCTCTCTCTCTCTCTCTCTCTCTCTCTCTCTCTCTCTCTCATCTCTACCCCCTCACCTTCTCTCTCTTCCCTCGTTCCCTTTGATGTGGCCTCTCTCTCTCTTCCCCTTGTTCAGGCCCATGCGGGTACAACAGAAAGTCTCTCTCTCTCTCTCTCTCTCTCTCTCTCTCTCTCTCTCTCTCTCTCTCTCTCTCTCTCTCTTCACACACTCCTACACACCCCCTCACTCCCTTCCCTCAGCTCTCTCTCTCTCTCTCTCTCTCTCTCTCTCTCTCTCTCTCTCTCTCTCTCTCTCTCTCTCTCCCCCCTGACCCTCGATGTTAACTCTCTCTCTCTCTCTCTCTCTCTCTCTCTCTCTCTCTCTCTCTCTTTCTCTCTCTCGTTTTCATGTCGGGACAGCCATCACCGCAGGAGTATCTCTCTCTCTCTCTCTCTCTCTCTCTCTCTCTCTCTCTCTCTCTCTCTCTCTCTCTCCTGTAACACACACACTCACACACTCCCCAACCCCTCTCACCCCCTCAACCTCTCGCTCAGTCATCTACTCTCCCTCTCTCTTCCTCGCTCTCTGTGTAAGCAGCCAACACCGCAAGAGTAATATCTTTCTCTCTCTCTCTCTCGTTCACACACACGCTCACTCACACACACACAAATGCACACACACACACACACACACACACACACACTCCATCTCTCCTCCTCACACACACAACTCGCTCTTGCTCTCCTCACTCACGCCATCTCCCCCCTCGTTCTCTGTAGCCTGCACATATAAAAAAAGAACACACATCTCCTATGCTCTTGTTCACACACACACACACACACACACTCTTGTTGACCACACACACACACACACCTACACACACAAACACACACACAACCCCCACATACATACACACACACACACACACACACACACACACACTCACAACACCTACACAATCACATAAATCCACACACTCATTTACGCAGTCACGAACATACGTACTCATATACATGAGCACTCACGCCTACGGGCACGCACATAAACACACAGTACACGCACGCCATACACACCCACAAAAAGTAAAAAGCAAAGGAATCCAGCAATCAACGCCATCAACACCAGAATGGGACGAGCAAAAGCACGCGATGGTGACACCGAATCAAGAAAAGATGCCAAAGGCATGCGCCGATCGGCCCCGAAACTGGCAAATGCGCTACATCAAAGCACCAGCAAGGCCCGCCATTTTTCGGCATCTCGTCCACGATGCATCTCCGCAGTAACATCCATAGGGTATTATTATTTTTTGGTTTCAAGCCAGAAATCTTGTATAAAAAACCCATTGTAAATTGCCACCTCTCTCTAGGTGATGGTCACCAAAGGCCCACCTAGGAGATATCATTTTTAAAATTCTCCTAAGACAAAGCAAGGGTCAACCATCTGGGACCCAACTCTTTTCTTTGTCTCTCCTGATTAGGGGTCTAGCCTAATCAAATTATCCTAAACTAATGCAACTTGCACTTATAAAAGGGCACTGAGGGGTCACTATAGGGGGACTTGCAACACTTGCAAAAGAGGGAGAGGGGATTTTAGGGCAGCAATTTAGGAGAACACTCTAGGAGAGTGGTGTAACATTTTGGGCCGTACTTGAGCATTGGGGTTTGGGAAGTTAGCACTATGAGAAGGAAGCCATGTCTACACCTTGACTCCAAGGGTCGCCACACACACGCAAGAGTAGAATCTCTGTGCTTATGGAATCACCTCTAGAGAACGCACTAAGCTCGTTATCTCTCTCCATCCCTCTATCTCTCTCTATCACCACGGTCACCATATCGCCGAAGTTAAGGTTTTTGTAAAATATCACATTGAATCAAGTTTCCCTCACATCTCGAGGGGTTTTCACCATCTACGTCTCTCTCTCTCTTGGTGTGTAGAGTTTGTGCTATTTTAAATCACCGTTGTCCACGTCCTAGCCGCTCAAAGTTAGGTGGTGCCCCCTGTTCATTCCCGTGGCAAGCTCTGCATGCACGGTCTTGGCGTTGAGGTCATCGGGGTCCGTGTTGCGCTTTGCAATCATCATTTGGTGCCCCCACGGAGGAGGGCTTCTTGGAAACCTCCAGTTTACAATGGCTGCAATCATGGACGAATGGCTGCAAGAATTCTCCAACTAGAGAACAAAGGAGGAGGAGATTGAAGAAACACTGACTGCCTTCATTGAAGTGCTACTGCCAGGTTGTAGCGTCATCAATATCCAAGACGTAAGCTCCTCAACTCTCATTGCTTGTGCTAACCACAAATCAAGAGCATCAAGTGGGGGGGCTACAAAATGTTATCACTACTGTCAACCAAAGCATTCTATCAATGAGTGCCGACAGAGGAGGTGAAGAAAGAACGGTGAGTTTTGCTTTTGAAAATCGAAGCACTCTCACGTTGTGAGCGGGATGAAAACACACACAGCGCCTCTATAACGACCCGACACACACTCTTGGGAAGATACACACACACACTATGGGGCACCACTCGGCTTACACAACACACTTGGCCGAGACAGGGAACACAACTCTGGAGTGAGAGGAGAGAAACTATCCACTTGCCCACTCCACACACACACACACACACACACACACACACACACACACACACACACACACACCCAAAAAACTCAGCTCAAAAGAGGAGAATTTCTGATGTTTAGATACAAATGAGCTTGGGCCAACACCAATGGGGCAAACAGCTCACACAATATGGGTAAAAGATACCAGATACAATCACAAACTAGAGCAGAAACTTCGCTCATAGGAGAAACTTACACAGAAAAACAGCAGGAAAAGAGTGAGGAATTTGGCAAAATGGACAGCGCCATCGCGTCCGGAACGGCCCAAAACCCCAGTCTACAATGTCAAAGTGCTCAAATCCGACCTCGGATGAGCAGTTTACGGCCAAAACAGGCTCCAAAATGAGCAAAAACACAGCTGCGGCTGTTCCTCCTCTCTTCTCCACGTTTTTTCTGGTCTTCTCTCTTGTTTTTCAGTTCCCACACTTAGCTTTATTAGTTGGGCACCCTTGGCCTTTTAGATGACCTCAAACGGACCCCGAACAGGTCAAAAACTGACCTCGCAGTGCATAGTTGTCACCTTTTTGCATCATTCGCACACCTAGCACTCAGCTTTTTTCAAATAATGCATCTCGCCACCACGTGAAGTGGCCCCAAAAAGTGGTCCTAATGATGACCTTTCTGCATAAATCTCACAAGAAAACACCCACGTTGTGTCCGTCCTCATCCGCGTACAAATATTGACCTCGTTCGCCCTCCTGACGCCACTAGATGCCATCTGACGCACCTGCTGACCTCACGTCGTCGGCCCGCGGATAGCTTCCTCGAGAAGTTTTACGCGCTATAAACTCCTCATTATTGTAGAAAAAACATAGTGGTACTGATAATAGTGAAAATCGATGCACTATGTACACCCTGTCCTACCTGTACACATGCGGGCCCCACGTAACCACCTGGCTAAGGAAAATGGGCAATCCTTTATTTGATGCACCATGCATGTGTATGTACATATGCGCAATTCCTTGCTCAAAAAAACTCTTGACATAATTTGCCCATCCCCTAGGCTGCTAGATCATTCATGATCAGCAGCAGCAAAGAGCGATATGAGACTCGCCGCATCACAGGTCTCCTCATCCTTCACAGACATCACTCGCTCTTCAGAAAACTCATCTTGCTCCACCATCATCAACCTGGCATGATACAACTTAAGACGCAATCCATTTACCCTTGACGTATGTAAAATCCCATCCAGGTTAGCCAACTGATATGTACCATTCGGGAAACACTCCACTACCTTGAAAGGGCCTTCCCACTTAATTTGAAACTTCTTTTGGAAGGTGTTGTCCAGTTTGCTGTTGTAGCGCAAAACCAAGTCATGCTTCTTGATACCCTTACTTTTGACCTTTTCATTTATCTTTGCCAAAGCCCTATCTTGCATCTGCCCATAATGTTCCAATGCACTCATCCTATCCAACTGAACCTCTTGTAACTGCAAGAGCCTCTTTTCGAATGCATCACTAGGTGGCCCAAGCAATTTCTCTAACATCTTGACCGCAGGCAACTCTACCTCCACAAGCAATAGTGCTTCCTTTCCATACACCAAATGAAATGGAGTAAACCCTGTACCTGTCTACACCGAAGTACGGTAAGCCCATAATGCACTAGGCAATTCCAAATCCCAATTCTTTCCTTGGTGCTCTGTCACTTTAGAAAGAATTTGTACCAACTCACCATTGAATCTTTCATTTAAGCCATTACACTGTGGGTAATAAGGAGTGGTATGCTGGTGCCTAATCTTCATCTTTGTGCATAATAAGTCTAGCAGTTTAGCTCTAAATCCTGGCCCCTTATCTGAAAGTAGCTCTAATGGCACCCCAAACTTGCAACATATTTCATCATACACAAATTTTGCCACATCCTTTGCAGTGATCTGTTTTACTGCTATAGCCTCTGCCCATCTAGAAAGATAGTCCACTGCCGTCAAAATATAGCTTTTGCCCCTGCTTGTGATAGGTAACGGGCCTATTGCATCAATCCCCCACTTTTCAAACACATCAAACGCCATAATGGTTTTTTGTAGCTCTGGCTTCAACACTCTCTTCCCAAACGCTTGACACCTATTGCAAGACCTACACCAATGGTGAACATCCTTGTGCAAACTAGGCCATACATACCCCTCTTGCAAAATCTTATGCAAGGTGATCTTTAGAGCAAAATGGCCACCACATGCGCCTTCATGATTCTCTTCCAACACTCTGTAAAGCTCCTCCCGCCAAGGTACACGTCTCAACACGAGATCAGCCCCTTTCATGTATAAGACATCACCAATCAATTTGTACCTGTATGCTCTACGCACAAAGCCATACTTCTTAGACTTCTGAATCTCCTTTGGAATGATTCCTGTTAGCAAAAACTCCTCTTCTTGAGCCAAACTTTCCCGGCCATGATAAAGAGGTAAATTGGTCCTCAACACGAATAGCTCCCCAATCATGCCTTGAGTTGCTTCATGTGCCTCTCCATTTAGAGCACGTTCAATGTGTCTGATGCTCCATGCTTCAAACTTTTTTAACAGGCCTTTAATTCTGAAGCACATTTCCTTCAATGAGGTGTTCTTGCTCTTCCACACACCCAGCACTTGCTTCACCACTAACAAGGCATCACCTTTTATGCTCAACCTTCGAACCCCATGCTTCAAACAAATGTGTAATCCGGCTTCCAATGTAGCATATTCCGTCTCATTGTTACTATGCGCATCCAATTTGAACCCTCTCTTGCATACTAGCTTCCCCTCTGGATCATAAAGTGCTATACCCCCTGAAGCTGCATCATGGCTCTTTCCGTATGAACCATCAAAGAACAACACATGTGCATTGCTGATCTGTGGAACTTCTTCAACTACCTTTCTCACCACCTCTTCCTTAACAATAAGGGGATTCTCCTTGTAGGTCAACAAATCAGCTAGGGTAGCCCTTGTACTATCTTCCACTAGAAAAGAGAACTCAAACTCTTGCAGCTCAATTACCCATTTCTTCACCACATTTGACATGTTAATACCATTAATTAACTGTGGCAAAAAGGCATAACTCGTCATGAAAACAAAAGGCCGTGGTAGCAAGTAATGACGAAATCGTCGACAAGCAAATATTACACTGGCCATCACTAGCTCTACTTCCGATAACTTTCTCTCCGCTACCAACTTCACTCGGCTTGCACAATACACTGGCCTCATATAATGGCTGCCCTTCCCCTTTTGCAATAGCATGGCTCCAATGGCATCATCCCCTACTGATGGATTTACATAAAAAACTTTCTCCCAATCAGGAGCCTGCATGGCTGACAAACCCCCTAACACCTCTTTCACCTCTTGAAACACTTCTTCACAGTTGTCATCCCATTGCAATGGATCATGCTTTGCCACTTGCTGTAATGGATAAAGAAGCTGCGAAGACAATGGAATAAACCGTGCCATGTACTTCACTTTGTGTATAAAGGTTGCCAATTGCTTCGTACTCGTAGGTGATGGAAGAAGAATAATAGACTTAACCTTGTCTGGATCAGCCTCAATGCCATTTTCTGACACCATATGGCCCAATAACTTCACCCTTGGCTGTGCTAGATGACATTTCTTTGGATTTAGTTGTCCTCCACATTCATCATATCGAGCGAATACCATCTGCAGCTTCTCATGGTGATCAGCCCTACTGCTATAGACACAGAAATCATCCATAAAAGCTTTAACACAACTACCAATGAATGGTTCCAACACCCAATTTTCTCTCTCTTGATAGAAGGAAGGTCCATTTGACAACCCAAATGGCAATACTGTGTAGCAATAGCAGCCCCATGGCGTAATAAAAGTGGTCTTTGTGCGGTCTTTAAGAGCAATCTTCAATTGAAAATAGCCTGAAAAACCATCACACACACTATACCTCTCATAACCTACCACTGAATCCAAGATCTGATCGATGAATGGAAGAGGATATGGGTTCTTCTTAGTGGCTGCGTTTAAGGGCTTAAAATCTACACAAATCCTCCACTTCCCATCCTTCTTTGGACTGACTACTACTGGACTCACCCATTCTGTGGTCTCCACAGGGACTATGAACCCTGCCTTCAACAACTTGTCCACCTCTTCTCGCAAGGCTTCCATTTGCTCTTGACCCATCCTTCTTAGCCTTTGCCGCACTGGCTTAGCACCTTCTTTCAGCTCTATATGCATCTCTTCACCCTTGAACCCTCTGATCTCTTCATATGAAGTAATGAACAAATCAGGAAAACTAGCCAGCATATGCAAATATATATCCTTCTCCATAGCTGAGAGGTCTCCACTGATCATTTGCGTCATTAATTCCTGCTTCTTTCACAACTCAACCTTGGTTTGCATCAGCCCTTCAATCACTTCATAAGGCCCTTTACTTTCATCTTCAACTTCGTTCGCAAATGCGACTAAACCACACTCCTGGATTTCTTTATCCATCAAAAGAAATGCAACATCAGCATCCTCATCATTGCTGGTAGTGCTATCACTGTCCTCATCTGTCACCGTGGAAGAGTCTTCATCACTAGACTCATCCTCATCTTCATAAAGCTCCTCTAATCGTTTCCTTGTGTCCATATTATAAAGCTTCTTGGTACCTGTCTTTCCATAGAGGCTAATCGTACCATGTCGCCAATCTTGAACAGCTCCCACTGCATGTAACCATGGTCTGCCTAGTATAATAGGATATGCTCCCAACCCTGCTAGCATCACATGAAAATCAACCACTGCCTTTGCATCATATGCCTCCACTTCTAAGCTCTTTACAACACCCAAGCATTTTACTTTTTGATGGTTTGCCAATCTGATCCGAAAACCTGACACCCCAGCTACTGTGAGACCCATCTTCTCAACGCATGAGTGTGTTATGACGCATATTTGGGCTCCGCCATCCACATAACCTTGTCCCAAATTTTTCCTTTTATGCCACACATCTACTATTGGACAAATGTCTGGTAGCTCATCCATTGCCAACACCTTTACTGAACCTCTCTCTGGCTCTTTCTCCATTGGGTTAACCATCCTCTTCCACTATCGCTTTAGCTTAGGCACCATCTCTATAAGCTGCCCAAAAGTAACATCTGCCTTCCTGCTCGTCAGATCCTCCCTCAAGTCATAGCTTAATTGCCCATCCCCTAGTGGAAAATCTGAAACATGAAACTTTCGACGAGCTCTCCTTTTCCTCTTGGCCTTGACATCCTCGCCTTCATGGCTCTTTCCCTTCTTCTTGCTAGGACCTGGGACACTTCTTCCTTCCTTATCCTCTGTGGTCCTCTTCCCAATAGGCATCACTAATGTATCCTCTAGCTTTGATGCCTTCTCCAAGGTGACTACACTTAGCACTTTTGTCTTTCCCTTTTCCTCCTGGGTCAGTCCACTGGTTCCTTCGTCTCCCTTAATTTCGATGCCATAATCATTTGACCTAGTTAGCACCTGTCTTGGCAATGGATACATGTCTCCCCCCATCCTTGGTGGCTTATCACATTGCGGGCTGATGTGACCCAACTCTCCACAATTATAACATGTGGGCGTCTGCCTCCAAAACCTACCCTTGCTTTGTCCAACACCATTCCTAGGCCTTTCTTCACCTCCTTGCTGATTTGCAAACCTCCCTCGACCTCAATTATTTCCCACTTGACCTAGCATGTTTAGGCTGAGATTCTTCATCAAATCTACCATTTGCCTCATGTCTTGCCTTAGCCCATCATCTTGCACTGCTGTAGTGACCATTGCTGGCATAACCTGAGTAGTAACTACTGGTTCATGATGAACCCCTGACATGCGTCCTTGTAAAGACTCTATAGGCTGAAATTCAGACCTCATGGGCAAAGACTCCACCCCTAGCTGGCTCATTTTCCTCAGCTTCCACTCTTTGTTCCTTGCTACCTCTAGTGCATCTTCATATGTCCTAGGCTTCTTTAGCTCCACTCTCCAACGTATATTCTCCCAAAGACCAGCCAAGAGCCTGTCCTTCTTCATCATGTCAGGCGGGGGTACCTGTGGTGCTAAAGCCTTGCACATCCGCTCCCATGCCAATGAGAACTTACGTATGTACACATCTACTGGCTCACCTTCCTTTTGCACCAAAGCCTGTACTTCTTGCCACACTTTGTCAGGATCTTCTATCTTCACAAACTCCACTTCCAACCCATGTCGTAGATTATCCCAACTAAACCTTACAGGTGGATCAGCCACCCGCAACTCCTCTTCAAATGCTTTAGACCAAACTCGTGCATCACTCTTCAAACAAATTTGGAGAAGGCGTAACATCTGCGCAAGGTCATGAATCTGGTTGCTAATGCAGGCAACCTCCATCTTTTCCAAAAATTCTTCCACATCTTCATCACTTCTTCCATGAAACTCTGGATAAGAGAAAGCCATGGCTAGAGAACCCCTTCAAACACACGTGCAAGAACCCAAAACTTTTCACTACCCAATCCCCAGAAACTTCAATGGAGCTCAACTTTAGATAAGGACAAACACATGCACATCAAATGAGTTTTCATAGTTGATCATCGGAATTACAACAGGCAAAGGACATTCCAGGATCTCTCTCAATCTTCTTGGCCCAAACATAAATACTATGCGATGCTGGAAAAAGATCTTCCTGGACACATGAACATGAATTTGAATTCTTTGAGTTAAATGAAAAGGAGTGAACTGAGGGCCATTTTGATCATCCATTAAAGCCAACCATGAAGCTCCCAAGAAGACGCACCTGACTCAACCTCTGATTTTGCCAAAATTTCAGCAGCATAACAGCATAAATGGCTCAAAATACCAAAAAACCAGCCATCATAACTTGGGAAAATTTCGACAGAGTTTCCCCAGAAGTAGAGCAGTAGGAACCCAAAATATAGACTGTCTATGTATGCATAAACTGTCAACAATAGAACCCGAGCATCAAGTAGGACTCACTAGTACATAGCCTATGGCGAGGTCACAAAAAGGGTGCTCTAGCTACCTGTATCACCGAAAGGATCTCTACATTTGAGAATCCCCCAGCTCAATAAAAACCTCACGCTATCGACCCTCACACGAAGGCTAATGCAAATCGCGTATAGTCAAGTCTCAGAAATGACTATCTTCCAGACCAAGTCTCAGAAATGGCTGGGACTGCCAAATACAACCAAGTATGGCTCCACAAATGCGTACAATGGCAGTTTCCACAAGTAACGTACAATCCAGCAGACAATGCGCTCAAATAGGCGCCAAGTGATGCATTCCCACAACAACTGCAAGTGACATCACTGCTAGTATATCACTGTACTCCAGCTACCTGTACCTGTGTGAATCACCTGTACCTGTACCTGTCCCTGTAACCTGTAACCTGTAACCTGTAACCTGTAATCTGTAAGCTCGAAGCTCGAAGCTCGAAGCTCGAAGCAGAAGGTACTCGAAGAAGATCCTCCGTGGGGGCGCCAAAAGAATGTGAGCGGGATGAAAACACACACAGTGCCTCTATAACGACCCGACACACACTCTTGGGAAGATACACACACACACACACACTATGGGGCACCACTCGGCTTACACAACACACCTGGCCGAGACAGGGAACACAACTCTGGAGTGAGAGGAGAGAAACTATCCACTTGCCCACTCCACACACACACACACACACACACACACACACACACCCAAAAAACTCAGCTCAAAAGAGGAGAATTTCTGATGTTTAGATACAAATGAGCTTGGGCCAACACCAATGGGGCAAACAACTCACACAATATGGGTAAAAGATACCAGATACAATCACAAACTAGAGCAGAAACTTCGCTCATAGGAGAAACTTACACAGAAAAACAGCAGGAAAAGAGTGAGGAATTTGGCAAAATGGACAGCGCCATCGCGTCCGGAACGGCCCAAAACCCCAGTCTACAATGTCAAAGTGCTCAAATCCGACCTCGGATGAGCAGTTTACGACCAAAACAGGCTCCAAAATGAGCAAAAACACAGCTGCGGCTGTTCCTCCTCTCTTCTCCACGTTTTTTCTGGTCTTCTCTCTTGTTTTTCAGTTCCCACACTTAGCTTTATTAGTTGGGCACCCTTGGCCTTTTAGATGACCTCAAACGGACCCCGAACAGGTCAAAAACTGACCTCGCAGTGCATAGTTGTCACCTTTTTGCATCATTCGCACACCTAGCACTCAGCTTTTTTCAAATAATGCATCTCGCCACCACGTGAAGTGGCCCCAAAAAGTGGTCCTAATGATGACCTTTCTGCATAACTCTCACAAGAAAACACCCACGTTGTGTCCGTCCTCATCCGCGTGCAAATATTGACCTCGTTCGCCCTCCTGACGCCACTAGATGCCATCTGACGCACCTGCTGACCTCACGTCGTCGGCCCGCGGATAGCTTCCTCGAGAAGTTTTACGCGCTATAAACTCCTCATTATTGTAGAAAAAACATAGTGGTACTGATAATAGTGAAAATCGATGCACTATGTACACCCTGTCCTACCTGTACACATGCGGGCCCCACGTAACCACCTGGCTAAGGAAAATGGGCAATCCTTTATTTGATGCACCATGCATGTGTATGTACATATGCGCAATCCCTTGCTCAAAAAAACTCCTGACAACGTCAATCAGATTTTGTGTAGCACCAAGTGTTTTCTCTCCAATGGTCAGAGAAGAGTCGTCAGCTACATCAATTACAAAGTCCAAGCACAAAGCCTAAAGCATTTGGTGGACGCAAGAGGGCCTATGCTCTCTCTAGTCCTAGAGAGTTCAAGTGAAGTGCGACCACTCAAGCGCCGCTACCGCATGCAAAATGGAAAGTCGATTGAGGTAGACTCTTCTTGCCTAGTCTGTTTTGAACCTAATGTGGAGGATTGTGTGGACTTTAACAGGAGGTAGAGTCATGTGGTGAAGGTGTCACCTTGTCGACTCTTAAGGTATGCAACTCTAGTAATCAGTTCCTTACACACGAACATGGATAATAACAATAGGCCAAAAGTCTTTCCTTTCCGTTTCTTGCAACACATGCATGTAAACGTATATATTCTATCAGCAAAAGATTGTTTTTCTATTTGGAGCAGAAATGCTTGATGAAATCCTTAGATCTCCACGTCCCATCATCTTACCCCTTCTTGATGTAGCACAAGGGTGTGTATGTGTAGGTGTGTGGCTATGGGATAGTGTGCATATGGGGTAGTGTGTGTGTCCCGTTTACAAAAGAGGAGGCCTCCTTTTATAGGCCAAGAGAGTGATTAGGAAAGAGATTATGAGCAAGAGGAGTTATCACAAAGTAAACTCAGTTAGAGGCATTCCTCCAATGAGAGTGCTCTATGTGCCTTTCTTATTGACCAATTTCCTCCTAATCGCCTTCATATGGCGAGCTTTGTCTCCATGCCACCGTCCATAGATTGAGTCCAAGAGCTCCCTTATAATATCTAAGAGAATCTTGATAAAATAAGAGAAAATATAGCAATAATGGAGAGAAACCTATAAGAAATTTGTGCGTGTGGAGTTGGATAATCAGGGCTTCTTTTCATGTGGACAGATAGGCTCCACCATTTCGGCCATATCTCTCAAACCGTAGCTCTAAAAATTATAACAAAATAGGGGCCGAAAGATCATCTCAATGCTTACAACTTGCTGTTGAAAACTTTTTCCAATTCGGAATGGAAATATCCAAGGCTTGAGCATGAGGGGGAAAGAGAGAGAGCTTGGGATTGTGGTCGGATATAGAAGCTTTCATTTGAGTGAGCCAACTTGCCTTTGCATGCCTTTCTATTTATGGCCAACCACTAGCGATATCGCTAGTGGGCACGGCCCCTTGATGATGTGGCATCTTTCTCTTGCACTGCATCAAACAACATGTAGCCGGCACCAAACATCATTGCCTCTGCATGCCTAACATTTTTGTACGCTTGCTCGTCCTCATGTGAGCACCATAGGAGGTGCTGCATCTCCTTCTTCTCTCCTTGCGCTTCCCTGCTTGCTGCTCACGCCATTCTCCCCCAATTTAGTTAGGTTTTTTAAATTCTATAAAAACTTGGTAGTTTCCAAAAATGGAAGTGACTACCACCAAAACAATTTTGATTCGTTGCTTCTCGGAGAAATCACCCTGAATTACGCTTGCACCAACTACCAACTAGTATACCCTCACTCTACCCTTACACCAACTAGCAAGATTAAACCCTTATATTAATATGATGCTAAGATTTTGTGCGCATCCTAAATGTGGTGTGTTATGAGGGCTAAAGGCCAACCAAGTTTTTAAAGCAAATGGCCGTCCACTATGGAACCGATGGCCGCCCAACTTGAGAAAAATGTGGATGCCTCTTGACTTCGTGTGCAAGCCTTGTGTTCACTAGTGAATTAGGCTTGAATTTGATAATATTTTTTTGACTCCAACTCCATAATGCATAAAATTATTTTCTTTTTCACTATTTACTTTTACTCTTCACCTGTAGTGACCGTTGGGTAGAATCGACATCCAGTGAAATTTTCTTTTTCATAGGGTTTGTTCCTACCTCTCCTTATTTTTGAGATCAAAATGTGTCAAAACCATAGCTATGTACAAAATAACTACATTTTTTTTTTGGTGATTTTCATGCATCAGGTCCTTCCTCTCTTAGGGTCCTTGAAGCCGTGCCACCAAGTGCATACCAAGAGAGAGAGATGGAGCAAAATTTGAAAAGTGGCCCTCATTAGCCCTTCCCCTAAAGCTAGAGGCATTTATGTCTCTAGCTCTGTACTTGATTCTTCTTCAGGTGGAGGAGTCTCCCTCCTCAGGGATTTCCATCATAGGTCCTTGATCAAACCTAAAAAAGTACTGCTTCAATCTCCATCCATTGACATGTGTTTTGTGGAGCATACCATCTGCATCCATTAATCGGTAACTGCCATTGTTGTAGCGCTTTCTAATGGCAAATAGTCCCTCCAATCTCTGGGTGAAACTTTTTATCCTTCCTAGTGTCAAACTTGCTATCATACCTTAGGACTAACATACGTTTCTTGAGACCTTTTGTACTAAGTCCCTTGTTGAAGGTAAGTCGATCTTGCTCTACCTATGCTGCATAATAGTTGATTGCATCTTCTCTGTCTAGTTAAATCCTCTCTAGATCAAGAATGTGGTTGTGAAGATGAGTATTAGGGAGTTCCATCTGCCTAGCTAGCACCCTAAGACTAGCCAATTGTACTTCGATGGGTACCATACACCAAGTGATATGGTGTGAACCCAAGGGATGTGCAAAATGAAGTGCGATAAGCCCAAAGTGCAGCCATAAGATGCTTGTCCCAATCACTTTTGTGATTGTTAACATGTTTAGTGATGATCTTTAGATCATACCATTTACCTTTTTCACCAAACTATTGCATTGTGGGTAGTAGGGAGTTGAGTGTCATTGTGAGATACCCAGCTTCTCCATCAGCTCTCCTACCAAGTTTCCTCTAAAACCCGATCCCCTGTCAGGAGTGCCAAAATGGCAACAAATGTTTTCAAATACAAACTTAGCCACTTCCTTAGCTATAACCCAGATGGTAGAAACAACTGCTTCAGTCCAGCTGGTCATGTAGTCCACACCCATGATGACATACAATTTACTTGATTGGCTCCTTGGAAAAGGCCTAATGGCATCAATTACCCATTTATCAAATGGTCCATAAGAGATTATAGGAGTCTGTGGCTCATATGTGAGCCTCCTATTCCCAGCCTTCTGACACTCTTTGCATGTTTTGCACCCAGTGATGCACATCTCTCTGTAAACTAGGCCACACAAACTCGGCTTGTAGAACCTTCCTACTGGTGATGTCAAGTGCAAAGTGCCCTCCACAAACACCATCATGGCAACTTGAAATTATTTCTGTGATTTCTCTAGAGAGAGGTACACGCCTAAGAATTTGACTCGTACCCTTGCAATAGAGGTCGTCATTGATAAGGCGGTATTTTGTTGCCTTACCCACAAGCCACTACTTTTGGCCCTTAGTAAGATCTTTAGGACACTCTCCTCTGTCCAAGAAACTCATGATGTCAGGCATAGCATTGCTACCTTGGAAGAGAGGTAGCTTCAACTTGATAGCACCGCCAGTGGAACATCTTGTAGCTTCTCTCTAGCTAGAGCATTTGCTTCTTGATTTTTTGCTCAAGGGACATGATGTAGCTGTACAACTTGAAACTTCCCTAAAAGTTCCTTAACTTTGTGCAAATGGCCTAGGAAGCTATGATTTTTACAAGCCCAAGTTCCTTGTATTTGTTTTATTAAAAGCATGGCATCACCAAATACATTTAACCGTTGAATACCTTCTGTCACACACCACTCTAACCCAAGAGTTAAGGCTGCATATTCTGCTTCATTGTTGGCGTGGGAATCCAAAAGATGTCCAATGGAGAATACCTTTTTCCTTTTGTTCGTTGAAGACAACAATGCCCGCTGTAGCTTTGTCCACTGTCCTCTTATAGACTCCATCAAAGAAAAGAAAGTGAGCCCTCTCTATCTTCGGGACTTCCAACACAGGTGCTACTTTTTTGTCACTTGTCTTGATCTTCAACTTCTTTTCATAGTGGCGATGAGTGACAATGCCTCCTAGACTAGCTCTTGTGGATTTTTCCACTTGCATTGTGTAGTCAAAATCTTGCAACCTTGTGAGCCATTTGGAAATCCTAGAAGAAACATCCATGTGATGCATTACATGAGGAAATACTTCTTCCATTGTTAAGATTATGAATGGTCTAGACAATAAATAAGAGTGAAATTTTTTGGTAGCAAGCATTAATGCAAGCACCATGTTCTCCACTGCCGTGTAACCCTTTTTTGATGGAGTCATCATGCCACTAGAGAAGTAGATAGGATGTATGAAAGAAGTTTGAGGATTATTTTGCATCAATATCGCCCCAAGTGTGTCATTGCCCAGACTAGGGTTTACATAAAATGGCTCATCCCACTTTAGAGGTGCAATGGTGGGAAGTGAGGCTAGAATTTGTTTTACCTTATTGAACTGTTGTTCATTTTCGTCACTCCAAGTGAAGATCTCTTGATGGGTAACTTGTTGTAAAGGAAGAACCACTTGAGAGAGTAGGTGAATGAACCTACTCAAATAACTTACCTTTTGAAGAAAAGAGACCAACTGCTTTCTTGTGGTGGGAGAGGGCAAAGCCACCAAGGCTTGAACCTTGCTTGGGTCAGCTTCAATGCCCTTGGTAGAGATCACATGGCCAAGAAGAGTAACCTTACTTTCACTAAATGTGAAATTTATCCATGTTGTGTTAGCCAACCAAAGCTTGCAACCTAGCTAGACCTTCATAGACTTTCTCCAAATGAAGAGAGCAGGATCTATAGATCCAAAAGTCATCAATAAAAACACAAATTGATTTTCCAAAGAATGGCTGAAAAACAAATGTCACATAGCACTGAAAAGTGGCTGGAGCATTGGTGAGACCAAAAGGCATAACTCCGTAAGCAAAACATCCCCATGGTGTGATGAAGGTTGTCTTCTTTTGATCTTCTTCGATGATGCTAATTTGGAAGTAGCCTGAGTAGCCATCACATATCGTGTAGCGCTCATGTCCTGCTACCTCATTGAGAATTTCATCTTGAAAAGGAAGAGGAAAATGGTCCCTCTTTGTGGATTCATTAAGAGGCTTGTAATCAACACAAACCCTCCACTTACCATTCTTGTTTGGTGTGACTACCACTGTAGAGACCCACTCTGAGTCTCAACAGGTTCAATGAAACTTGCTTCTAGGAGTTTCCTTACCTCTTTGAGCAAGGCGTCTTGTTGAATTACTCCTAGCCGTTTGAGCTTTTGCACTACAAGTTTACTTCCCTCCTTGAGCTTAATGTGATGTTGAACTACTATGATGCTAGTGATTTTATCATGATCATCAATGAACAATGTGGTAAAATTACTTAGCATCAAAATATAATCTTCACGCTCCTCCCCACACAACTCATTAGAGAGCATTCAATGTAACTTACTTGCTTCTACCAGAGGTTGTATACGTGGTGTCTCCCCTTTGTTTGATGATGATGCATAAGGTTGCTCCATACTCTTAGGGTCCTTGAGAATGACTCCCATCACCTCAATGCTACTGTTACTTTCTTCTATTATTGTTGACTCCTCCTCCAAAGAAGTGGTTCAAGAGTCACTACTAGAAAACTCATCCTTAAAGGTTTCTAGATCCATGTTGCGTTGCCGACCTGTCTTCATGTCATAAAGTATTGGCTTTCCTTTGGCATCCTTCATCTAGATTATGCCGGTGTACCAGTCCTGCTTAGCTCTCATATCCATAAGCCAAGGCATCCCTAGAATGATAGGATAGCCCTCCCCTTTGTGTGGCATGACAAAGATGTCCACCTCTACCTCGGTGTTGAATGCCTTTATCCTAACTGCATTTATAACACATTGAACTTTTACATTATTTGCTATTTTGGCTCGGCATGTTGCCAACCTACTCACCTCTAAACCCAAGCTGTGCATCATTTTTCACTCATGACACATATTTGTGTGCCACTATCGATGTAGATATTGGAGATGTGCTGCCCTTTGATGTGAGCATCCATTACTGGTAGTATGTGATTCCTCCCAGAGATAGCCCCAACTTTGGCTTTGGTCGTCTCGTGCTAACCATCTTTGTCCATCGTCTCCTCACCCTAGGTGCTAGGTGGAGTAACTAGGGCCAGGTGATTTTTGGGCCCTGCACAGAAACATCTTGAACCAAATCATATGGTTTAGAAAATTCCCCCAAAAAGAAATCTACAATGTCAATTTTACGTCGTGACTTGGACGGCTTTTTGCTAGATTCCCCTTTAGTTTTTATCTTTTCTTCCTTTTGGGAAGATTCACCATGCCTAGCGCTCTTTACCCCCATGGCATCTACTCCTTTAACCTTTGTCTTACCTTTTCTTCAAGAGGTGGTAAAGAAGCAACCATATCAGATTTTTGCAAACGTAGCAAACTGGCAAAATTTAGATGACCAAAACGTGCATGCCAAAGTTTTGCATCTGAAATAGCCCTTGAATCTGCAACAGCATTTGCAAAATTTTGCCCACACTTGTCATACAAAGTGAGCTTATACAGCCCACGGCACAAAAGCCCAGATGCAACAATTTCATCACCAAAACTGAGATCATGAACTGTACATCTGTCATCCACAAATTTGACTACAAGTCCAAGTCTAGCAAGTGCGGATACAGACAAGAGATTCTTCTTGATCCCAGGTACATAAAGTGCATCAACAAGTGTGAAGGAACTTCCATTAGCAGCAGTGAGCACAATCTTTCCAACTCCCTGAACTAGATAAGAGGCATTGTTGGCACAAGTGACTGAATTCCTATGAGGGACAAACTCAAGAGAGGTAAACAATTCACGATGTGAGGTAATGTGCTTTGTAGCACCACTGTCGAAATACCACACATGTGAATCTGCAGCAAGTGACAAGCATGCATCATGGACAGCAGGATTGTAAGTACACTCTGCGCTAAAATCCCATTCTGCATCAACGTCAGCAACACAATTTCCTTTCACAAAAGACTCAACAATGGCTGCATTTGTAGTGGAACCAGCATTTGCAGTGGAACCACCCTCTTTCTTCTTAGCCTCTTTGGCCTTCAACTTAGGACACGACTTGATCAAGTGATCATTGGCTTTACAATAATGGCAACGCATCTTCTTTTTGCCCTTATCACCAGAATTGCTAGACGAAGTACTGCCAGCAGAAGCATTAGGAACAGATTTTTTGCCACTCGCAGCAGAACCATAAGAAGTGGCTGCATTACTGTTACCACCCTTTCTTTGGGAAGCAATAAAAGCCTGTTCAACTGCACGCTGCCTAGTCCTGTTTTTTCTAGAAAGTGACTCTTGCAACAGCAATGTGCATAATGCATCAAACTTGACAACTTCAGGATTTCCTTGGGTCATCAATCTCCAAGTACTAGCAAAAGTCTGGTAGGAATCTGGTAAGGCATCAAGAACAGGCTGCACAAGGGAACTGTCTGAAATGACTTCACCTGCAGAAATAAGGTGCTCATTGATATCCTTGACACTAGCAAGGAAAGTGTCCATATCATCTTCCTCATGCATAATCTTCGACTCCAATTCTTTACGCAGCAAAGCAATTTTAGCCTCATTGCGGCTTGCATAAAGACTTGCTAAAACATCCCAAAGAGGGAAAAAATGCCCCGGCGGTCCTAGTGTGTTCACACACATCACTACCACATGTATATGGTAACAACAACATACCCTTACTGCTCCATGCAGCAACTGGCATCCAAGCACTCAAAAGAGCACTATCGTGCTCACCACTTTGCCCAACGACCACACCAACAGACATACCAGCATCGATGGACAAACCAACATCGATGGACAAACCAACATTGACGGACAAACCTGATCCTCCCACCCAACCATGTAAAGTGGAGGACGCCTCCACAGACTCCTGTAACTGGAAACATGCCCACTGCAATGCTGCACTCATAAGCATGGCTTTCATGACCCAATGGCACATCTCCCTTGACGGCTTCACAACACCCATAGCCTGCTCTTCCTCTTCACCCATGGCCAAATGCACCTGTTCATCACCCAAAGGCCTCTCTAACGGCCTAATACCATCGCAGTCCATGCCAATGGCATCCTCAAACACCGTATCCTCATGCTCATCCGAACCAAGAGAGCCACATGGCTCCACCAATGCCTCTTGCAGACCGTCCTCTTCAACCCGTTCACTTTCCACCTCCATGGTAGCTTTCTCTTTGGCCAAGCTCCGTACCTGCTTCACTATCAAAGCACACTGCATGGCCACTTTAACCAACATCACCATAAGCATGGTGCCACACAAAACCTTTGCATGCATATCCCCAACCCCAAGCTTGGGCACTTCCACCTGCTCTTCAGCCACATTGGCAACCATCACATCTTTATACACCAAACCAGGCAGCTCTACCTGTACCATCTCAGGCTCACTAGAGTCCGTCTCTTCACCATAGGACGTGGACCCGTCCTCTTCACCTGTATCCCACAAACTCGAGCTCAAACTCCCATCACCATCACTGCCATAGGCCGACTCGGCACCTGTATTCACATTCTTTAGCAGCTCCAAAAAAGCTTGGCTACTGCCAACTTGGCTCTGCACACTCTCATCTTCCAAATCCAAGCTCTTGGTACCTACAACTTGGCCATAACCTACCATCTTCTCGAGCAAATACTCCACAAGAACAGGCTGTACTGCCTCTTCAAGCTTCACTTGACACTTGGCATCTACCATCTTCGCTGCATAGAGACTCTCTTGAACACATGGCTTGCCCTCCTTGGCAAGCACATCCACCATTGGCACTAGCATCATGCAAATAGGCACCTCCGAACAAGCAAAATTCACCATTGGCCTTACCTCAACAAGCTGCATATTTTACATCATTGGCACCATCCTCGGCGGGCCCAAAGAACACCCTGCTGCTACAATAGGCGCATACTCTGCCGGCTTAAGCAAGCCGAGCTCCATCTTTCTTTTCATTTTCTTGCTCTTGACCTTGGCCACTTGGACCACTTCACCATAATTTTGCAGCTCTTCATCATCAACCTTCTCACGAACCACAGGATGCAGACACGCAAGAAACTTTTCCATCTTGAAGCAATCGCCATTAACCACATGCGTAACAGCCACCAACTGCCGCCAGCAAGCTTCAAACTTAGCCACAAAAAACTCAAAATTGGCACTTATATTTTGCCGCAGGCCTTTAATCTGCGCTTCCACTTCATTCATCGACACGACCTTGTGAAACTGTAGCAGAAACCGCTCTTTAAAACCTGTCCAAATATGTTTGTCTGCTGCCTGCAGACCATCAAACCAAGCCTTCGCTTTTCCTCGTAGCACCAAGGGCACCGTACGCATCTTGTCATCATCACCTGTCATCTGCAATGATAACAGGAACAACTCAAAATCCGCCAGCCAGTCGTCCGCATCCTCGCTTCCACTGAAGATCGTGCCACTGCTTTGCCACATCCTTGCTTCCAATCACATCACCGAGGAGCTATCAGTGCGCTCCTCCGTGGGGGCACCAAAAGATGGAGAGGGGGAATGGGGAGCACGCCCAGCGCGCCAACATGGTTGCCTCCTATAGCCCAGGGCACACACCGCACCCCAATCCACTTTAATCCACCTTCAATTGACGCACCGTTGACCAACCGACTCAAATCATATAGCTATCGACGCGCACGCACCTGCGTGGACCATCACACAACGTACACACACCAATGCAGTACTTTCTCGCTCTCCCACTCACTCAGAACCCCACACACACTCTCTCTCTCTTTGCAACATCATGTCGGGGGGGCAACACTTGCCACACACGCCCACACGCACACACACAAGAGCAGAAGAGAAGGGGAGAAAGGGGATGGAGACGATCCAAAAACTCGACTGCAATGGGGTAGCTTCTCTTTCATTCACAAAAAAACTGTGTACAAGACCATCACTGCAACCGACGTATACCAAAAGACTAAGGGGCAAGCTTTGCTCAAGCCCGGCACGAAGCTTCCATGGCTTCCTGCACCCTCGTGAGCCTCTCCTTCTCCAAACAGAGGAGCGTCGCCAGCCAAAAAAAACTCCCCCCTTTACTTGTACGTGTACCCAAAAAAAAACCCTCTCTTTCTTCACACATTCACCAAAAGGCGACTCCTTTTTTTCTTTTTTTCCCTTCCTTTCCTCTTCTCTTTTCTCCCTTTCTTTCTTTACTTTTAAAAAAAAGGCTTTTGATGCCACTCTTGGAGAGGGCAACGACGGCGCCGTAGTTGCCCCTCTCAAACCTTTTAGTTTCTAGTCTTTTTCCTTTTAAGCTTCAAGGAGTTGGTCCCGCACCCAATATGAACACGTGCCCTTTGGGGTTTCAAATTCCACCCAACAAAACCCCGGCATGATTTTTTTTTGTTTCTTTTTTGGTCCTCCTTCTGAGCTCCACCGTTTCTAGCTCACTTGACGAATCGAGTGCTTGTAAAGTCTCTCTGGAAGCTTATATCACGGGCTTCGATCCTCCCCAATGGCTCCATCCTTCGACTCTCGCAGGGCCTTGAATGGCGGCTCCAAAGTTGGCAGGAAAACACCAGACTCTTCTTGCTCGCCATGAATTGCCAACTTCCGGCGGCCATATCTCCGTGCTCTAGACTCTAATTAACAAGCTGTTGACTCCGACTAGCTCCACATAGTGCGCACTATCCACCAAACACCTGGCAAGCCCAAGAAAGCACCAGATGGCACCTTTCCCAATGTGGTCCATCCGCCTCGAAACTGACCCCCGTCAAATCTTCATCGGCCCATGTCTTGCCATCCGCAGCTCCCATTTTTCGATCCGAGAAGACCGGCATGCTCCACAAATTGAACACTTCGAGCATATCCACTCGCATCACCTTTCGCCAACCACTTGCTCCCGCCCAATCCGGTGAGGATCTGCAACGCATCCCACTTCAACTTGCCATATCTTGCACATCGGGGCTCTGTTTGACGAGACACCTGGACCAGCTCGAAAAACACCTCAAGCACCACATTTCGGCACACAAAACCATCTTTTCGGACACATGAGTCCACCATCCAATTTAGCACCTGGAAGCATACCATCGGCCTAAAAAGCCACATCAAACATACATTTCCACATCCACCTCGTTGCAGTCACACTTCATAGCCGCACTACCACCATACCATGCACCAGCTTGCATATATATCACTGCATGGGCCATCTTCTACCGTCAATAGCATTTGGCTGTACCAACGGCCTCATAACTCATAGTAGATTGGGAAGTGATAGATGTGATGTAACTTTGTCTTTGGCTTGGAAAATAGACTATTTCAATGTAAAGTGGCCTCCCAGTCTCCACCCTCACCTTGACCCACATAAAACTGGCATGATCATCTCTACAGACAATACAAATGAGGGACTATAACTCCTCCCTGAATAAGACTGCCACACCTCTTGACCCTTGTCCTCTGTACTTTGATCTCACCTCCCGTCTACAACTAGTCTCCCAATGATACCCTGACACTCTAGGTAAACTGCCATCTGGAGTCTAGTGTGTCTCTGATAATGTCTCTTCCTCTGAAGCTATCCTCAAAGGCGCCCACATCTAGCTTTAGTGATCCATTACAATTGCTGCTAGTTTTAGGCTTGTCCCATAGTCCTTGCACAGTCATGTGGTGCTTTTTTTCTAGAATCACTACTCCCCCTCCTCTATAAAAAGAAATTGTTCCTTTCTCTCTGGTTGCCTTGATCTCTTGCATGTCCGCTATCTGTGCTCAGGTGAGATCATCCCCCAAGAAAATCCCGGTCTTCTTGGGTGTTGGTTTTTTTCTTCCAAAACTCCTTCCTAGCCTCCAAGGTAGGAAAGCACATAATGAGAGCTCTTTCTTTGGAGCTAACAGTCCCATCCTTCCCTTTCTTCCCCACTCTCCAAGCCCTTGTAGGCTCAAGTTTGTTCATTTGTTTCAGAAGTTCCTTAACTTCTTCTTCCACATTGTTAGTGTCTTTGAGACCAATGACACGTACATGAAGAGCTCTCATCTTCTTCTTTTTGCTCCTCCTCCAAGGTCAAGTTTATGATGGTAGATGGGGGTGTGGTATTAGACATTCCACCTTTTCCTTTCTTTGCAGTCTCAATCCACTTCTCCGCTTTGTCCACCTTCTTTTGTGTTTGGAAGAGTCTATTTGCCCACGAGGAAGATTCCCGTGTTTTTTGTTGCTCCTCCTCCTTGAGAGAGAGAGAGAGAGAGAGAGAGAGAGAGAGAGCATGAGCTTGAAGCCCCACCCCTCCTTTGATTTCTTCCTTCAATCCAAAATTAGAGAGAGAGAGAGAGAGAGAGAGAGAGAGAGAGAGAGAGAGATTAGTTGAGTTGAGAGAGATAGATCTAGATTCCTCTCTCTCCACTTTGTATCCTCCTCCCTTGCTTGCTTCCTAAGTTGATAGAGAGAGAATAGAAGCCGAGCATCCTGATCCGAGAGAGAGAGAGAGAGAGAGAGAGAGAGAGGGGGGGGGGGGGGGGGGGGGGCAGAGAGGGAGATTGAGCTTGTTCTTCCCTCCTTTATATCCTCCTTGTCACACCTTCATAACCCCTTTTCTTCACACAATACCCCCCTCTTATCTCCCCCTTCTCTTTTTTTGCCTCTTGCCACAACCAACGTTGATTGTGGAGCTAGAGGTTCCTTGCCACAACCATAATGGGCATATCCACAATCAACGTGTCCCAATAGACGACATTTCAAATTGAAATCTCGTCAAGAACTTTGTGGTCTTTTGTAAGGGCACCACATTTGAGATACATCTCAACTAAAGCATGGTCAAGCACAACGTTATTTTACCAAATGCATTGCATTTGGCATACAAATCCGTTGAAGCATCATTGAGACTCAAGATGTTTCTACTAAAATCCTTGACTGGCATTTATTTTCGATTAACAAGGCATTACCAAGCACGGCTTTCTTCTCCAACAAGCCCTTGACTAGCAATCACACCTTAAATTCTCTTCACCATAACATGTTTCATTAACATACTTGGCAAACTTAAGTGATTTTATTGGTGGAGGCACCACATTTAACATACATAATAACCAAGGCAGTGCTAAGCATGGCATTTTTCTCCAATAACCACCAATCGACTGGAATTCTTACCTCCCAAACCATTGCCAAGCACAACATATGTCGCCAACAAACCCCAAGCCCAAGCCTTGTTGGACTTATACCACAATCATGCATTCTAAATAATGATATTCTAGATAATATTCTCTTCAAGAACTCTTTACACGTTTGTAAAAGCATCATATTTAGCATACATATCCACTAAGGCATTGCCAAGCATAACATATGGCATACATATCAATCAAAGCAGCACCATGCACAATATCAATTCCATTCACATTTGGAATATTTACCAACCAAGGTATCACCAAGCACTCCATTATTGTAGAGCACATTGTATATCCCATTTAGCTTGGTTCAAATCCTTCTTTTGAGCACATGAGTTTAGTCCAATCAAGAAAGAGAATCTTGTTGCCGTTTGACTCCTCATGATGCTTTTTCTATCTACACTTGACATGAAGAAAATATCATCTCTCGTTGCTTTTGCCTCTTGTGGATGCGGAGCGTCATGACATCCACCCCCTTTCAACTTGCACATCCTCGTGCCAAATGTTATCCAAAAACCTGAAGCATAGTGTAGCATCCACATCCCATACAATTTTGGCATCTTTAGCTGGTTATCAGCGAGCAGTAAAGAGCACTTACTCACTTTTACTGGCATCCAAAACATCATTGACATGACCATCATTAGAAAGAGAATCCAAAACCAACCATAGCTTGTATATTGTCCAAGGAAACAAAGAAAACTATACGCCCTTTGCAACACCCATGGGTGATGTAGCATCATCACTCCCTCTAGCTTCATATAACAAACACAAGCCTTTGAACAAGTTGTAGTATTAGAGACATTTTTACTCAAGAGTCCAATTGGATTATGGAAAATAGCTTTAGCCTAAATCTTCATCCATAGCACCCTCCACTGGACTAACATATCCTTGAAAATATTCATCATCTTTCAAAGAGCTAGAAATTGCTTCATCTTGTAACTCATGAGAAGACATACAAGGAAGAACCCCCTAGATATCCTTCACTTTATTCATTTTAAAAGAATTCAGACACATTACAGACTTCATCCTCCAAGTAATCTTCATATGTTTCTTCATAATCTTCTGCTTTATATTTTTGTAAAGGTTCTTCTTGCACCCCCTCTAAATAGGTACATATATTAAAAAGACCTTTCATATTGTTAAGTTCATCTCCCTCAAGCCCGGCTAATAAGAAATCATCAATAATGGAGTCCTCTTCTTACTTTTGACACCAATACTTGTAAACATGTTTTTAGCAATAAACATAAACTCATTTGTATTTGCATGTGCATCCTATGTTATCTCCACAAATTCTTGCATTTCATCAGGTACCATATATATAGATTTATCTATGCAATCATCTTAGCAAACCTGTTGTTTTGTTTGGCCTCACATGCTTCCATGTTGCCAAAAGCTCCACTAATACTCTACAAATGTTTGTCTATAATTTCTTAAAAATAACCTATACAGAGGTCATTAGCCTATGAAACACTTGCAATACAATCTATATCTCCACTGAAGCCACTAACAAACATAGATGCCATGCAAGACATCTTTGATGATTTTTCCATTAATTTCAATTTAAGTATCAAATTTATTATTCTCATGCGTTACGTTCCCCAAAACATGATCCTCGAAGAGTAAATCTGCTACTTCCAAGGTTGCATCTGCTTTCGCTTTATTTGTCTATCTCATTCTCTGTAAACATCATCCTCCAAATAATCCTAACCACTTGGAACAATAATTTTAGAGATTGTTCCTACACCTTAACTCACATTCTGGTCAATTTTCCTTTGTTGCTTGATGCATTGTTCTTAAGGAGAGCAACTACCTTGTGTGATGAAGTATTTTTTGACCGATTTGCATGTTCTCAAAGTGTCACATTGATCTCATTTTTTATGTCTTTCATGCACTTATAAGAGGTTTATTCCCTAATGGCATTTGCATGTGAATTCCTAGACTTTATATATTTGTTGTGGTCATTTTCCTCAAATGAGGGCTTCCATCGACATCTCCTTGTGGAATCACATACTCTTTAATTCTTTCCAGCACTTGAATAGCATTTGAATTTGACGTACCTTTCCATCATCATATTTTTGTGGCTTCCATTAGGCCACCACTCTTTCATGAGCTCTGTTATACAGCAGTTTAATTTTCTTCAGGTATGAGTAATCATCATCATCATTCGAATAACTTTGGATCTAATGTGTTTTTCTTTGCCTTACATTTTTGTTCAGACTTAATAATTGATTTGAAACTGTAGAGTTTTTGTTAAAATCTTTGTTTGTTTGAATAGTTGTCTCTTTATCCCTTTGTGTTGGAGCCAACGGATCTATGTCCCTTCACTCTATTGAGTATTTGGTATTGGTTGTGGAGTCAAATCTAGCTAATTTTTAGGAGTCTGGTCAAGTTGCTACTGGGATTGATAAGGTGCATTTCCCTAGGCTCCTGTATTGAGTAGAGATGTCGCTTCCACTTGATTGTTGCCAACTTTGACCTTAATTACCGGATCCACTCTATCTTCTTCAAATTCATTCATGGAAATAGCATTCATCTGTAATGGTCTTCCATGTTGTTGTTGTTGTTGTCGTAGAAGCCTTTGTTTAGCCATTATTTCTTTAGCCTCTACTTGTGCTTCATCAACCAGCTAATGTTTCTCTTTAGTTCGTTGTTTTTATCTGGGAATCTATTGTAGCATATCTTGGGTTAATGGTATATGATACTTCTTGCGCCTATATCCACTAATCCAGTTAGGCATTTCTTCTCCTTCTAATTTCACAAGCTTGATGGTCCCTCTTGGTGAAAGATCTTTAATCACAAAGGGTCCCATCTCTTGCTTTTTAAGTTTTTTAGCATGTTGTTTAAGGGTATAAACCAAGACATAGTCGTCTATTTTAAATTCCTTTGACCACATATGCTTGTCAAAAAACTCTTTTTGTTGTTAGATAGATGCTATTTCTTTGAGGCATAGCTCATCTAGCTTTTCTAGTTTGTCTAATCTAGAAGACAATTCATAACCTTTCCACTCTAACCGTTTAGCTAATCTCAAGTTTGGGCTTGAGAATTCAATTGGCAGAATGACATTAAGACCAAACATCATATTGTAAGGTGTTGTTCCAATGGATGTCTTATAGGCTACTCTATATGCCCATAAAGCAAAATGTAACTTTTGGTCCCAATTTGTTCTTGAATCTGTCAAAACTTTAGTCAATACTATGCAAAGTTTTTTATTAGTATCTTTAGCCTGTCCATTAGCTTGTGGGTGATATGGAGCCGACTTCTTATGAATGATCATGAATTCCTCTAGAAGATTTTCAATAAATTTGTTTATGAAATGTGTGCCTCTATCACTAACAATTTCTATGGGTAATCCATATCTTATGAATACATTGTGTAGTGGTTTTGTCATCTGCATTTTTTGTGGCTTTTTCTTTAGCCCATTTCGTGAGTTAGTCCATGGAAACAATGATGTGTTGGGCATGGGCTTTGTAAGCGGGTGGTGAGATAGGTCGAACAAAATCTAGTCCCCACTTATCGAATTCCCTTGCACCCATCATTAGCATCTCATATTTTTTTAGAAGTAGTTTGGTATTTCACAATTATCACGTCGTTTAACATATTATTTCACACCCATGTGCAATGTTGGCCACCAAATTCCAGCATTTAAGACAATTTTAGTTGTCTTACCTCTGGAGAAATGGCCTTCACTAATTCCTACATGTGCTTGCTCTAGGATAGGTAGATTTTTTTTTTTGTTTCATATGTCTTGAGTTGGTAAGCTTTCCCTCTTTTGTAAAGTTGGTTTTCAATTAAGGTGAAGTCTCTAGCCTCCAATTCAATGCTCTTTGTCTAGCCCTTATTATGTTCTCAAGGAATGTCCTTGTTTTTAGGTAATCAGTCATGTATTGACTCCATTGAGGTGCAATTGTTAGTTGAAACCAATGTGGCATATTCCATAGTTGGATTGTGCCTACATGCAGCACAATTCATGACATATATATGTACATGTGCACTCATATCAGGCCAATACACTCCAAGTTGCTTTAGGCATTGGTGTGTCTTCTTTACGGAACAATGGAAGTCTATGTCGTACATGGTCTTCCATGAGATAACATTCATATTCTTTTGGACTTATGCATAATTGTAATATTCCCTTTGAGCCGAGATGGTACAAGTGTCCTCCTATGAGGTGAAAGTTCTTAGCTTGTATAATTTTTTGATGCATAAGGGCTTGTTCAATCCTATCAAATATGCCTATGTATGCCACCATCTACCCCTTCAAGTGCTTCTCTATTTGGTAACCTAGAGAGGTGGTCTCCTCTAAGATGTGCTTTGCCTTTCTTTACCACTATCATAAAATCAAACTCTAGCAATCAAATGAACCAACAAACAATTCTCCCATATTGCAAGGTTTGTTTACCAAAAACAAGAGGGCTTGATGGTATGTGAAGAAAGTGAATTTGTTAGCTAAAAAATAATGCCTATATTGTTTTACTGCATATTTCATACCTAAGCCCTCTCTTTATGTGGTTGCGTAGTTCTTTTTTGCACTGTTCAATTGTCTACTAGCATAGTAGATTGGGAAATCCATTGCACCTTCTCCTGGCTAAGCCGAGATATAGCCTATTGCAAATGCCGAAGCATCAATGTGAACATGATTTTATCCCAATTTGGTGCTTTAAGTACTAGTGTTGATATATGCACGTATTTAAGTTTCTTGATTAAATCCTTACACTCTTCACTCCAAATAAAGAAAACTATTAACCTATACATGGGTGCAATGACTACATACATGTATATGACCCATTGGTACTACCCACAATGTCCCATGAAGGATTTTACTTGCTTAGCATTAGTTGGCCTTGGCATCTCTACAATCACCTTGATCATGTCAAGAGCACCAAGTGAGAGAGACAATGATAGAAGGTGGTGTGTGAGACAAAGATAGAGAGGAAAAGTGGAGGAATAGATGACGAAAGAGGAAGAGATAGAGGGGTAAAATGGATAATTGATAAATGGAGTGATATAAGGTGGGTGGGAGAGTGGAAGAGATGAGATGAGAAGAATGGGAGGGAGAGGGAGAGGGAGATAAGGTGAAAGGGAGGATAGAATGGATGATTGAGAGAAAGAGTGATATAAAGTGGGTGGGAGGGTGGGAGAGATAAATTGAGAGGAATGGAAGGGAGGAAAAGAGGGATAGAGGGTAATGGGAGGGTAGCATGCATGATTGAGAGAAAGATTTATATAAATTGACTGGGAGCGAGGAGAAGAGAGGAATGGGAGGGAGGGTAGGAATGGAGGGGAAGAGGGATAGAGGCTAATGGGAGGGAGGGTGGAAGAAAGGATAGTGAGATTGAGAGGGGATTTAGTGTATGACTGTCTGAGATAGAATGAGAGTGAGAGAGAGCATTGCTTGAGTGAGAGTGAGAGAGAGCAACGCTTGAGTGAGAGTGTTAGAGTGAGGGATGAAATAAAATAAGGGGACCATGTCCCATTTGTGGGGGAGCTATCAGTCCTTTCCGCCAGGGATAGTCCACAAGGTTATCCCCATGGACTACAAATGATCCACAATCCACTGGGCTTCCCTTGTCCAACGGGGCCATCAGCCCTGTGGCGTGGCATGTCAACGACCATGTCCGCGAGGTGGCCCACATGGACTACGGACAATGCCACATAGGTAGATCTAAGCCTTGAGGCAAGCCTTGAGGCATGCCATGCCAAGAGGTTCCATTCACGTGGCACTCCATGTGGCTTGCAAGTTGTTGGCAGCCAACTTGGGCTGCCCCACAGATGTGGCCGTCTCTGTGCCACACCACACATTGATAGACCTCTTTTGGCATGTACAAAGTACTGTGTATATGCATGGGCATATGTACAAAGAGATGTAAATACATGCATTTGGGAGCTCTGCAAAGTGGTTTCAAGTTTTTAAAATGATGCAACGTGTATACAAAGTCAATAGTCAGGATTTGTGCCGACATCCGAGCATGGACAGGGTGTCAGCACCTTAGATATGGTTCTACTGGCTTGGTTTGGCTCTAGAGAACTTGTTTGAGCTTTTAGAATATACAAATACAAGTGGGAGGTGTGGGCACCCTCGTTCCGCCCGGGAAGTTTGGTACATTTGGTAACTGTCTATTTATGGTGCCTGATCTGTGGTAATGCGTGCACCACCCTAGAAGTGGTCAAAAATGGTATGTGAGCATGTGGCAACAATTTTTGGGTATCAAGGACAAAGCCTACACAATTTGGTGGATTTTGGTGTCCGTTTGGTATTTGTCCCGTGGAAAATGCCCATCCAGGGTCAAAATTTGTCAAAACTAGGGCTGAAAATGTCCAAATGGTGTGAAAAGGAATTAAATTTCCACATCCCTCATGGTGTTGTGAGTTTGTAGGTGGAGGGAGTATTGTTGAAGCCAAGAATCAGCACTTTCACCTCTCTATGTGTAGGAGGAAGTAGGGTTCCTACAAGTGGTCTAGTGCAGTCTCGTTGCATTCGCGTCCTGTTTTTTAGTATGTGGAGGAGTGAATGAGAGCTTCTTCTCTTCAATTTTGCACTCAATTCTATAAAAGTTCTGAGGTTTCCATGGATGCGTGTGTGCAAGGAGTTGAGTGGAAGAAGGTGCGGCTTTCTACAAGACTATGTGACCCTGTATCGGTGCCATTAGGGTTGGGTCTCCTCCAAAGAATCCAACAGAGTAGAGTTTGGTGAAGGTTTTGCAATGGTTTGAGAGAGGCCTTTTGTGGCTGTATTTTTTGAGTTTTTGATGATTTTTCTTGTATGATCTGGTCAGCCCCAAGCGTGATTTCAAGTTTTGCTCAACCCGCCTCACCTTGTAGTGTCTGCGGGCAAGCAAGGGCTTGTAAGTCGAGGTGTTTGGAGTTTGAATAGCGATTGTGGGGAGAATTTTCATTGAAATCTTGAGTGGTGGTGTGTGAGGGGTGGAGTTTAAGTTAATTCCTTGTGTTGTGTTGACTTGTCTCGGTGTGTGAGTGTGCGCACGGCATCTTTTCCTCCATCATCCTTTGGCAAAAATTTGTTGGTTGTGCATGCAGGTGAACTGGTTTTGCTGTGAAGTTTGAGCATCATTGAAGAAAAGTGGTGGTTTGATTAAGGTGCAAGACTTCAAAATTTGTGGATCTACTCATGCAAGGGAAAAGTGACTTCTAAGGGATGGCGTATAGTCGGACAGTGTTCACAAGGAAGGAGGATGTTAAAGACTAGATTGATGACTTCGAATGGCATATGCTTGGTATGCACATTGTGAATGATGAAGCAAAGCTCCACGTATTTCCTCTTGCACTCAAAGGAGAAGCAAGTGGTTTAAACGTTTAGAGGAAGACAAAAAGCAAACATGGGTGTAGGTGAAGCAGGTAATTTTTTACAGTTTTTGGAAAGAGACTAACCGCAACAGAAGCAACAACAAAATTGATAGGTTTACAGCAAGATGTTCATGCTAACTTTCAATAGTTTTTGCAACACTTCAAAGAACTTTGGGTGCAATTAGAGATAGCATCCCAAGTACTTCTGGGGGATTTCTTTAAAGTGCATCAGTTTATGGATTGTCACCAACCAAGTGTAAGGGAAAAGTTTGATCAAGAGGAGCCTGCTACATTTGAACGAGTTGTAGAAATTGTGGAGGCCAAGAGAAAAAAGATCAAACAAAGGTGGGAGCAAGGTGTGGCAGACAAATATGGGTACCAAAACCGTAGATAAGGGCATATGAAGTAACATCAAATCCCTCCCAAGAAAGAAGGCCCACAAGGTATCAACATCAACAATATCCTAGAATACCTAAGAAGCAGGTCCACAATAGAACAACATTGAAAGATGCTAAAGTCAACCGGACACAGAACAAAGACGGATCTCAAAGAATTTTCCTCTTAGACAAGGATTCTACATAGGGTATACAAAGATTTGGCTACCAGTCAATCACAAGACAAATGCAACTACACCAGACCTGCATGAAGATCTCAAGAACTCAACAAGACCTAGAGCAAAGCAAAGTCAACAATGGAGATACAAAGGTCATCCATGAAAGATTTGGATTCCTAAGTCTTCCAATGCTCCTAGTCAAAAGCCAAATGCCGACAGTGAACAGAGGTCTACAACAACATCAAAGACTTCTTACAATAGGCCTAATTGGAGAATCAAACAGATAATGGAGTCTTCAAAGTCAAAGAAGGACAACCCAACCAACGCGAATGTAGATTCAAAGAAGCTAAAATAGGTATGGCAAAAGAAACCTTCAATGACAACTTGGTCCTTCACTAATCCTCTTTTTTAGGATTCAAGCTTACTTTTACCTGAAGAAATGTTTGTAGTAAGCTCAAGAATGTAAAAAGTCGAGTTGCCAGGGTGCAAAAAGCACTCTTTGGTATAGTCAGAGTTGGGCTGATGAGCCATAAAATGAGAAAAGCATTAGTCCCAAAGCTTCAAGTCATATTAAACTTTGTGCTAAGAGTCGTAGTTATTAGGCTTACGCTCAAGCTGGAAGAGTTGAGCATATCTAAGTCATGTTGCTCATGCTGGATGAGATGAGCATAAGAGTTGAGTTCTATTAACTTACAATTGGTGAAGTGTCATAGAGTCCAACACTCATACACAGTGCACAGTAAGATGAGAGCACATACTTTTGCCAACAAAAACCATTCTTAAAGGGGTGCCAACTTGCAAAGCCATGTCATATGCTTTCATAGCTACATCATCTTTCTAAAGAACCCCTCAAAATCTTTCTTGCAGAGCATATTGTTTCCCATGCATTTTTGTGTATGCATAAATAGGATGTCCCATCATCGGACATAGGCATTAGACACTCCTTTTTTCTTCCACCTATGCACCTTGAGTGGACTACAACAGGCAAACCAACGTTCCATCATGCTACCCTCTCATATTTGTTGTCCTTTTAATTCCATATCTATCACCAAATAATTCCTTGAGTACTTTATTAATATTTCCCATGCTAATAAGTACTTCAATAATGCGCGTATACCAAAGGCACTTTTTCCCCGCTGGGTTTTTTCCCTTTGGTCATCCAGGTATTAGACCCTAATTTAGAACCTCATCATTCTACTTCCCTTGTACATACTTTCCCTAAATAAACAAAAGCCTCATCATTATGCTATTAAATCGACAAAGGCAACATCATCTCTCACACCTGACTACTCAGACCAATGAAGATGTTGCAGCAAAGTGAACCTCATCAACAAATTCAACGACCAATGAAGACAATCAGCCCATCAACCACCAATCAAAAACATTCCACAGCCTCCACGGACATCTTTCAATCGTGCCCGAGGACGGGTACTAAAATAGGAAGGGGGGAATGTTAACTGAGTCAATGTCAGTTAACAGAAGCTGCTAAAGATTGAAGACGTACGAATGCACATCAAGGATGAATGCACAGAAGCAGTAAATATTGGAGTTACATATTTTTCACGTTTTTCCAAAATGGTCACGTATTGTAAATTCCCGATTTATTTCAAGCCATTGTAATATTTTAATGTGTTCGGGCTGAATGGGAGTTCCAAGTTGTAAAGAATAGGTCACTTATCGTGCGTAGGTTGCAGATTCAGTAAGTGGTGAGCCCTAAAGACCTTGCGCGCCCGGACCTTGCATATTTTTACCCTAGGTATATAAGGCAGTGTGTAAAAAAAATTAGGGTTCTCAAGTCATTTGTTGAGAGCACTCTCTGGTGAGAGCTCTTGAGGTGTGTGGCTATGTTGTCCTTGAGCTTCTCCTTGCTCATGAGACTTAATTAACACTAATCAATGATTCATTCTCTCTCACTATGCCTCTCTCTTACTTTTTATGATTGCCTATGATGCTTAGATTAACTAGATCTTAACTAATTAATGGTTAATCTCTCTCTAATCTTGTGTGATTGTCCCCTTTTGCTTGTGTGTGCATGTAGGTTTGATTGGAGTGTGGTGCTCGATAGATCTATGTGTGTGTGCTTGTGATTAGTGTGTTGCATGATAGGATTAGTGTTGTGTGCGTCTTGAAATCGTAGTGTGTGTGATTGGGTTGATTGAAGGTGAAGAGAAGTGGATATGGAGATTGCCCTTAATTGCGGCTTAGCTCCTCCATAGGCCGAGAAGCTCATCTCGTAGAGTAAACCATTTGTGTTGCCACAATTAGCTCACTAACCGTGTGAGTGTTTCCATGCCCTAGCCGGGTAGCTCATCTTTCCGTAGTATTGACAATTTTGTTGGTTATTGGAGCTATTGCAACGATGGGACCCCCAACATTTGGCGCCGTTGCCGGGGACGATGGCCTACGCTAGTGTAATTGTGGCATAAACGAATGCATTCCCTCACTAATTTCACTTGTGTGTTTATGTTTTTGTGGATTTTGAATGTGTATGCATGAAGCATTGTGTTCATAATTCTCTAATGTGTAATCATTTCTTGCCAATTGTGTGTTCACACTCTAATTTCACGCTGACCACTTGCTAATTTGACTAATTTTTGCTAACTTACTAATGTGCTATGAAGGATTGGAGCATTCAACCATTCAATTGATCTTCAACGGAAAGATAATCAAGGTGGTATCATTAGGAAGAGGGTGAGGTCTAGGAGGGCCTCTTTATTTGCCATGAGATTATGGAGGTGATTAACATTTTGACAAATAGGTGCATGCCATGTGTGCAAGAATGCTGGGTGTGTAAGAGAGGTATAAGAATGGTCAAAGGATGCACTTTTCCCCCCAAAAAGGGGGGGAATAACTTTATGATTTTGGGCCTTCCATAACTCCTACATATGATCTCCGATTTGAGCGGAGATTATAAATCTATAATCTACACGCCGAGCTCTTTCGGTAGATATGTTACTTGATATACTTTTGCCCGCTAGATTTTAAATTTCATTTTGGGGGGAAAATTTGAATTCAAATAAACTAGCCATTTTGCCTCTTTGAATTCAAAAGATCTCCTTTGGTTACTTTCTTAATACTAGAGCTTTGACTTTCTTAAACTGCCAAATAAAGAGGCCCTCCTAAACCCCATTCTCTTCCTAATGTTCTCAACCTCCCTAGAATCTAGAGATGTGTAGAATTGTGTAGAAATCCCACCATGATGATGCAATGTAATGTAATGCAATGTGGATTGGAAATTTTGCGATTTTTCATTTTCACGTCGTCGTAATGCCGAAATTTTTAAGAATTGGTAGCGCATGAATTTGATAAGTTTCAATTGCTTAGTGATGAATGTGTGTTGCTAATTGGGTGCCTAATCGAGTCAATTGCATGCTTGGATGGTCAATTTAAAGTGTGTGTGCATTCTAATTGAGTGTGTGTATGCTAATTTTAGGTGTGTGTGCACTATTTTGCCTATGTTTGAGCACCTAGAAATCAATGTGTGTGTTATGATTTTTCAGTTGTGATGATTGATTTGTGTTGTGCTCATGCCTAACTATTGATTTGTGAAATCACATTGCAAATCCAACAAATTTAACCCTTTTGTGTGCGCACCTAAAGATTGGTAAAAACTGTCAATTTTTTAGTGTGTGCGTGCCTAAAAAGTGTTTAATTTGCATGGTTAATTCAATGTTTTAATTGCATGATTGATGTGTGTAATGATGAATGCTGCGTTTTTGTGCTCAAAACAGGGATTTACACACTCTAATTGCGTCAATTTTTTACCTAATTTTATCGGTAATTTTGCCGGTTTAATTGCCTAGTCTTGATTTCTCTGATAAAATTGTTGGCAATTGAATTGATGTGATTTTGACAATTTTATTTGTCTGCACCATTCCCAATGTGTGGAGAATTTGTAGAAAATTTTTTGGATATTTTTCAGATAATTTTTGTAATTTTTTGACAATGTTTTGCTAATTATTGCATTAATTTTTGGATACTTCCATAAAAATTTGATTTTGCGATCTTTACGAGCTATTTTGTGTGACCTTATTTACGGCATCATTTTGTTCGCATTTATGCCCTCCGTGGTCGAGTTTTGAGCGTTTCGTATTTCCAAGGACCGGGTTGTTGATTGTGTTGTAAATTGCGTAAAATCTGCTATTTTCGGTGTGCTTTTGCGTGTCGAAAATGCTCGATAGTGAATTACGGTGATTTTTTAAGATTCCTAAATTTTTTCGCGAATTTTTTGGAGTTTCGGCCTATTTTCGGCATTTTTTGGAAAGTTGAAAATAAAAAATATAAAAATAAATAAAAGAAAGGCCGTTTCGCGCTTCAGTCGTGCCTTACGGTGCATAAAATACTTCTCTTGGTCTTCTTTCCGCTCCGTGTGAACCCTCTCACCCACACTGCCGTCACACTTTCTCTCTCTCTTCTGCAGTGCGTGAACCCAGTCTTAGAATAAAAACTGGGGTCCAGTGTATTTAAACCAGCCGAATTTATAAAATCCCGGTTAGATTTTGAGCTTGCCTTGAATAAAACCGGACAATTTCCACAAGTTTTAGTGTAGTTACCTGCAAAAGCTTCGGATTTCAACCTAAAAACCGGGAAAATTTCGGGTTTGCCCTTATTTTCTCCGTGAGTATTCATTCTCTCTCTCTCATTAACTCTCACTCACATTCTCTCTCTCCTCTCACTTACACTCTCTTTTCCCTGCTGCCCCACCCACGTGCATGCACCTCCCCCTCTTTTTGGAGTCACCCACACACACACAGGAAAAGTGTGCCTCAGCTTAGCTTTGAGCCGTTTTTTGCAGGGAGGGCAAGAAGAAGAAAATTCCACTTTTTTGAATGTTTGTAAAAATGATTTCTCCCGAACACTGGCTGCCAAGCAATCTCTCTCTTTCTCTCTCTTGCTTTTATTCTCTCTCTCCCTCTCTCACTCGCGTGCATCTTCCCCTATTCTCTCTCTCTCTCTCTCTCTCTCTCTCTCTCTCTCTCTCTCTCTCTCTCTCTCTCTCTCTCTCTCTCTCTCTCTCTCTCTCTCTCTCTCTCTCTCTCGCTGCCAGGCCACGAGCCACTCCCGCAGTCAACGCGCGCCAAGGTGGCCAGCAGGCCTCTCCTCGTCTGTCTTTTCTCAAGTGCGCAATTAACGCTTCTCGTCTGTCTTTTCTCTCTCTCTGTACCGCTGCAGGCCACGCGCCTCATTCGCGTTGCAGGAGCTCCTGGTCAGCAACGTCATCACCGTCAGCACGCTCGCGTGCAGATGAGTTTCAATTTAAAGATCTCATAGAAAAATTAAAAAAAAAAGAATAACAACAATTTTTTAAAACAAAAAAGAAGATTTAAAAATCACATAAAAACAATTTAAAATTTCAAAATTCATAAACTAAAAAATTCATTAAAAAAAAACAAAAAAATCTAAAAACTCAAAAATTCATAGAAAAATAACAGAGAATTAAAAAGCTCATTAAAATATCCAAAAATTCTCAAAAAAAAAACTTGAAAATTCACAGTTAAATCACAAAAATTTGTAAAAAAACCAAAAACACTCACAGATAAATCAAAATTGATAATCATAAAAATTTGTAAAAAATTCACAAAAAAATCCAAAATCATCCGAAAAAATCAAAATAAATCAAAAAATTCATAATAATCCCAAAAAACTAGAAAATTCACAGAAAATTCATTAAAAAATCAAAACTTTTCCAAAAAATCATAAAATATCAAAAAAATTCAAAATTCAAAATTCAAAATTTCACAAATAATTAGAAAAAGTAAAAAATAACTCGTCGAAAGTGCCAGAAAAAGCAAGCTAAAGCCAGAATTTTTTTAATAAAAAAAACCAAAAATAGTCAGAAAAGGCCAGAACGAGATTGAAACGCAAAAAGCACACGCATCGCTAGAAAAAGTCACACGCCGGGCAAACCGCACAAAAGCGAACAAGTCAAAAAGACAAAGCCGAAAAAAGTGTACCGCACACCGAGCAAACACCGCAAGCCAAAAATCACACCGGGCAAACTCTGCCAAAGCGAACCAAATCAGCAGAAGAAAAATGAGAAATCTACAAACTCACAGCCGATTGAACGGCAGTCAAATTTCCAAAATTTTGCATGCTATAAATTAGCTAGTGCAAGCAATTGCATTACAACTTAGCTCCCAGTGGGACAAACAGGAGCACAACTCGAATACGATTGCAGATTAGGCTAGTACGAGTAGCATAAACTCTGCTAATCAATACCAAAATCTGTCAATTGACAGTTTTTGTGGATTAAGCCGATATGGACTCAAATCGATCCGAGAGTTCAAGTACAACAGGACAAGCCAATAGCAGTGGTAGCACAAGTACAACTACAAGAGACCAGATTTTACAGCTATATGGCTACAATGGAGACAAAGTCTTATATGCAGATACAGAAGGCCATAGATACTTGGTGAGCAGTAAAAGAAGCACAAGAGCCAAGATCCTATTGATCAGAGTAAAGTAAGATTCAGAGAACTCCCAGATGTTCATTGACTTTAGTGGATCCAGGTATTGCAAACTTAAAGATGAGGTGCAAATAGAAGTGCAAAAAATTGACCCAAGTGGTTATCCAGAAACCTGCACAAGTCTGCAAAGCATCCATTTGGTGCATATGCAATCAAGGTCATTGTACATGGATTACAGTGGTCAGATCTATAATTGAGAACCAGAATTTCAAGATCGAACAGATAAACCAATTGAAGCCAATCTAATTGGAGAACCAAGCCAAGATGGTACAAAGATCATGATGGAGCAGTCTACAACTTGATGCTCAGTGTTTTGAAAGAAGATGCCGACAACTTGGCAAGCTTAGAAACAGAAGCTTCTCAGCTACAGCTTGACATGATAGAACCAATTAACATACCACCAGTCGTGGAATATTGCTCAGATTGTGGACGAAAAGGTAGACATTTTGATGAAGATTATCCAAGAAATCCAGACAACAAGGACATATCAATTGCCAAGCAAGGTACAAAGAAAATTGGAAATGGTAATCTTGAGGTAAGTGCATCTAACTCGTCACTCTTGATGCAATCAGATGATTCTGCATTACCATTAGAAGCACCAGTAAAAACACTGCAGATTCAAAATGAGCATAAAGATGCACAGACACCTGAAAAGCTTTAAATTGATTCTTTGAACAACAAATTCTTGCATGAATTTAGTAAAGGTGTCGAGATATCACCAAGGGTTGAAAAGAGTGTTAAATTTGCAAATGATTTTGCATCCACTACCACAAGTGTGCAATTGTTCACGAGTTTAAGGGACACATCAAACAGAATGATGTTAGCATTGTATGGTACATATCATTCATATGCACACTATGTAGACCAAAAAGGGAAAATGTACAAAAAGGATCAACTTGTGTTTAAACGGCCCACATACCAGCTCATAGAAGTGAGTCCAATGATAGATAAAAAAGAATGGTTCATTTCAGAGGAAAGAATCTATTATAGCCCATCCTCTCTAGAGCTGAAGGATATTACTAGAGGGAATCCAGAAATCTGTTCAGAGCCAAACTCTCCTCCATCGAAAATCAAGCTTTGATGTTGTGACCAAACGAGCATATACTTTGACCAAAACAGTCGTAGATATAGATGGGAGTCTAGCATCTATGATGCATTGGGTCCTGAAACCACAGAAGCTCAAATCATAGGAGACCCATGGGATAGACAATATCAGGGCAAAGATGATGCTATCTACAGCTTAATTTGGGGAATAATTTGTCATGTTTCAAGGAGATACATATGAAACTATGTAGAAGGTTTGCAGATGCCAAACATCAACTGTGCTACCCAAAGTGTACCTTCACAGTCCCAAAAGGTGAGACTAAATCAGAGCCAAACAATTTTGAACTCTTACAATGAAGCAGGTTATAGTGATCACCCTAGGAAGGGGGGAGCTGTAAATCCATCAAGCTTAGCTTATGTACCAAGAAATGCTACAGCAATTAGAAGCCCTAGAGCTTCTAGTCAACAGACCTCTTCAAAGCAGAAACCATTGAAAGATCATATGGTTGTTGGAAGTTTCCAATAGATCCAGATTTCATCAGAGTCTACAGACAAAAAATGCTTATATGAAGATCATCAAGGACAGAAGTTTCAGCTGATCTCCACAAGTCCGAGTCAAAAGCCAATAAATCCAATAGAGTTCAAACAGTTACATGTGATCAAGCTCGCATATGCATATCAAGATGCACATGGTAACGAATATCAGCAAGATCATGATCTTGTACAAACCCCTATGGATGGTAAGACTGAAGTCAAAGACTATCTGAAGATTATGCAAAGCCTCAGGCTGCCAGAACGTGTGTCAGAAAAGTCAAAGTCAACAAAAGATAAAGTCCAGAAAGCTACACAAAGGTCACCACCAAAATCTCCTCCAAAGAGACAGATTTTTCCAGAAAGTACAGTGGAACTATTAACCCAGATGCAGGAGGACAATGCTCAACAATTGCAAAAAAGTGCAATATTACAGTCAATGGAGTCAACCTCGATTACAGGTGATCAAAGCAAAGAAGTTGTAGATAAAGCTCAACCAAACGACACTGCCACAACAAAAGCAGTCAATTCAGACACGAATCCTGAGAAGATCAAGTGCAACATCACCAATGAAAATGAAGAAAAGCTCTCAAGTGACGTAAAGCTAGATTTTGAGTTAGACAAGAACCTCATGTCTTTCGCACTTGGAAAAGATGTGGACAATCACAGTTGGAAGATTCTCCTGAATTTGTGAGCATATCAGGAAACAAACGAGCAGAACGTTGGGGAATCATTTCCACCACAACCACCATTGAAGTAAATTCACAAATCATCATAGCTCAATTTCATGTGATCACAACAAAGGATATGCCAAACAACATCATAGTGGGAATGCCAATGGCCTAGAAGATGTCGGAGATACAAAATGTAAACATGATGGAGTCATCACAGAAAACAAAGAATGAAGACCAACAATGGTCACCCGCGGACGACAGCACAGAGTCCTCAAGCACAGTTCAAATGGAAACTAATATCAAAGTAGATCTTATTGAAGATGATTCATCTCTATCAATCAGAACTTCAAAAGAGATTAAAGGAAATCAGGCAATAGCAAGTGCACATCAAACAGAGCAAAGAGCAATCACGATTAGCAGTTGAGCAACAAATGCCACCAAAGCTAGAAGGAACGAAGATCAAAATTGCAGACAAAGGTAAAGCTAAAGTGGAATCTCCTCCGATTAGCAAAGAAGGTGTGACAGAATATACCTCTACATCAAAGAACCCTCGTGGATCTGCTTCTTCAAGCAAGTCAGGCTTTCAAAACTTAAAGTCAATTGTTGACCCAATGGAAACCTCTAAGGAGACACCAAGAAAAACAAAGATATATCAACCAAAGTACTCAAGAAAACAAACAAAATTCAAGCAAGTGTTTGTTCCGAGCAGTTTAATCAAAGTCAATGATCCAGTTTGGATTAAGGATAGGAAATCAACACAGAAGACAAACACGTGGGATGGATAGCATCACAATGGAGCTTAAAAGCATAGGAGTACTATGGAAGTAACAGACAAATATGGGTACCAAAACCACAGATAAGGGCATATGAAGTAACATCAAGTCCCGCCCAAGAAAGAAGTTCCACAAGGTATCAACATCGACAATATCCTAGGATACCTAAGAAGCAGGTCTACAATAGAACAACATTGAAAGATGCTAAAGTCAACCACAACTCTCAAGAGGATACAGAACAAAGACGGATCTCAAAGAATTTTCCTCTTAGATAAGGATTCTACACAGGGTATACAAAGATTTGGCTACCATTCAATCACAAGACAAATGAAACTACACCATACCTGCATGAAGATCTCAAGAACTCAACAAGACCTAGAGCAAAGCAAAGTCAACAATGGAGATACAAAGGTCATCAAGAGATTTGGATTCCTAAGTCTTCCAATGCTCTTAGTCAAAAGCCAAATGCCGACAGTGAACAAAGGCCTACAACAACATCAAAGACTTCTTACAATAGGCATAATTGGAGAATCAAACAGATAATGGAGTCTTCAAAGTCAAACAAGGACAACCCAACCAACGCGAATGTAGATTCAAAGAAGCTAAAATAGGTGTGGCAAAAGAAACCTTCAATGCCAACTTGGTGCTTCACTTATCCTCTTTTTGAGGATTCAAGCTTACTTTTACCTGAAGAAATGTTTATAGTAAGCTCAAGAATGTAAAAAGTCAAGTCGCCAGGGTGCAAAAAACACTCTTTGGCATAGTCAGAGTCGGGCTGATGAGCCATAAAATGAGCAAAGCATTAGTCCCAAAGCTTCAAGTCATATTAAACTCTGTGCTAAGAGTCGTAGTTATTAGGCTTACGCTCAAGCTGGAAGGGTTGAGCATATCTAAAGTCATGTTGCTCATGCTGGATGAGATGAGCATAAGAGTCGAAGTCTATTAACTTACAATTGGTGGTGTCGTAGAGTCCAACACTCATGCACAGTGCACAGTAAGATGAGAGCACATATGCCGGACTAGATAAGGCAGGGCTAGGCTAAGCGGTGTGGAACGGGGAGTCCAACTAGGGCAAAGGGCCAAGGGCATGCCTATATAAGGGTGGTTGGGTGGAGGACTCTCAGGCTCTAGTCACCCATGTCTTACATTGGTATCAGAGCATGGTCCATTTTGGGCAAGAAAAGGGGGACGACGAGGTCCCACTGTGTGAGAAGCGCCACTTGTGTCGAGAGGGAGGCGACCTCGACCTCCGACAAACGCTGTGTGGCTTAGCCCGCCAGATGCGTGCTGCCTTGGGGAGCATTTACGTCACTGGGGCGACGCCCAGAATGCAACGCGCGGGGAGCTCTCTCTCTCCCTCGCCCTCGCGGCACTACCGTGGTCGCCATAGCCGACTGCATACATTTTATTCCACATACAAGGAGCCCAAAGGCTTTGGCCTTGGGCAATTCATCCAAAAAAAAACCTCAAGCTACGGGGCGTGCCCACCCGGGCACACACCCCATACCCAAGCCAGGGTGTTCGAAGCTGTTGGCAAGGCCGAAATCCGACACAAGCATAGGCAAGGGGCCACCGAATTCTAGGTAAACTATCCGAATGACAGAAATTGCAGAAGTTGATCGAAGTTAAAGCTTGATGGAGTTGAAGTTTCGGAAGAATATCTATTGCAATTTCTTCCTTCGAGAGGATTCAGGCATCAACGACGTTTCAAGCAGTTCAAATTTTTGGCGGCATCGTCAAACATAGTTGATTCAAATATCAAGAGCTTGTGGAGTTCCATGTAGGGCGGACTACCATCGTAGCACGGCTACTCTACTTTGCGAGTGCTCCCAATATCAGGTATATTTTCTGAGTACTTCTTTCATCGCACTGTGTAGCCATGGATTCAAATATCAATATGACATTCGATTTTGAGCAAAGTACTCCTGATCCTACCAACGATGGCCCGCAGCCGGATCCTTTCAAGGACAGTAACCATGACGCTATGGCAGGAGAAGCTACTTATGAGTTGCTTGATATTCAAGAATTTCGTGCACTTCAGACACGCATGACCATCATGGATGAAAATTTTAAAGCTTTAAATAAAAATGTTACCAAACTTTCCACATTAGTAATTCAATTAATGCATCAGTAGTCTAAGAGTCCTGCTGACACCCACATGCATGAGCACGTTGGCACACAAGGGCAAGGCCCAATTCATGATACATTGCATATTCTCACTGCCAAAGAGGTGAATGACTTGTTAAAGAACTTTAAACCACCAGTCTTTAAGGGCGAAGACCGAGACCGCAATAAGGATGCAGTGAACATCTTTCTCAGCAAATGGGATGGAATTCACGCCTTAAGGCATACTCTGGATGCAGTTAGAGCTCTGCAGACGAGCTTAAATCTAGAAGGCAAGGCCTACAAATGGTGGATGTCTCTCAAGGAGAAGAACATCATACCACAGAGTTGGGCAGCCTTTGAAGCAATGTTTAGCAAGGAATTTTTGCCTACTAATGAGGCCGATCGGAATTGGATGGCTTGGGACACATGTTCCATGTGCCAATACCCATCACTCTTTGAATATATCTCTCACTATCAGGACGTTATCCTCAAGTTGGAAGGCTTGGATACCTTTCAACAAGTACGAGGGTTCATACGAGGTCTGACACTTGAGCTTAAGAAGTATGTCAAGACCCAAGACCCTAAAACACTTGAGGAAGCCATAGTGAAAGCACATATTCACGATGACCCTGATGAGAAGAAATTACATAATAGTAATGTGCCTGCTAGTATACACGGTAATACACACATACAGTATGGGCACAATAAAAGAAAATTTCTAGTTGCTAATTCAGATGCATCTAAAAAACCCAAGGGGTGCAAAGGTCCTCTTTCTCCTGAGGATTTTGATAAAGCCAAGAAAGAGAGGTTATGTTTTCAATGTTTAGGGAGAGGTCATGGCAAAAAGGATTGTCCCAAGGAGAAATCTGCTGCTCAGGGGAAGGAGAAAGCAGTGCACATGGTGCAACTACTGCCTCTTGAGTCTTCCTCGAAATTCTCCATAGTGGAAGTAACACACACTAAGGTGGTGCATGAAGGTTGTCTCACAGCTTCCATGTGGCAACAAACCTTTGGACCACATGAGTTAGTACGTATGCACGGATATCTGCAAGGGCACAAGGTGCGCATCTTGGTAGATGACGGTGCTACTCATAATTTCATCAATTATGGATTGGTGAAAAAGCTCAAACTTCGAGTACCCACCGCTACAAGGTAGCAATGATGAATGGACATGATACTAAAATATGGGATACTCAATGTCGAGTTGTTCCATTAGAAGTACAAGGGTACTCTACTTGTTTGGATTTTCAAGTTATGAATATGGAAAGGGCTGATGTGGTTCTTGGTAGGGAGTGATTGCATAGCCTAGGACCATCACTAAAGCGTAGCTATGAGCACAACAGCTTGATGTTTGAATCCCATGGCGCACATGTGTTGCTGTTAGGAGAAAAGGATATACCTTCATCACCACTAATTTGTACCGCCGAGCTTATGCAGCTCGTTTCTGATAATGAAATAGAACAGGTTTTCTTGTGTTACTCACTGTCTCATTTTCTTTCTAACATTGAGTCAGTTGAACATTCTTCAACGCCGCATGCTTCTCTCTCCTCTATTCCACTAATTGCTAATTCGAAACAAGCAAAGGTTGCTAGTCAATTACAGCAATTATTAAAGGAATTCCAAGATGTGTTTCCTAATGATTTTCCACCAGGATTACCACCGACACGATCAGTGCAACATAGCATTGACGTGGTTGTAGGCTGTAAACCTATTAGTAAACCACCTTATCATATGAGTTACTTAGAGGCTGCTGAGGTGGAACGACAGCTTGCTGACTACCTTAGCAGAGGGTTTATACAACCCAGTTCTTCACCATGGGCTTCGCCTATCCTTTTAGTGAAGAAAAAGGACGGCAGTATGCGCATGTGCGTAGACTACCGGGGCTTAAATGCGGTACGGTTAAGAACAAATACCCATTGCCAAGAGTAGATGAGTTATTTGATAAGCTAGCTCATGCTCGCATTTTTACAAAAATTGACTTGCGGTCAGGATATCACCAAGTCTGTTTTCGGCTTGCCGATATACCTAAGACTGTCTTCCGAACACGGTTTGGACACTACGAGTTTTTGGTGATGCCCTTTGGGTTAACCAATGTGCCCGCAACATTCATGACACTTATGGATAGTGTCTTGAAGCCATATTTGGGCAAATTTGTCATTGTTTTCCTCGATGACATCTTAGTCTATAGTGCTTCTGAAGAAGAGCACTTACAACATCTCAGACAGGTGTTTGAGTTGTTACGTACAAACAAGTTATATGCCAAGGAATCTAAATGTGATTTTCTAAAAGATGAAATTTATTATTTAGGGCATGTTATTTCAACTCATGGCCTATACATGGATCAATCCAAAGTGGATACCGTCAGAAAATGGCATCCTCCTAAAAATCTGGAAGAATTACATATATTTTTAGGATTTGCAGGTTTTTTCAAAAGGTTCGTTAAAAACTATGCTCAAATTGTTGTTCCTATGACGGATCAACTTAAAGGCAAAGGAAAAGCTTTTCAGTGGGGATCCACTCAACAACACAGTTTTGATACGCTCAAGGATGCATTAGCTACAGGTCCTATACTAGCTATTGTAAATCCTTTGAAACCATTCGTTTTGGAAACGGATGCCAGTGATCATGCTATTGGAGCAGTCATGTTACAAGACGAACAGTCGATTGCATTTGAAAGTAAGAAGATTGATGCAGCTCAGCAAAATTATTATGCTTACGAACGCGAACTCTATGCAATAGTGTCGGCCTTAAAAACATGGCTGCATTATTTGTATGGTGCTCAATTTGAGATTGTGTTTGACCATGAAAGCATCAAATGGTTTACACAACAAACATATTTAAAGGGTCGAAAAGTCAGGTGGGCCGAGATCCTTCAGGAATATGACGTCAAGCTAAGGTATCGCAAAGGTTGATACAATGTAGTGGCAGACGCTCTAAGTAGAATGCCAGAGATTAATTCGCTCTTGTTCGCGGAACTTCGTAGTGAATTTTTAGATTCTCTCAAGGGCAAATATGAGATGGATGAAGCATATTCCAAAGTGTGGAGCCATGTTCAAAAGAGGGATCCTTCTCACTCCAACGATGGTAGTGTACAGTTAACCTCCACACCTAGTTCTCCTTTATCAAGTGATGAACTACACCGATGGAAGCATTTTACCATCGACAATGGGTACCTACTCCACAAGGGGAGAGTTTTTGTACTGACGGACACGGACATTTGGCGCCAAATTCTTTATGAATGTCATGATAATCCAAGTGCAGGGCACCCGGGAATTAGAAAAACTTATTCTCTCGTACAGCGACAGTTTTACTGGCCAGGTATACATCGCTTTGTTCAAGCTTATGTCTTGCACTGCCAAAAAAGCAGAGCGCCTAAAAGCAGGAGGACTCTTACATCCTTTGGAGATTCCCAATGGAAAATGGGAAAGTATCTCTATGGATTTTATTGTAGGATTACCAACCACTATACAAGGTCATGACTCAGTATGGGTGGTCGTAGACAGGTTGACTAAAATATGTAAGTTCATTCCAACCAAATAAATGGTTAAGACACCAGAACTAGCAGAGTTATTTGTGGACAATCTATACAAATTGTATGGTTTGCCAAGTAACATTGTTAGTGACCGTGATCCCAAGTTTAACATCCACTTTTAGAGAGCTGTATTTAAAAGATTGGGTACAAAACTAAACCTCAGTACAACTGATCATCCAGAAATGGATGGTCAAACAGAATGAGTTAACCAGGTGCTAGAGGATATGCTAAGAGCATACGTCAGCAAAAAATAGTCAGACTGGGAAGAATACTTACCTATTCTCGAGTACAGTGCTAAGCATGTCACAACAGGTTTTAGTCCTTTCATGCTAATGTACGGGTTTCAACCTAGGTCACCAGTTACGGTGGGGTTGGCAACCGAAAAACTCCAACAGGTTAAGGATTTTCATATGGATATGCTGAAACTTGCTCGCCAGAATGTCCGACAAGCACAAGATCGGTATAAGAAATACGCTGATGAGAAACGTCAGCAAGTTACCTTTGAAGAAGGGGAGGAAGTATTTTTACGTGTACCAGAACATTCAGAAAGTCTTAAAAGCTAGATCAACACCTAAATTATCTCCCCAATATTGTGGGCCTTTCAAAATCCTCAAGTGAGTCAGTGATCGTGCCTACAAACTATTACTACCTTCACATTCTCGCATTCATCCGGTGTTTCATGTAAGCCCTCTACGAAAGAAGTTACATGGGGACGACAATGTCATTCACCAATAGGTTTTGGTTGATTACATTGAACCTCCTACCTTACCGCATGAACTAGAACGTGTTCTTGATTATCACGAGTTGCGTACACGTCATCACGTATGACAACAAGCTTTAATCAAGTGGAAAGACCGACCTGAAGAAGGTGCCACTTGGGAAAACATTAGTGTTCTTAAGAAGAAGTTTTCCACTTTTGTTTTCGAGGACGAAAACTCTTCTTAAGGAGGGAGTAATGTCAAGACACCGGCAAGGCCGGACTAGATAAGGCAGGGCCGGGCTAGGTGGTGTGGAACGGGGAGTCCAACTAGGGCAAAGGGCCAAGGGCATGCCTATATAAGTGTGGTTGGGTGGAGGACTCTCAGGCTCTAGTCACCCCTGTCTTACAACATACCCTCGCCAACAAAAACCATTCTTAAATGGGTGCCAGCTTGCAAAGCCATGCCATATGCTTTTATAGCTACACTGTCTTTCTGAAGAACCCCTCAAAATCTTTCTTGCACAGCGTATTGTTTCCCATGCATTTTTGTGTATGCGTAAATAGGATGTCCCATCATCGGACATAGGCATTAGACACTCTTTTTTGCTTCCACCTATGCACCTTGACTGGACTACAACATGCAAACCAATGTTCCATCATGCTACCCTCTCATATTTGTTGTCCTTTTAATTCCATATCTATCACCAAATAATTCCTTGAGTACTTTATTAATATTTTCCATGCTAATAAGTACTCCAATAATGCGCGTATACCAAAGGCACTTTTTTCCCACTATGTTTTTTCCCTTTGTTCATCCAGATATTAGACCCTAATTTAGAACCTCATCATTCTACTTCCCTTGTACATACTTTCCCTAAATAAACAACAGCCTCATCATTATGCTATTAAATTGACAAATGCAACATCATCTCTCTCACAAGACTATTCAAACCAATGAAGATGTTTCAGCAAAGTGAACCTCATCAACAAATTCAACGACCAATGAAGACAATCAGCCCATCAACCACCAATCAAAAACCTTCCACAGCCTCCATGGACACCTTTCAACAGTACCCGAGGACGGGCACTAAAATAGGAAGGGAGGAATGTTAACTGGGTCAACATCAGTTAACAGAAGCTGCTAAAAATCGAAGACGTACGATGCACATCAAGGATGAATGCAAAGAAGCACTAAATATTGGAGTTACACATTTTCTACGTTTTCCCAAAATGGTCACGTATTGTAAATTCCCGATTTATTTCAAGACATTGTAATATTTTAATGTGTTACGGGCTCAATAAGAGTTCCAAGTTGTAAAGAATAGGTCACTTATCGTGCGTAGGTTGCAGATTCAGTAAGTGGTGAGCCCTAAAGGCCTTGGGCGCCTGGACATTGCATATTTTTACCCTAGGTATATAAGGTAGTGTGTAAAAGAAATTAGGGTTCTCAAGTCATTTGTTGAGAGCACTTTTTGGTGAGAGCTCTTGAGGTGTGTGGCTATGGAGTCCTTGAGCTTCTCCTTGCTCATGAGATTTGATTAACACTAATCAATGATTCATTCTCTCTCACTATGCCTCTCTCTTACTTCTTATGATTGTCTATGATGCTTAGATTAACTAGATCTTAACTAATTAGTGGTTAATCCCTCTCTAATCTTGTGTGATTGCCCCCTTTTGCTTGTGTGTGCATGTAGATTTGATTGGAGTGTGGTGCTCGATAGATCTATGTTTGTGTGCTTGCGATTAGTGTGTTGCATGATAGGATTAGCGTTGTGTGCATCTTGCAATCGTAGTGTGTGTGATTGGGTTGATTGGAGGTGAAGAGAAGTGGATATGGATATTGCCCTTCATTGCGGCTTAGCTCCTGCATAAGCCGAGAAGCTCACCTCGTAGAGTTAACCATTTGTGTTTCCACGATTAGCTCAGTAACCATGTGAGTGTTTCCATGCCCTAGCCGGGTAGCTCATCCCTCCGTATTGACAATTTTGTTGGTCATTGGAGCTATTGCAACGATGGGACCCCCAACAACATGTTAAGAGAGGACTTGACGGAGAGAAGGAGTATGAAGACATGTTTGTAGAGTTTCCAAATCTATTCTCCATTGAATATACAGAGTTGCAAGGAGCAAAAGGGGTCGGGCATAGAATCAATCTAAAAGAAGGTGCCAAGCCAAAGGTTCAAAATCTTAGGAGGTTGGGGGTCATTCATGAGAGGGAACTTTGTGAAGAGGTGATGAAGCTTTTGGAAGAAGATTTCATCTTTAATGCTACCACAAAAAGGAATCATTATCCACTACCCTTCCTGGATAAAATCCTCAATCAAGTTGCAGGTCATGAACGCTACTAAATCATGGATGGATTTTTTGGCTACTTTCAGATCTTGATAGCAATCAAATATCTATTGAAGATGACCTTCATTTCCTTGGGGTTGTTTTCATACAAAAGAATTCCTTTTGGGCTGGTTAATGCATATGCTACCTTCCAAGGGTGGATGAATAGAGTGTTTGGTCCCTACTTATGTAAGTTCAATCGTGTTTTCATGGATGACATTGGATGTTATAGCTCCAGGGTCACACATTTGGAGAAGCTGAGGTTGATTTTTGAAAGGCTTCAACAAGAGGGTGGGAAAATCAACCCAAAGAAGTGTAAGTTTTCTCATGCTAGAGTCCATTTGCTAGGACATGTGGTTTCCCAAAATGAAATAGAAGCCGACCTAGGGAAATTTAAGGCCTTATTGCTTATGGATCCGTCAAGCAACACAAAGGATTTGGCATCATTTGTGCATAATCTCAGGTACGTGTCATGTTTTTTATGGATGCTATGTCAATATGTGTACTCTCCAAACATTGAGTCAAAGAGTTTAAGGGTTTGAGTGGAATAAAGACATGCAATAGGCTTTTGATGGTATCAAGGAGGTATTGTGTGCTTTACCAACAATGAGTCCTCTTGACTTGTAATCAATTTTTTATGTATCTATCAGTGTGGGGTCAGTAGCTTTTGGGTCAGTGCTCTTTACAGAATCATGGAAGGAACTTCAAGCCAGTCTATTTTGAGAGCAAGATGAAGAATGTAAGAAAGTTCTTCTACATAGAAATGGAATAGTGGGTATTTACCTTGTTCTTGCAGCTTGTCGCAGGTTCAAGACATATCTATTGCCCCAAAAGTTCTATGTGCTCACCACATCAAACCTTTTGCCAAATGTAGTACAACATTTGAAGCCTAGAAAGCACATCTTAAAGTGGACTTTGGAGCTTCAAGAGTATGATTTTGAGTTTAAAGTGGACCATTCTATTAAAGCTCATTTGGTGGACATAGTGGTACACAAGGGAGTGGAGTTGCCATCTTACCCAAGAATTGACAATGATAATCATGAAGAGGAAGTGGATATTACACATGCGTACACAATGATGTTTGATGGTGCATACAGGAAAGTTCTTCAAAAGACAAGTGGTGGGGTAATCATTAAGAACCCAAAAGAAGATAATATTTTCTAGAGCTTATGATCTTGATGAAGCTGAAAGTAACAATGAGGTTGAGTATCTCATGTTTTTTCTTGGGTTGAAGCAGTGTGTTGAGTTTGGATTGAAGAGGGTCATTGCAAAAAGGGATGCATTGCTAGTCATGAATCAATTGCTTGGTTTGTGGAATGTTAAGAAAGACAATTTGAAGAAGTGGTTCTATGGCATCAAGAGGCTTTTGCATGAGTTTGAGAAGATACATATTAAACATGTTCCTTGTGAGCAGAATAAAGAAGTTGATGAGTTGGCTAGGGACAAGTTGGATGCCTTGGTAGCTCCTTTAAAGGTCAAGGAAGCCTTATATGTAGGAAGGGAATCATTGTCAGATGTAGAAATATTTCTTAGTAAAGGACAATGTCCATAAGGCATGTCAAAGGTTCGGTGTAAGAGAATGGTTGCAAAAGCAAGAAACTACATGTTGGTAGGTGAGGATCTCATGTTTTATGGAAGACATGACAATTTGAGGAAAGTGCCATACAAAGAAGAAATAGGCTTGATTTTGAAGCACTACCATGAAGAAATTGTCCATCAAGGTAAGGATCAGGTTGTCTTTCATATTTTGATAGCGGGTTACTGTTAACCCTCTATGATGAGAGATGCTTATTTCTGGTGCAAGTCATGTCATGAATGCCAAGTGTTTGCAAATCAAAAGCTTCTAGTTGAGCCTCAAAAATCTATAATTTCTTTGATGCATTTGCAAAATGGAGAGTGGATGTTGTAGGTCCAATGCCAAGGACCAACAATGGCAAAAACTATATCCTTGTGGATGTGGACTATTTGACAAAATGGGTGGAAGAAAAAGATGTGAAAGATGTAACAGCAGGAAGAGTGTCCTCTTTTTTGTATGAACAGGTGTGTTGTAGGTTTGGAGCTCCTATGGTTATCATTTCTTATCGTGGACCACGGTTTAGGGGAAAACTTGTTGGTGCTCTCATGGAGAAATTGAATATTTAGCATAAGCATTCTTCTCCTTAGTACCCACAATGCAATCAGCTGGTTGAAAACTGCAATGGTCAAATTGTGAAGATGCAATCAAAGTATGCTAGAGAGCATCCTAAAGAGTGGGACTCGGATGACCTGGAAAAGTGTTTGTGGGCTTATAGAACTACGTATAGAGTGTCTACACAGTTTTTGCCATATGAGCTTGTTTATGGAAAGGAAGATCTCATGCCCATATAAGTGCAGTTGGATTCCTTGAAATTGTTGTGTAGAATGCAAGGCGAGCATAAAGACAAGCTGTAGGAATGAATTCTTGCTCTATAGTTGTTGCAAGTGAATAGAGAGAAAGCCAATGATTATTATCTTCAACAAGCAGAGACAAGGATGGAGAAAATTAATAAGAGGCTGCAAGAGAAAGAGATTAAAGAGGGATAAGAGGGATTATTATCTTCAACAAGCAGAGACAAGGATGGAGAAAATTAATAAGAGGCTGCCAGAGAAAGAGATTAAAGAGGGATATCTAGTGATGAAGTATGACTCTTGCTTGGATTTCATTTTTCAAAATAAGTTGAAGGACAAACGGTTGGGGCTGTACAAAGTGAAGCGGCTATTTTCTAATGGCACATATGAGTTGGAAAGGCTCTCTGGAGAACGTTTGCGCTATAGAATAAATGGTTATATATTGAAGAAATATTTTGCAAGGAATGTGGTTTGAGATGCAAATGGTCTCTTGGCTGAGCATAGATGCTCTTTGAGGGTGGGCAATCATGATAGACCATTTTTGGCATGTACAAAGTAGCATGTATATGCATGGGCATATGTACAAAGAGATGCAAAGACATGCATCTTGGAGCTTTGCAAACTGGTTTCAAGTTTTAAAAATGATGCAACGTGTATACATTGTGAATAGTCAGGTTTGTGTGCGGACACCCGAGCACAGGGGAATTTCAAACTCCGAGAAAACCTTTTCGAGCAATCAAAAAATCGAGCAAAGTCTATCAAGATGAATGTAGAACTTGACCTGCAAGAACACCTCCATGCCTTGTCTCTTCTTGGATTTGCCCGGTGTGAGCATTCCTCCCACCTTTGTTATGTGGTGCTTTGTCCTCTAAAATCTACACTATGGACAATCTCGGTTGCATCTACCTTAGCATCCCTCAAGGTACTTGCATCTAGCCTTTCATGTCTTCATATGTGCTACTGTTGCATTCTCTTAAGCCTCTCTATGTTCATATGTGTTATCATTGCCTTGCCTCCAACCTTCTTTGTGTTCATATGTAGAGAGAGCGCTTGAGATCTCGGATCTTAAATGGAATGCAATTCACATCATATCAATGTAGGACGCTTGTGATGCCGGATCTCAACAATCCAATGAATAACTATATAATAGATGGGTACTGAGTAGGGGATATCATTTGGGGTAAATTAAAAAAAAGGTGAGAATCTAGGAAGATGTGATCGGCACATGACACGGCAAGCAAGGACTATCGACAGGCAGCGAGTAGAAGAGAAGGTTGGGCACGAAGGCTGAGGGTGGCAAGATAGGGGCAGGGGAGGCAAGTCGACACACGCAGAGAAGGAACAGGTGCAATATATATTTTTTATGCATGGGTTAGAAAGGAGTGCATCTCATGCAGGTTGTTAGAGAGGTTATGTGAATTCCACATGAAGTCAAAACTTGTCCGTTGTTGTGGGTTGGACTTCATTTATTTTGAGTTTATGAGATAAGGGTCAAGATAGAGATTAGTCAAACATGAACAAAGTAGGGGGGACCAATTTGATTGAAATTATGTAGCCACAATTCTAAAGTATGCTATTTTAAGTGGAATCTCAAGAAATTTGTTTTTAGTTTCATTTCAAAGTCTTAACGAAGAGATAAATGTCCAACCGGACGCGGGAGGAAAATCAGGGGGAGATATGGTGGATGGCAAGGCAGACAGTTTGAGGGCAAAGAACTGTTTTTTCTATAATCATGGCATTGCAGAATGACATCATTGGATTGGCTTAGCTCAAGAGCTTAAGCTCGAGTGTGGGGAGAAAAGTTTCATTCACTTTAGTATGATTTAAAAAGGTACGACCTGTGAGCACGTATACCAAGCATTAAAAAAAAAACTCTCTGAAACAGTCTACGCCGGACAACCTCTGATCACGTATACCAAGCATTAAAAAAAAACTCTTTGAAACAGTCCATGCCGGCGCGGACTATTTCAGAGAGTTTTTTTTAATGCTTGGTATGCATACCTGTTCGATGCTCGCAGATAGTGCTTGTTTGATTGAGGGAGGGAGAGTATAATGAGTTGATTTGACACTCTAGGCTTCAAACAATTGCAGAGGCTAGGCGCTTATTTATGAGTATACCAAGCAAAAAAAACTCTTTGAAACAGTCCGCGCCGGCGCGGACTGTTTTGGAGAGTTTTTGAGAGAGAGAGAGAGAGAGAGAGAGAGAGCTACGATGAGCTGAAGTGTTGAGACTCGAGACAAAGAACAAAAGAGAATGCGCATCATCAGCAGTACCAAACTCTTGTCTGCTTGTCAGAAGCCCCTCGTTTCTTCAAAATGGGGCCCTGACACTGTTTCCCAGCTTTGTTAAGAGGAAAGCTCAATATTTTAGATCGCTCAAAAGATTTAGTAGATTTAGGTAGGCCGAAGACAGTGGGTTTCATTGCTGACGACAAAGCTGACTTGCCACTTAGCTACCTTCAGTCGTCTATGGCTGCACTTAGAGTGGCCCCTTTTCCTTACCCTCTACTCAGTGCCCTATTGGTGATCCCAACTCCCTTAAGAGATGCGATTTATGATTTTGTTGCAAGCCAGTGTTACAAATGGTTTGGCCGAGTTAAGAGTTGCATTTTACCAAAGGATGATGTTCTTGATCATCTTATTAACATGAAGTAAATAATTTTCAAGTATGGACAGAAGAAAGAATTCTAGATAACATTTGACGTTTTCTTATGTGAAGGCAATTAAAGTTGAAATCTCTGCAGGGCTAATTGTGTGAGATAGAGGATAAACATCTACAAGCATTGATCTTTATGTTATGTCATACCACAATGAGTTCAAACGAGAGAGCGAGAGAGAGAAGAGAGAGAGAGAGAGAGAGTATGACTGCCCAGCAGGTGAGCAAGATGCGTATGTTAGTGCATTTTCTTATTGAGTTGAACCAAGTTCTCAAGTGAGAGCTTGCAAAAGATGGGTATTCTACAATGGAGGTCCGTGATACGCCCATCATCCATGTGAACTAAAATTATAAAACTTTTCACGTCTTGGGAAAACTATCCCAAGAGACCTCTGTATCTATCCGAGGAAAATTAAACTCAAGGCTTGTGTATGAGAGAGAGAGAGAGAGAGAGAGAGAGAGAGAGAGAGAGAATGTGTATCCGGATCTTGGTCTTTCTTTGTTCCACAAAGATGTAGATCTTTGTGGAGGACATTGAGTTGCAAGACCATTCCGAGGTTGAGCCCTCTCATTCTATCAATAATGTCAAGGCTCAAATTTAGGACAAGGAGGGAATCCTTGACCAGCAATGTCTCATTTTTGTTGGGAAGTAGCTTGAAGATGGACAAACACTGGTTGATTACAATATTAAAAAAGAGTCCCCTTGTCCGTAGGTCCTCCACCTTGTACTCAGGTTGAGCGGCAGTGCCAAGAAGAAAAAGAAGAAGACTAATACCAAGCCCAAAAAGCTCAAGCACAAGAAGAAGAAGCTGAAGCTTGCCATGCTTCAATTTGACAAGGTGGATGACTCCAGAAAGGTGCAATGGCTTTAGAAGGAGTGTCCAAATGTAGACTGTGGACCTTGATCTTTTATGGCCAATCATCATGATCGCCACTACTGTGGCACGTATGGTCTCACCTATGTCTATTAGAAGGCTTGATGTTTGCAAATTTCAAAGGCGTGTTTTGGATTTTATGTTTATGACTTTCAAGGTCGTTTTTTGGATGTAGAATGAGCAGCTAGTGCTCAATAGGATTAATTGTTTTGAACCATAATGATGTCATTTATATTTTTGTTTGACAAAGAGAGAGAGAGAGAGAGAGAGAGAGAGAGAGAGAGAGGGGGGGGGGGGGGGGGGGGGGGCAAGAAGAAGAAAAATTTTAATGTCATAAGGACATTTTACAAGCGAGTCTTGAACTGCTATTCTAGAGGGAAATGAGAGACAGAAAGAGAGATGCCTTAAAATTCTTGCTTGTAGCATGCATTGTACACTTGCCATAATACTCAATTGTAGGCATATATAACAATGACTAAATATACATTTGGTCGGTTTCTTGTTTGCTCGAAAAATTTCGCTCGGTGTTTGGTACGACCCCCGAGCACACATATGTGCATGGATAGGGTATCGACGCCTTAGATATGGTTCCAGGTGGCTTCTTTTGGATCTAGGGAATGTGTTTGAGCTTTTTAGAATGTAAACTAGTACGGTTGGCCGCCGAAGCTCTCCCCCTCACTCATATAAACCGGAACTCACCGGATGCAGCAAACTTTGACACGTGGCACTGAAAAACCAGTCTCCTTAATATATAGTATAGATTATGCAAGTGGGAGGTTTGGGCACCCTCGTCCTGCCCTAAAATTTTGGCACATAAGTGAGCATGTGGCAATGATGTTTGGGTATCAAGGACCAAGCCTACAAAATTTGGTGGATTTTAGAGTCCGTTTGGTATTTCTCCCGCGGAAAATGCCCATTAGGAATCAAAATTGGTCAAAACTGTGGCTAAAAAGGTCAAAAACTGTTCAAGAATGGTGTGAAGAGGCTTTAAATTGCCACATCACTCACGGTGCTATGAGTTTCTAGGATGAGAGAGTACGTTTGAAGCCAGGAATCAGCACTTTCACCTCTTTGTGTGTGGGAGGAAGCAGGGTTCCTACAGATGGTCTAGTGCAGTCTCGTCGCGTTCGCGTCTTGTTTTTGAGTGTGTGGAGGAGTGAATGAGATATTTTTCTCTTCAATTTTTCACTTGAGAGAGTCTATGGGAGTTTTGAGGTTTCCATGGATGTGTGTGTGCGAGAAATTGAGGGAAGAAGGTGTGGCTTTCTGCAAGACTATGTGACCATGTATCTATGCCATTAGGGTTGGGGCTACTTCAAAGAGTCCAATAGAGCTTCCATAAGATAAAATTAATATTCTTTTGGACTTATGAATAATCGTAATATTCTCTTTGAGCACAATTCATGACATATCTATGTACATATGCACGCATATCATGCCAATACACTCCAAGTTGCTTTAGGCATTGGTATGTCTTCTTTTGGGAACAATAAAAGGCTATCTTGTACATGGGCTTCCATAAGATAAAATTCATATTCTTTTGGACTTATGCATAATCGTAATATTCTCTTTGATCCCAGATGGTACAAGTTTCTTCCCATAAGTTGAAAGTTATCAGCTTGTCTAATCTTTTGATGCCTAAGGGATTGTTCATTCCTATATAAATAATCATCTGTGCGTCCAAAGTGTGACTATTTCTTGAGACCATTTAGGAACCATCTCGATGTTGAGGAGGTATGCATCAGGTATGTCATCATTTACCCCTTTAAGTGCTTCTCTGTTTGGTAACATAGAGAGGTGGTCTGCTCTAAGGTGTGTGTTTTTCCTTTCTTTACCACTACCATAAAATCAAACTCTAGAAATATAATGAACCAACCAACAATTCTCCCCGTATTGCAAGGTTTGTTTACCAAATACAAGAGGGCTTGATGGTATGTGAAGAAAATGAATTTGTTAGCCGAAAGATAAGGCCTATATTTTTTAATGATATATATCATATCTAACCCCTCTCATTTTGTGGTTGTTCAGTTCTTTTTTTCCATGTTCAATTGTCTATTAGCATAGCAAATTGGTAAATCCATTGCACCTTCTCTTGGTTGAGCCAAGATATAGCCTATTGCAAATGCCAAAGCATCAATGTGAACATGAAATATTTTATCCCAATTTGGTGCTTCAAGTATTGGTGCTGATCCATGCACATTTTAAAGTTTTTTGAATGAATTCTCACACTCTTCAGTCCAAATAAAGACAACTATTGACCTATAGAGGGGTCGTGCAATGACTACATACATGTATATGAGCCATCAGTACTACCCACAATGTACCATGAAGGATTGTACTTACCATGAAGGCACATTTTTTAGGATTTAGGCAGATTCTGTAAGTCTTGCACTCCTCGAATATCTTTCCAAGATGCTCAATGTGTTCTACCCTAATAATAGAGTGAACACAAAGGCCATCCATGTATATCTCTAAGAATATCCGTAAGTATTCTTTGAAGGCGTGTGTCATTAGCCTTAGGAATGTGGCAGGAGCATTGATTAAGCCAAAGGTATCACCCATAAGCATATGTTTCCCATTCCATGGAAAAGGCCGTCTTGTACTCATCTTCTATCCTGATAGCTAACTGGTTGTAACTTGAGAATCCATCTAAGAAGGAGTAAGCTTGATTTCCAGTAGCTACTTGATTGAGCACATGCTCCATGATTGGTAAAAGATAATTATCCCTTATTGTTGCAATGTTCACTTTTTTGAGATTTACACATGTACGTAATTTCCCATTTTTCTTGGGGACAACCACAATGGGTGACATCCGTCTGTGTGTTCAATCTCATAAATGAACTCTGCCTCTTTAAGCTTGTCAATCTCCTCTTTGACTTGTTTGGAAAATGTATCATTATACGTGTAGGGACATTGTCTATAGGGTTTAGCATCAGGCTTCAAGGGGATTGTATGTTGAAATATCAATGGATACACTCCTTTGAGATCCTTATATGACCATCAAAAACATCTCTATACTCCTTGAGGAGTTGGATGAGCATGTCTTCTTTTTTGTAATCAAATCCATTGGTATGTAAACCGGCCTTGCATCTATTACCTTCTTCAACTTGGGTTGATTGATAAGCTATAGTGTTTTGATCAGCCATAAGGTAAAGAGATTGGTCTGAAGAGGTGTCAGTTTCACTACCCTCTTTTATGATTGGAGCTAGGGTATATGAACCTGCTTGATTTACGTTCTCTTCTCTTGACACTAGGTAGGCTTCATCTACACCTGCTCTTGTCCAAAGGGCTCCCTGGAACGGCCGCCCATATGATGCCATGTCAACACTATCATGCCTTTTCTAGACGATGTCACTGCATGGCTGGCCGTCACCGCCCTTGACAAAAACCCCCACGAGCTCTACGAATGCATTTGAAAATTGTTGGCCATCTACACAACACCAAAAGGCTGCACCATATCTGTATGCTAGAGAGTGCTCTCTCTACCTTCATGTGCTAACCCAAGGTCCACAGCCCCAGCTTTATATGCGAGCGAGCAAGATTGCCTCAGTCTGCACATGTGGGATCTTATGGAGGTCACGTGGATGCACTGAAAGTCCTGGCCCTCCAAGGCCCCCTTGGACTTCAACACAAAGCTCTAAAAACTTAATTTTCCCACCTTACTTTGATACCCTATAATTTGGTGCTCACCAATCCTATTGCCTTGTGGTAAAGACCGGCTAAAAACCCCCCTTTTCAACTCTCATGCGTGCAATCTCCATCGGGTTTCCTCTTCACGATGGCCTCAAACGAGGCATTTGAAAACTAGGAAAAAAAATCATTCCAAAATAAAAATTAAAAATTTTTGTAATTGTCTACTCATTGATTTACTACCATGGCAAGTGTCTCTTTTCCGACATTCATTGGCAAGAAGGGAGAAGACCTCACCACTGATTTTTTGGATAACTTTGACATCGCTTGTGTGGTTTCCAACAAGGATGACGATGCCTCACAACTACGAATCTTTCCTATACTGAAGAAAGTAGAGGCCAAGTCTTGGTACAATGCTTTGCCCCAAGCTACCAAGGATGCATGGGACTTAATACTACATGCTGCCTTTGTGAAGAGGTTTGGTGGGGACACAACCTCAGAAAAGTTATGGCAGTTGCTGACAGAGTTAAAGTAGGTAGGTCTTCTAGAGTATGCCACTTACAAATCCAAGTTTTTGGATTTGTGGGAGCGATGGGTTGCCTCACTGAAGGAAGGTGAAGGAGCGCCTAATTCCCTAAAGAAGGGCCGTTTCATTGTTGGCATGTGGTCGCCGCTTAAAGAGAAGGTGAAGGGGGGATTCCCTGCAACGTATGAGTTGGTAGTGGAAGTAGCCCATCTTAAAGACAAGAAGCTGCACATGCAAGCAAGATTCAACGAGTCACAGGAATCAAGCTCAGTCTGACTAACCCTAGTAACTGCAACAGCCTCTCAGAGAACCCAACCACAAGAGGCATCAGAAGAGCAACAAGACCTATTGAGGCGCATCACTACTGAGCTTGAGAATCTATCCGTGCATTTGGTGCAACAAGGGCATGCACACAACCACAATCAAGATCAAGGGAGAGGACAACGAAGGCAAGACCAAGAATACCACTGCTATAACTATGGGGAAGATGGCCATGGAATGTATTACTAACCATTCCCAAGAAGGCAAAATTTCAACAAAAGAGCTAGACAAAACCAGATTTCAGCACCAAGGTCAAGACGACCACCACCAAGGGCACCATAACGAGCACCACCTCCCAAAAGGAGGTGTCGTTTCCGTTTAGAAACGAGGGTGGTCCTTCACCACTTCGTATCAACCTCGAATGATTTCGGTGACATTAAACCTTACTATAAATTTGGTGCATGATTATAAGAGCCAAGAGTGTATTGAATGAAGTCGTTGCTAAGTCAAGGAGCTTCCACCACGAAGTCTAGTAGTTTTATCTTTTCCAACGACTCCCACCTTTGACAAACCCTTGTAAACTCTCTGCCCTCTATCCCTATCTCCCAATAATCTAGCTACGAGTCCCGTTCAACTACATCCGCCACCACCACAACCTCTCATTCCACTCTTACCCCCACCTCTAGTTGGTAACCAGGCAGTAAGTGTCATTAGTCTTGAAGGTAAGGGAAAGGAGAAAGTGGAGTAGGATATCAAGGGAGTAGCACCTGTCAAACATGTTTGTGAAGGATGTATTTTGGGTAAGATGCAGCGTTCTAAATTTCCAAAGGATGGTTCAGCTCGGGCCACATGCAGGTTGTAGCTTGTGCATAGTGATGTTTGTGGGCCCATGCAAACTCCATCCTTGGGCAATTACTTGTACTTCGTGACTTTCATTGATGATTACTCCAGGCATGCATGTGTATTTCCGCTTAAAGCGAAGTCCGAAGTTTTTATGTGCTTCAAACAATTTTTGGCTATGGCTGAAAATGTCTCGAAATGTACTATGGACACCCTCCGTTCCGATCGAGGGGGGAGTATATGTCTCATGAATTTAATGCATTTATGGCTAGTTGTGGGATAAAAAACCAATGTACAGTGCCTTATACACCTCAGCAAAATGGTGTTGCTAACGGAAATGGCACGATGTATGGTCAAAAACCAAGCTTTGCCGCATTCTTTTTGGCTTGAGGCCATCATGTGTGCCACTTATGTGCTTAACAGGTGTCCTACGAAAGCTTTGCAATCTATTAATCCATATGAAGCATGGCATGATAGAAAGCCTTCTATTGAGCACATGCGTGTTTTTGGCTATTTGACATATGCTTTGGTGCCACAAGTGCAGCGCAGAAAATTGGATGATAAGGCTGTCAAATGTATTTTTGTTGGTTATAGTGCTGAAAGCAAAGGTTACAGGTTGTATCATCCGCAAAGAAAACGTATTCTGGTTTCTCGGGATGTAGTGTTTGTGGAAGATTCTGTTCAGCCCTTGCTGTCATGTACTAGAGACAGTAATGTAAGCTCACAGGACATTTATGACACTTTGTAGCCTCTTTTCAGTGGTGGAAATACGAATGTAAGTTCCAATGAGGCAAATATACAGCCTATGGGGGTTTTTGAAAATGTTTTAGATCAGCCTATTACTGATGCAGATGTACATGATGTACTTGATGAAGAAAGGGCTGAAAATGAGCAGGCTAGAGGTATGCCAAAATGGCTGGTGCACACTTTGCGTGAGAGTAAATTGGATGCACCTTTGTCTAGTCGTACTCGTTCAGGCTCTCTCCATGCATCTTATGCATCAGATTGTTATGCTTTGGCTGTGTCTAGCTTACATGATGTTGAGGAGCCTCTGACTTTTGATGAAGCACAAAATTCAGAAAATTGGATGTCTGCCATGCAATCAGAATATGATGCACTTATAGAAAATGACACATGGACTTTATGTGATTTGCCTCCTGGCAAAAAGGCCATTGGTACGAAGTGGGTTTACAAGCTGAAACGCAAGCCGGATGGTGAGATCGATCGCCATAAGGCTCGATTTGTTGCAAAGGGTTATGCACAACAAAAAGGCATAAATTATGAAGAGACTTTTGCTCCCACTTGTCGTATGACTACTGGGCGTTCTCTATGTGCATTGGCAGCTCATTTTGGTTGGGATGTACATCAATCACACATTGTTACTGCTTTCTTGAATGGTGACATATTTGAGGAAGTTTATGTAACGCAGCCTCGCGGTTTTGTCATAAAAGGACAAGAGGACAAAATGTGCAAATGTAACAAGGCTTTGTATGGGTTGAAGCAATCTCCTTGTGCTTGGTATGAGAAAGCTGACACTCATTTGGTCAAACAAGGTTTTCATAACAGTCCAACAGAGAGCACATTGTATGTAAAGCATGAGGGTGATGTACTTCTCATTGTGGTTCTTTATGTTGATGATTTGCTAATCACTGGACCAAATGAGAGACATATTGCTGAATTTAAGGCTGATTTGAATGCTACTTTCAAGATGAAGGATTTGGGGCTGTTGCATCATTGCTTGGGTATACAGTTTAAGCAGTGTGATGGTGGTATTTCCTTGTGTCAGAAAAGTTACATAGAGACATTGCTATGTAAGTTTGGACTTGAGGATTGCAAACCTATTGCCACTCCCATGGAAACAGGTTTGAAGTTGAGTCTACATGATGCTGACGATCCTGCTGATGTCACTCTTTATCAAAATGTTGTTGGATGCCTCATTTATGTATGCAAGACGAGGCCGGATATTCAGTTTGTGGTCTCACAGGTCAGCAGATTTACGCATAGCCCAGGGTCTAAGCATTAGCAGGCTGTCAAGAGGATTTTCCGCTACCTTAGTGGCACTTTACATCTTGGCTTGTTTTATCCCAAGGGGGGATCATTGCTGCCAGACTTACATGCTTTTTCGGACTCAGATTGGGTTGGTTGTTTTGACACGCGAGTGTCCACAAGTGGTTTTGGTTCATGCTTGGCAATTCATGTATATCATGGTTGAGCAAGAAGAAACCTAATGTGGCCACTTTGAGTTGTGAGGCTGAGTACAGGGTAGTCTTCACAGCTACAGTTGAGTGTGTATGTCTTAGACGCCTTATGGCTGATTTCGGTGTTGGACAGGACACTGCCAACAATATCTACACTGATAGTCAGAGCGCATTGGGATTTGCGAGGAACCCAGTTTTTTATGCTCGCACAAAGCACATCGAGGTGCATTACCACTATGTCAGGGAGAGGCTCTCAGTAGGAGAGATCAGCTTGGCTTATGTGCCAACACAGAACAACCTTGCAGATCTTTTCACAAAGGCATTGTCTCGTGAGAAGCTTGAAGCTTTCTGCAAAGCTTTGGGCTTACTCCCCTTTGTGGACTGATCATGTCCTCAGGGCATGGCACTTCCCTTTACTCATGTGCTAGCTCTTGTTCACCGCATCACTCCAGGGGGGATTTATTACCATATACATGTGGTAGTGATGTGTGTGAACACACTAGGACCGCCGGGGCATTTTTTCCCTCTTTAGGAGTTTTTTTCCCCCGTGCATTGTATATATGCCCATCACTCTAGGGCTATCTATTTTTCCATTGCACACTAAGTAACACACTCTCTATTGTGTGCCTTGAGCTTCCTTCGTCTTCTCCAAGCTGTGTGCGTTTCTCTGCAACCCTAATTCCAACAGTTGTGTTCACTTTGGGTGCACTATTGTGTTTGTGTTGGGGTGCAACACTACACGGAATATCTACTTGTGGATGGACAAGACCAGTACCACGTATTTGACCCGGTGGATGATAGTGGATAAAGCAGGGGGTTGGGAAACCCGCCTAAAGGAAGGCCAGCAACAGCAGGAGCTATGTATATATTGTACATACAAGTTGTGGTGTGGTTTGAGGTTTGCTCAGTGTTGGTGTGGTTATGCCGTTTTGGTATGCAGCGAGTATGCTTTTGGTTGAGCATAAATGCTCAACAAGGGGGTGGGAAATGATGGTACAACCAAATGCTATCGATGGTAGAAGATGGCCCATGCAGTGATATATATGCAAGCTAGTGCATGGTATGGTGGTAGTGCAGCTATGAAGTGTGACTACAGCGAGGTGGATGTGGAAATGTATGTTTGATGTGGCTTTTTAGGCCGATGGTATGTTGCCAGGCGCTAAATTGGATGGTGGCCTCATGTGTCTTAAGTGATGGTTTTGTGCGCCGAAATGTGGTGCTTGAGGTGTTTTTCGAGCTGGTCCAGGCGTCTCGTCAAACGGAGCCCGTATGTGCAAGATATGGCAAGTTGAAGTGGGATGCGTTGTAGATCCTCGCCGGATTGGGCGGGACCAAGTGGCTGGCGAAAGGTGATGCGAGTGGATATGCTTGAAGTGTTCAATTTGTGGAGCATGCCGGTCTTCTCGGATCGAAAAATGGGAGCTGCGGATGGCAAGACATGGGCCGATGAAGATTTGACGGGGGTCAGTTTCGAGGCGGATGGACCACATTGGGAAAGGCGCCATCTGGTGCTTTCTTGGGCTTCCCAGGTGTTTGGTGGATAGTGCGCACTATGTAGAGCTAGTCGGAGCCGACAGCTTGTTAATCGGAGTCTAGAGCACGGAGATATGGCCGCCGAAAGTTGGCAGTTCATGGCAAGCAAGAAGAGTCCGGTGTTTTCCTACCAACTTTGGAGCTGCCGTTCAAAGCCCTGCGAGAGTCGAAGGATGGAGCCATTGGGGAGGATCAAAGCCCGTGATATAAGCTTCCAGAGAGCAATTGGTCAAGTGAGCTAGAAACAATGGAGCTCAAAAGGAGGACCAAAAAAAAAATAAAAAAAATCATGCCGGGGTTTTTTTGGGTGGAATTTGAAACCCAAAGGGCGCGTGTTCATATTGGGTGCGGGACCAACTCCTTGAAGCTTAAAAGGAAAAAGACTAGAAACTAAAAGGTTTGAGAGGGGCAACGATGGCGCAACGACGGTGCCGTCGTTGCCTTCTCCAAGAGTGGCATCAAAAGCCTTTTTTTAAAAAAAGTAAAGAAAGAAAGGGAGAAAAGAGAAGAGGAAAGGTTCGGAAAAAAAAGAAAAAAAGGAGTCGCCTTTTGGTGAATGTGTGAAGAAAGAGAGGGTTTTTTTTGGGTACCGTACAAGTAAAGGGGGGAGTTTTTTTTGGCTGGCGGCGCTCCTCTGTTTGGAGAAGGAGAGGCTCACGAGGGTGCAAGAAGCCATGGAAGCTTCGTGCCGGGCTTGAGCGAAGCTCGCCCCTTCGTCTTTTGGTATACATCGATTGCAGCGATGGTCTTGTACACAGTTTTTTTGTGAATGAAAGAGAAGCTACCCCATTGCAGTCGAGTTTTTGGATCGTCTCCATCCCCTTTCTCCCCTTCTCTTCTGCTCTTGTGTGTGTGCGTGTGGGCGTGTGCGGCAAGTGTTGCCCCCCCGACATGATGTTGCAGAGAGAGAGAGAGAGAGAGTGTGTGTGGGGTTCTGAGTGAGTGCATGGGAGAGCGTGAAAGTACTGCATTGGTGTGTGTACGTTGTGTGATGGTCCGCGCGGGTGCGCACGCGTTGGTAGCCGTATGATTTGAGTCGGTTGGTCGACGGTGTGTCGATTGAAGGCGGATTAAAGTGAATTGGGGTGCGGTGTGTGCCTTGGGCTATAGGAGGCAACCGTGTGGGCGCGTTGGGCATGCTCCCCATTCCCCCTCTCCACCGTTTCCAGTGCCTATTCAGAGAGAGTTTTGGACCACTGGACAACGTTATGAGATATCAAGATCAGAGATGCCTTGGGCTATTTTTATTGGAGCTGCACAGGCATAGGGAGAGCCTTATGAGGAGAGTAGACAATAGGAGACACTCACAGAGGGAGATCACTAATTTTTTCAGACTACATGCACAACATTCAGATGAGCAAACATCACAACAAACTTCAGAGTCCACCTATACTAGAGTTACACTGACTAAAGGGGCCATTGAACTTGGGAGATCTAGACGACCACAATTGCGAGAGTCATCAAGACATCGGTGGAAGCTTCATCAGAGGGTCTAGACTGTTCCGGCTCGACATGGGATATGCCCAATCAAAGTACTCGCTGAGGAGGATATTGATGAGCTACGCCAAAGATCGATGCTGGATATCATAAGATAGGATCTTGATTCTAGCATCTCAACCTCTCATTTCATTTCATTTCATCCCATTTCCTTTTCCTTTTTGTTCTATTTTGCTTTAGCTCAGTTTAGTTTCAGTTTTTTTGGTTTCAGTTTGTCAGTCTTTTACACAGACATTGTATCAGATTCACCATTTGTAAACTCTTTTGTCTCATAGGTCAATTTGGATTTTTGAAGACGTTAATATATTATTTCATTTTATTTAATTTCATTTCTCCCTATTTGGAGAAGCAAGGGATACTAGAGAATCGTGGAAGAGATCTCGGCTTCAAGATATCACTCTTCATTGACTTAAGGAAGCAAGAAAAGGAAGCTGTAACTCTCAATTTTGAAGGGATTCTATGGCATTGAAATAGAGGTTTCAAGGCAATGAAGGGATTAAAAGAAAAGAAGTGGCTTAGGGTGCATATAATGTAAGCCCTTACTCGCAAACTCTTTATCTTGGACACCCTTACTCATCTAGTGAGATCAAATTGCACCCATCTAGTGACTCATCTAGCATCTCCCACAGCCAGAGGCCCTATGCCTCCTGGCTCACCTCACAAACCCTTTATCTTTGACACCCTGACTCATCTAGTGAGATCAAAATTGCACCCAAGCGCTGTGCGAATGTCGTGTTCCATATTGCCTCATGCGGTTCATTAGGTTGATGCCTGATGATGGACCCACCCATGGACATTTTGAAAACAAAGCACTTCTCCCCTTCCTTATCTTGCCCCAAATGTTGGTTACCTTGGAAGAATTCATACGTGCACTCTCTTTTCAACTTGATAAGTGTGGTGATATCAAATGATCCTTTGGTTGGCACACTTCACATCAAAGAAATAGACCGTCAAAACCTAATGAGTAAATTCAATGAATAGAGCACTACAAACATATTACTTCTACATAACATAAATTACATTTTGATTAAAAACTACTATGGTATATGAAAAGGAGTTGTTACCAATTGTCTTGCACCAGAGGACCCATATCCTCTACCATGGCGTATAGTTGTTGCTCGCCAATTTTTTGTCTTGTACCATTCCCTCAAAGAATAGTCCCCAAAACTAATTTTTTTCCGCACACATATGGACTTTCTTAGTGCCCGCTTGATCATCAATAACAAGTACACTCTTCAACAGTTCTTTGGTTTTTTTTTGGAGAGATTTTTGCGCATGTCATGGGTGGGTGCCTTAATGAATTAACAACCTACTACATGTCTCATCGAATGGCACAACATAGTACACAAAGCATTCACAATTTCTAATGCATAGTCCACATCATCTCTCAGTCCCCTCCCCTCCTAATATCCTCACTCTCTCTACCCTCCTATCACCCCCTTTATCTCTATCCCTCTCTAAAGTACTCTCTTTACCATTCTCCACCCACCCTCACCCCCTTCTTGATCCCTCTCTCTTTTGCCTCTATCTCCCTCCTGCCACCACCTCTATCTCTGACCCTTGCTTTACCTCACCCTAGCCACTCTCTCCATCCCAACCCCTCCTTTTCTTTCTATCCCCTCCAACCCACAACCTCTCTCTTTCTCTTTCCATTCCCTCACTATTCTACTATCCCCCGCTCCCTCGTTCTCTCCCCGACTCTTCTTCTTCTCTCTCTCTCTCTCTCTCTCCTCTCTCTCTCTCTCCCCCCCCCCCCCCCCCCCCCCCCCCCCCCTCTAAAGTGATTCACATGTGGTGTGGCACGTAGATGGCCCCATTTGTGGGGCAATCCATGTGGGCTACCGAAAACTTGCAAGCCACATGGAGTGTCATGTGAATGGTGCTTATTGGCATGGCACACCTCAAGGTTGAGATCTGCATCTTCCATAGTCCACATGGACCACCTCGCAGATAGGGTCATCTACATGCCACACCACGGGGTTGGTGGTCTCGTGGATTACATGTTGCTCATAGTCTACGAAGGAAACCCATGGTGAACTACACACAATTTTTTGTCTGCGATGGCAGCCCCGTGGATTGCGGGTTGTTTGTAGTCCATGGGGATAACCTCGTGGACTGTCCCTAGAGGAAAGGATTGTTATCCCTTCCATGAGAGGGGACATGGTCCCCTTATTTTATTTTCTCCCTCACTCTCACACTTCACTCAAGCGATGCCCGCTCTCACTCTCACTTAAGCGGCACTTTCTCTCACTCTCATTCTGTCTCACACTCTCATACACTAAAGCCCCTCACTCTAACAATCCCTCCCTCCTATTAACCTTTATCTCACTTCCCTTCCTTCCTAACCTCCCTCTCATTCCTCTTTTCTCCTCTCTCCCACTCACTTTATATAACTCTTTCTCTCAATCATCCATTCTACCCTCCCATTACCCTCTGCAATCCAAGTCAAGATGACTCAAGAAAGCAATTCATCCCTTGAAACGACATCTGCAATTGCTACGTCTATAGTGAAAATTGCATACATAGCTCCATCACTAACTACAACCACTTCGTTCACCATAGAGCCACAAAATATTGGTAATGACCCATTGAGTGATCTCTTTAGATATGTGATTGAAAGTCACATCTCCTCGTGGTGGATGGATGCACATATTATGTCATACAATCACCTATCACCAAGAATTCCTCTTTGTCATCTTTTGGCCATTAGAACAAAGAATGATTGTGTGGTACAATGCACGACTTCTATAGCTGAAAGAGGGGTGTTGAATAGAGATATCAAGAGAGAGTGATGACTGTTAGGAAGGGAGAGGGAGGTGGGGGTAAAGAGAGGGGGAGGGAGGTTAGAGAAGGTGGGGTGTTTGTGGAGAGAGAGAGAGAGAGAGAGAGAGAGAGAGAGAGAGAGAGAGAGAGAGAGAGAGAGATATGTTAGTTAAAAAGAAAAGTTACTTTAAAATAAAAAGTTAAAAATTATTATTTAATTAATGCTAATGACTACTTACTCCTATTTAGCTTGTAAATTTAAAATTGTTAATACTTTAGAGGAGTTATGTTTTAGTATTTTCTATCTATTAAGTTATTTCTCTTTATATATTATCTTTTCTATGGCTTGTACTCTCAAATTTCCTGCTTTCAATTGAAATTTTGCTTTTTATAATGGAAAGATTATAATGCATAAAAGTTACTTGATTGGTCAAATTGCTCTCTCAAAGTTTATCTTCTTAAATGATATAATTGATATTGGCGCCTAACAAATATATGTACCTTTGAAATATAAAATCAATTATCTTGGAGAAGGTGGCTATGTATTGGAAAAGTGTTAAGATTGTTTGTCAAGTGTGTAAGATTAGCGTCAAAGAACCATCAACTCCTCAACACTTAATTGTTAACACTTTATTATTAACACTCCCATTGGTATTAAAAACACCACATTTGCTTCTAAAGCAAACAATGCAATATTTATTGATTTAAGCATGCTTGATGGGACTAATGTGTGCGGAATATTGCTTGCATGGTTCACCATTCACAAGGACCAAAAAAAGCCAAGGGGTCTTTTGGGGCCCGCATGATGGAAGAACACCTTGTAATAGGACTATTTTTTCAAGTTCTTAAAGTTGTAAAGAATGTAATAGGTTAAGGTCTTTGTTAAATATGGTTTAAAAGATCATTGGATAGTTCATGAGATAAAGAGTATTAGTCCTACGCAAATGAGTTTGAGATATTGAGGGAGAAAATACATTCTCTTGACAATACATTAAAGATGTATCTAATGATAATTATTGAATAAAATATAATTTGACTATAGGCTGTAAAGTAAAAAGTAGTCAAAATTCAAGTTTTCATCAATATCAATATTTTATCTTATGCTTTTTAGCTTAAAATACATGGATAAGCTTAAAATAATTTGAAAAAGCCTTGGAGATCCGAAAATAGGGTTTTTTAACATATGGAAAAGTTATGGTCAAAACAAATTGCAAGCAGCAGCAGGGTAGCCTACAAGCAGCAACATGTTAGCTTACAAACAAATATACATAGGTAATATCCTCGGGGGTTGCACTATGTAATCATGTTAATGTATAACGTGAGTGCGAAAGGAGGGATTTTGAAATGCCAAAAATTTAGGCAATTTAATAGAGATACATTAAAATAAGAGGTTTTTATATTCAAATTTGGAAATTTTTTCTAAAATAAAGGGTCAGTTTATTCATTTAAACATGTTAAAAGAGGGGTTTTTTAAATACCTAGCGAATGCATATTATATAGGGGGTACTGAATGGTGAACTCCTCAATAAAATATCTCTTTTGTTTGATCCAATCAAGAAATGATTGTACTCTTTTATGATGGTATAAAATTATGTTTTTTAATTTGATTATCATGTTGAATTGGTTGCACAAGTATGTTCTTTTGGATATTTTGTAGAAGTTGCAAAAATTAATGTGATACCTATTCTACAAAGTGAAACGGGATCTGTGCAAGGTGTCATGATATTGATTAGATTGTGATCATGTTGCAATTTGGATTATGATCATTGTTTCCATCCATAGATTGAGAGTGTGATTGTGATTGTGCACAAGATTGAGATTGAGATTGAGATTGCGATTGTGATTGAGAGTGAGAGTGTGATTGTGATTGAGATTGAGATAGCTTGAGGGTGGTCGAAGGTTATGAAACAAGCTATGCTCTTTTTGTAATCATTATCTTACATCCATACAGATTCTTTTTTCATCTATTTATTTTGCATACTTTGTAGTTTTCATTATCAATGTATTTCGCTCTCCTATGTCACGTCACAAGTGGTATTAGAGCTGTTTCAATTTTGAGGCAAAGATGAAAGCATACAAACAACAATCAAAGGAAAAAGTGGAACTTATTCGATGGCTCACTCAAGATTTTAAGAGGCATGAGAAAGCTTATAAAGGAAAGTGACTACTTGATGCAAAAAGTGAAAGTGAGGGTGAAGCATCAAAGAAGAAAAAGTGAAAGAGAAATGCCAAAAATGATGAGGATGACGATGCGGGAGAAGCAAAAAATCAAATAGTTCTTCAAGAAGGCCAAGCGTGATTAATTTGACGGCATAGGAGATATAGGTGATTATTTGAAATCTTGGATTGAAGAGCTCAGAGATTTCGATTATGCTTTTGATATGTAGAGCAAGGCCACCAGACTTTCAAATTCTTGAACAAAGTGATCGATAAGAAATATGTACCAAGATGGTCAAACTGGTGACTATTGACGATGCGGATGATAAAAAATAGTCATCTAACCCTTCTCTATGGTGCTTTTTATATGGTATAAAGCATGTCGAGCTACATTTGAAACACTGAAAGAAAAGCTGGTTAAAAGTTATATTGTAAAAATTCTAAAACCTGGAAAACCTTTTGTGATAATATGTGATACAATTGGGAATGAATTGGGGTGTATTTTATATGAGGAGAGAAGAGTTGTGGCATATGAATCTAGGAAGTTAAGAAGACATGAAGTGAATTATCCTCTTCATGATTTGGAAATAGAGTCTATTGTTCATGCATTGAAACATTGGTGTCATTTGTTGCTTGGTGTAAATCTGAATTAAGAAATGATCATTAGAGTTTAAAATATATTTCACTAAGCCATTACTCAATAATAGGCGGAATGATAACTTTAACTATTGTGTGAGTATAATTTTGATCTTAAATATTTGTCTATGAAGTAGAATGAGGTCGGCCATACCTTGAGTGGAAGATTTCTCTTGGCTCAATTTAGATGTTTTATGTGTAGAATATCCTCCTCCCAACTTTGAGGACAAGGTTAATTTTGATAAGGGGAGAACGTAATAGGTCTATTTTTCCAAGTTCTTAAAGTCGCAAAGGATGTCATAGGCTAAAAGTCTTTATTACATATGGTTTAAAAGATTGAGATATGAAGGGAGAAAATGCATTCTATTCACAATACATTAAAGATGTATTTAATGATAATTATTGAATATAAGATAATTTGACTATAGATTGTAAAGTAAAAGCGTAGTCAAAATTGATGATTTCATCAATGTCAATAATTTATTTTATGTTTTTCAATCTTAAAATACATGGATAAGCTTAAAATAATCTGAAAAAGCCATGGAGATCCAAAAATAGCGTTTTTATGCGTCCGCAACCTAAAAGTTGCGTTTTAAGCCAAAATAAGAGGTCTTTCACAATTTTGTCTGTAGAATAGATCTGTTCCCGTCATTTTGAGTACCTGGAAACCTATATTCTGAGAGCGTATGACAAAGTTATGGTTGAAACAAATTGCAAGCAACAACAGGGTAGCCTACAAGCAACAATATGTTAGCTTACAAACAGATATACATAGGTAATATCTGTTTTTTTATTCCAATCAAGGAGTGATTGTACTCTTTTATGATGGTATGAAATTATACTTTTTAATTTGATTATCACGTTGAATTGGTTGTACAAGTATGTTCTTTTGGCTATTTTGTAGATGTTACAAAAACCAACGTGATATCTACTCTACAAAGTGAAACGCGATCTCTGCAAGGTGTCATGATATTGAGATTGTGATCGTGTTGCAATTTGAATTATGATTTTTGTTGCCATGCAAAGATTGAGAGTGTGATTGTGATTGAGAGTGTGATTGAGATTGGGAGTGTGATTGTGATTGAGATTAAGATTGCGATTGTGATTGAGAGTGAGAGTGTGATTGAGATTGAGATTGAGATAGCTCGAGGGTGATTGAGAGGTTATGAAACGAGCTATACAGATTCTACTACTCTATATTTCTCATTATCAATGTATTTTGCTCTCCCGTGCCACGTCACACACCTTAACAAAGATCATGTTCAACATTGAGATCATCGTAAAGGTGACAAAAATTTCCAAAAAATACAAAAGTGATGTCAATCTTGAGTTTTCACTGACCAAGAGAAAAAGAGCATGCAATGGACTCAATGGAACACCAATATAGACCTCGTCTCTAGTCAAAGCCACAAACTTCAAATAGAGCCTTCTCCTAGGTTGCACGATGAAGACAATGTGCTGGTTCTTTGAAATGCACCAATGAAGTTTGTCCTAAACTTTTGAACTTTGGATATTCTAATTGTATGCACTTCCACGATAGCTTATTGAGGGCACCAGTATCAAGTGAGGTGTGTGACACAACATCAGGCAAAGTATTATATCACTTATGTTGTTCCAATGTTTCATTATGTATTGGAACTTATAAATGTTTTGTGTATTATGTGATGTCATCGGATAAGACATGTAGTAGGTTATTAATTCATAGTGGTATGCACTCTCACAAACTTTGTAATGGCACATCTAAGTCACTCACATTAAAAAAATAGAAATGGTGAAAAAGGTGCTTGCTTTAGACCATCAAATGGGAGTCAAAAGTCTACGTGTGTTTGCAAAATAGATAGTGTGGGCATCCATTCTTTGATCAAAGGGTGCAAACCCAAAAATACGTGAACAACAACATAGGATTTGGCATAGGAAATGGGACCCTTGGTACAAGACAACTAGTAACATATCCATTGCATTTACTATTGTATTTATGGTATGTATATGTAATTTGTTTATAATCCTCCTTTCATTAAGTGTTTTCACTGGGGTTTAAACGATCTATTTTGATGATGTAGTGTCCAACCAAATATTCACTTGGTATAAACCAAAATATTGATGCACTTTTCAATTTTAAAGGAGATTGCACTTATAAATCATTCCAAGGTAGCATGATTTTTATGGAAAGGTTAACAAGGAGAGGAGTGCTTTTTTTTCAAAATGTCCATAATGAGACCATCGTCAAGTGTCAACCAGGTGAATTGCATGAGGCAACATGGAACGAGGATCCACATTGTGCCTGATTTCAATTTGATCATACCAAAGGGGTCACTGATTGGGTGGTAACAATGGAAAGCCATGTATATGATCCTAGGTTTGTTTTTCTAGCATACTAGATGTTACAAAGATCATTGTTTTTCAAGAAAATGATCTTCATTCTTGTGTGGGATAGCATGAAAAACTTGCCTACTATATCCACATGCAAAATTTAGGAAGAGGACATGGATTAACATAATGCATTTTTCAGGAATATCTCAATGACACGTTGGTCAAACATATGTGCGAGTCACCAGATTTTTTTGGATTCATGGCATATGAAGCATAGGGCATGGACAAAAACCTTGCATACATGGATTCATGGCTAAGTTGGTGGGAGGTCCACATTGCCCATTGGGGTAGCATCATGTCTTTGGTTGAAAACAACACAAAATATCGCAACAGCATAAATCTTGTCAAAAGCAAACATGGGAGCTAGCTAGAAGAAGAGAGATTCAAGATGTGGATATTATTGTACGATTCATGCAACATGACTTAGCAAAAACACTTTTTCACAACACTAAGGCTATTTTGTACTTGTAGGGAAAACATTTAGAGAAGGATCCGTCCTTGCAAGACTTAGTAATGGACCAACTCATGTGACAAAGATCATTAATGAAGCCACCAAGGGAGCCCCATGCTACAAGGAAACCTCAACTCCAATGGAAAATAAGAATTTTTTTGGAAAAGAGAGGTTTCCAACGAAGATGATTAATGTTGAGGATGAGTCAACTCATCGACTGAAGTACAATACAATCACCATGGATCAGTGCCACATGGACGACGAAGGAAGATAAATTATATATATGAAGGGTCTACAAACACACCTATTAGGAGGAAGGGGGAGGGCCTATGGTAGAGAAGAGCATGATTAATGAAACAATGTCGGATATTTAGTGCACCCACACATGCAACAAAGTGATTCGTAGTGCAGCAGCTAATGGGGGACGAAGATGTGGCAGGTTCATTGCAAGGTTCACTATGGTAGTCTTGGCTCCCTCTTTTGAAGGACATTGCAAACATCCAAGGGGAATGTTTTGCCAATGGTTTTGGTTTCTTTCCAAGCACATATTATATGGACATATTTTGGATAATAGTATTGACACATAGCTTGGGAAAATACCGATTGTTTAGCCATTCCAAATTGGCACAAATCTCTTCGAAGGAAGTGCAAAAATTGTATAAAGGTGGGTATTGAGTGGAGCAAATTGTAGCAGAGTGGAAAAAATGCTCCAATGCAGAGTAAACTTTTCAACACTTGAGATGGGCTACAAGCAAAGTACCACACAACCATTTCAATGGAGACAACTCACAAAATTGCTTCTGCTCTAGCTTTAAAGGCAAGGGTGATAGATGCGATTTGTTGAGTTGAAGGGATGAACAAAGTTTTCAAGGTGGAAACACATGGAGAAGGAAATTATGGAAATATATACAAGGTTGAAATTTGCAAAGACTCAACTTGCACGTGACTATATCTTCAAGGTCTTCTTGCACGCAGCAGACCATATCTTGCATGTAAACACATTTACTTTGTATTTATGTACATTTTAGGCTTAAACTATAACAAGAATATGTTTATCCTCTAGCCAGTTATTAGTGATGTCCAAATCTTCAATGTACTTACTAGAGAGTGCACTTATCCTGCCATAGATATGTAACTCGTGCCAATGATGTTGCTGTCACCATAGCGTTGTCTTGTAACTAGTGCCAATGATGTTGATTTCATCATAGATTTGTCTTGAGTTTTATTGAAAAAACAAGTGCAATGTAAAAATGCCAATTCAAAAGAATTGCTGATGTGGATACTAATGCTATTGCTACTGTTGCCGATTTTCCCTCCGCTTGAGGTGGACTTCCCAAATTCCCCCATGGTGCCTTGGAGCGGTCTTTGCACTTGGAGACTCTCCAAGGCCAGTGTCTTGAATTCATACATGAGCACAATTATGAAGTCCTTAACACTAGGTTGGTAACCTAACAGGACATAAAAGTGTCCTTTCAGGGTTTTGAAAAAAACCTCCAAAACCATAGTAGATCCACTCATTTTGTAAAATCCTTTCATGAGGTTATAGTTCAAGGCCTACTACACATGGAAAAAATAAGAGACTTGTAAAATGTCTCATCTTTTGGTCACACCAAGCCTCCAAAGTTGATGGACCAGTACATTTTCATCAAAACAGTCATTTCTTACGTTTTTTTGTATAAAAATAAGATTAGGGATTTTTGTAGGACTTGAGATAAATTCCCTAGTTAACTTCAATGGGTTGGTGATCAGAACATATGATTGCTTCTCACTCACTATTTTTTGTTTTGCCAAAAGAAATAGGTACAAAAAAGTTGAATTTTTACCATTCTGCAAACCTATCATCAAAGTTTCTATAGCCACGCTGAATACAAATAATATATGCATGTTTTATTAGTTCCCTATTGTCCTTTAGGTTCATAAGGAGCCATGGAGCATGTCAAAAGAATAATACATCTCTTACCAAGGGGAATCTTGGGGACAAAGATGAAGTGCTAAATACAGCAAACATGAAAAAACTAGGTTCAACATTATGAGTTGTAGAATCCCATAGAAACTATTGAATATCTAGCCAAATTTGATCCTTATGACTAGATATGGTTACTACCTACAAAATGCATATAGTTTTCACAAGAAACTAGCAATATTGAAAAAGCTATACTTGATATACTAGAATGTTTCGTTTTCTTCTATAATAGAAAAAATCAAGCATCGTTGTGTACTATGCAAAACAAGGTATTAGGTGCCCCAAAACTCAAGGAATATTAGCTTTATGTTACAATATGGGACATAGAAAATCAAAACTACATTTGGATATCATGAAAGCCACCAAAAAAATCATAGAAGAGCTAAAATTGGCTAAAAAACAGGATTTGACAATTTTTGTAATTTGGTCATAACTTACAACTTTAACATTTATTTCTCCCTAGAAGCATCAGGACATGTTGAGGACTACTAAAGATAGTTCTCTAGCATTATAGACCTCACAAACATGAATTCTAGAGTGGTATAGTTGCAAAAAGTTGCAAAAAGCCAAAAACAGGACCCGTTTTTTCACACAGTTTAGGTTGTGAAATGTTGTGCAAGGACAAGGTTAAAGATGGAATTGATATTCCAAAAAAATGTCGAGTTTTTTTCAGCTCATGAGACAACTTTCTAGATAGATAGCACCTCAAAATCCATTTTGAAACTCTTGACATAATTCAAGGAAAATGGTCACTTAACAGGACATAAAAGTGTCCCAGGACATAAAAGTGTCCCATTACCAACCTAGTGTTAAGGATAAATGTAATGACATACATTGCAAGAGTTGCATGTAGTATGTGTGTGCTAAAGTTTGTTTGGGTAAGGCTTTACAACAGTAGAACACACTCACTTTGGTCTTATGTTGTGCGCACCACATTGGTAGAGTTGACGAATAGTTAGAAATCATTTTTATTCTTCTCTTGCAGAGTATCAAGGGAAGCAATGGTGTTACTGCTTTGAGAGAGAGAGAGAGAGAGAGAGAGAGAGAGAGAGAGAGAGAGAGAGAGAGAGAGAGAGAGAGAGAGAGAGAGAGAGAGAGAGAGAGAGAGAGAGAGAGAGAGAGGGACTACTATAGACACCCTTTTTTATGCATAGAGGCCTCCATCACCCTTCTACACTCATGCTCACACCCTTTGCTACTGAAACACACAATTGACTTGCTGCTAGCACTTTATTTGTTGTGTTCGTAATCAATTTCTTGAAGACATGGGTTTTATAGGATTACTACCCTCTATGGACAAGAGATTATTCACCACACGTCCCAACTTTTCCTTTAGTCTCCCCTCATCCTCATCTATGATAGCCTCTTTTTATTCAAGCTTAACAAGAAGCGTATCTTGAGATCCATGCACATTTGATAAAGGCCATAGATTTCCATTGTTGCCTTGACAACATGTTTGAACCATTCTGCTCCATATGTTTCTTGGCAATTGGGGATGGCCTTTAGGGTATCCCAAGCAGAATTGATGGACTTCTCAAGATCGTTGGACATTGTAGGGAGAGCATATTGCTACATTATCTATTGAGTGGCGATCAGATAAATGAAGAAAATGTCATTTTATAGCATTTGAGAGGCTATTGCTGTAATATTAACATGAATAGATGGATGATGCAGCCTCGTACCCTATGGCACAATGTAAAAAAACATTACAAAAAAATGCATTACATAATCTGAGCAAGACAAAGAAGATACACTACAAAATCATATAAAAATTTGGAACTATTTATAATCCTTCATCATTGGGGTTTTAAAACTGCAAATAATTGAAGAGGAGAGAACATGTTTTGTTATAGAGAAAGGATGATTTCATCAATCCAGTCATATCTCAACCATTTTTCCTTATGCGTAATGTTACATTGTGTTTGTTTTTGTTGTGACATAAAACCATATTGCAGGTTGAGACTTTGGTGCTTGCCGTGTTTGTACATGATTGTGACGGGGGCTCCCAGCGGTTCCTTTCTATGATCATGGCATCAAAATATTTGCAGCTGATTGTGATGACTTTGATGCCAGTGGTGACATTATTTGCAAGCCTTTACAAAAGGCCCCATGGACCCTCAACCATTGAGAATTTTCCTTTTAGCCTGTGTGGAGAAGAGAGTTTTTTGCTCGATTAGTTGTGATGTGATCTAAGCTACAAATTATAGTTGTTTGTGAAGTGTCCAATGATGTATGTGTCATGTTTTAGGTGGATTTTAGCAACATTCACAAGGGTTGGCAATCCAATCCTTGATTATCTTGCTAGCTATGGTTGCTTGGAAATGAAGTGTAAAAGCCTACTTTGACATTGCATCACATTGAGCTAGAACACAGTGTGTTGTCACAATATCATCTTCAAGATGAGCTTGGGTTGAATCTACATTTAAATGATGTGTCATGAAACATAGAGACAAAGCCACCCACATCGCAGTCACAACACACCATTCTCCCAATGCTACCATTTTACCCACCCTTGGTCACACATCCATCTATAGTGTTGATAATTTGGACACCCTACGGCCTGACCCACCAGCTTCTTTGTCTTTTTTTGCACCCCTGACAATTGATGGTGCCTTTGTAGGTTTGTTGACCACTACTCCATAGGCCACTCTTTTCCTCGGCGTCCATGGGGACACCACCTAAACCTACACAGATAAAAACGCATCCACTTGGACCATTATGTATACTAATGTATTTTTATTTAGCATGTGGAATTGAACTATCTAAATTTTTTTGTTGATAGTTTTTGAATTTTCAATCGAATTTTGTCATTTTCATGGTCTCGATTTAGTTTATATTTAATTTGATCATGGTGTCTAATTTTGAAAGCGATAGTTTATTGAATGTGATATTTTATTCAAAATTCACTATAAAAGATTATGCCTCACCCAAAAATGATGGTGCAAATGGCTTTAAATTTTAAATTTTAAAGTGACTATAGGTTTTTTTGAAAGGCAAATTCAACTAGACATTTCATTCATTCTCAATTCCCTGTGCACTTTTTCACAAGCTACTTCTCTTGAGTTCTTTTTCCATTCTTCTTCTTCAATGCAAACGCTATGCTGAGAGGGAATCGTGGTCAATGTAATGAGTGTGGGAAAGTTGATGAGCATGGAGGAGCTTATGGCTATGGTCAAGCACTCCCACATGTTGACCCTATAAAAGATCCTCAAGTTGAGTATATTTCGAATATTTTGTAGATAATACTAAATTTTTGTGAAGCACAAAGTGTTTGAATTAGGGTTGCAGAGACACACACACAACTTGGAGAAGATGAAGGAAGCTTAAGGCACACAAGAGTGTGTTACTTAGTATGCAATGGAAAGATAGACAGCCCTAGAGTGATGGGCGTATATACAATGCTCGGGGAAAAAACCTCCTAACGAGGGAAAAAATGCCCCGACGGTCCTAGTGTGTTCACACACATCACTACCACATGTATATGGTAACAAATCCCCCCTGGAGTGATGTGGTGAACGAGAGCTGGCACATGAGTAAAGGGACGTGCCATGCCCTGAGGACATGATCAGTCCACAAAGGGGAGTAAGCCCAAAGCTTTGCGGAAAGCTTCAAGCTTCTCACGAGACAATGCCTTTGTGAAAAGATCTACAAGGTTGTCCTGTGTTGGCACATAAGCCAAGCTGATCTCTCTTGCTAAGAGCCTCTCCCTGACATAGTGATAATGCACCTCAATGTGCTTTGTGTGAGCATGAAAAACTGGGTTCCTTGCAACTGCCAATGCACTCTGACTGTCAGTGTAGATAGTGTTGGCAGTGTCCTGTCCAACACCCAAATCAGCCATAAGGCGTCTGAGCCATACACACTCAACCGTAGCTGTGAAGACTGCCCTGTACTCAGCTTCACAACTCGAAGTGGCCACAGTAGGTTGCTTCTTGCTCAACCATGATATACATGAACTGCCAAGCATGAAATAAAAACCACTTTTGGACACTCGCATGTCAAAACAACCAGCCCAATCTGAGTCCGAAAAAGCATGTAAATCTGGTGGCAATGATCCTCCCTTGGGATAAAACAAGCCAAGATGTAAAGTGCCACTAAGGTAGAAAAAAATTCTCTTGACAGCCTGCCAATGCTTAGACCCTGGGCTATGCATAAATTTGCTGACCTGTGAGACTGCAAACTGAATGTCCGGTCTCATGTTGCATACATAAATGAGGCAGCCAACAGTAGTTTGATAAAGAGTGACATCAGCAGGATCGCCAACATCATGTAGACTCAACTTCAAACCTATTTCCATGGGAGTGGAAATAGGTTTGCAATCCTCAAGTCCAAACTTACATAGAAATGTCTCTATGTAACTTTTCTGACACAAGGCAATACCACCATCACACTGCTTAAACTGTATACCCAAGTAATAATGCAACAACCCCAAATCTTTCATCTTGAAAGTAGCATTCAAATCAGCCTTAAATTCAGCAATATGTCTCTCATTTGGTCCAGTGATCAACAAATCATCGACATAAAGAACCACAATGAGAAGTACATCACCCTCACGCTTTACATACAATGTGCTTTCTGTTGGACTGTTACAAAAGCCTCGTTTGACCAAATGAGCGTCAGCTTTCTCATACCAAGCACGAGGAGATTGCTTCAACCCATACAAAGCCTTCTTACGTTTGCACACTTTGTCCTCTTGTCCTTTTATGACAAAACCACGAGGATGCGTTACATAAACTTCCTCAAATATGTCACCATTCAAGAAAGCAGTAACAATGTCTGATTGATGTACATCCCAACCAAAATGAGCTGCCAATGCACATAGAAAATGCACAGTAGTCATACGACAAGTGGGAGCAAAAGTTTCTTCATAATCTATGCCTTTTTGCTGTGCATAACCCTTTGCAACAAGTCAAGCCTTATGGCGATCGATCTCACCATCCGGCTTGCGTTTCAGCTTGTAAACCCACTTCGTACCAATGACATTTTTTCCAGGAGACAAATCACATAAAGTCCATGTGTCATTTTCTATAAGTGCATCATATTCTGATTGCATGGCAGCCATCCAATTTTTTGAATTTTGTGCTTCATCAAAAGTCATAGGCTCCTCAACATCATGTAAGCTAGACACAGCCAAAGCATAACAATCTGATGCATAAGATGCATGGCAAGAGCCTGAACGAGTACAACTAGACAAAGGTGCATCCAATTTACTATCACGCAAGGTGTGCACCAACCATTTTGGCATACCTCTAGCCTGCTCATTTTCAGCCCTTTCCTCATCAAGTAAATCATGTACATCTGCATCAGTAATAGGTTGATCTAAAACATTTTCAAAAACCCCCATAGGCTGTATATTTGCCTCATTGGAACTTACATTCATATTTCCACCACTGAAAAGAGGCTACAAAGTGTCATAAATGTCCCGTGAGCTTACATTACTGTCTCTAGTACATGACAACAAGGGCTGAATAGAATCTTCCACAAACACTACATCCCGAGAAACCAGAATACGTTTTGTTTTCGGATGATACAACCTGTAACCTTTGCTTTCAGCACTATAACCAACAAAAATACATTTGACAGCCTTATCATCCAATTTTCTGCGGTGCACTTGTGGCACCAAAGCATATGCCAAACAGCCAAAAACACGCATGTGCTCAATAGAAGGCTTTCTATCATGCCATGCTTCATATGGAGTAATAGACTGCAAAGCTTTCGTAGGACACCTGTTAAGCACATAAGTGGCACACATGATGGCCTCAAGCCAAAAAGAATGCGGCAAAGCTTGACTTTTGACCATACATCGTGCCATTTCCGTCAGTGACCTATTTTTCCTCTCAGCAACACCATTTTGCTGAGGTGTATAAGGCACTGTACATTGTTGTTTTATCCCACGACTAGCCAGAAATGCATTAAATTCATGAAACATATACTCCCCCCCTCGATCGGAACGGAGGGTGCCCATAGTACATTTCGAGACATTTTCAGCCATAGCCAAAAATTGTTTGAATCACATAAAAACTTTGGCTTTCGCTATTAGCGAAAATACCCATGCATGCCTGGAGTAATCATCAATGAAAGTCACAAAGTACAAGTAATTTCCCAAGGACGGAGTTTGCATGGGCCCACAAACATCACTATGCACAAGCTGCAACCTGCATGTGGCCCGAGCTGAACCATCCTTTGGAAATTTAGAACGCTGCATCTTACCCAAAATACAGCCTTCACAAACATGTTTGACAGGTGCTTCAAGAGGTGGCAAAGAAGCAACCATATCAAATTTTTGCAAATGCAGCAAACTGGCAAAATTCAGATGACCAAAACGTGCATGCCAAAGTTTTACATCTGAAATAGCCCTTGAATTTGCAACAGAATTTGCAAAATTTTTCCCACACTTGTCATACAAAGTGAGCTTATACAACCCACGGCACAAAAGCCCAGATGCAACAATTTCATCACCAAAACTGAGATCATGAGCTGTACATCTGTCATCCACAAATTTGACTACAAGTTCAAGTCTAGCAAGTGCGGATACAGACAAGAGATTCTTCTTGATCCCAGGTACATAAAGTGCATCAACAAGAGGCAACAAAGTGTCATAAATGTCCTGTGAGCTCACATTACTGTCTCTAGTACATGACAACAAGGGTTAAACAGAATCTTCCACAAACACTACATCCCATGAAACCAGAATACGTTTTGTTTGCAGATGATACAACCTGTAACCTTTGCTTTCAGCACTATAACCAAACAAAATACATTTGACAGTCTTATCATCCAATTTTCAACGCTGTGTTTGTGGCACCAAAGCATATGCCAAACAACCAAAAACACGCATGTGCTCAATAGAAGGCTTTCTGTCATGCCATGCTTCATATGGAGTAATAGACTGCAAAGCTTTTGTAGGACACCTATTTAGTACATACGTGGCACACATGATAGACTCAAGCCAAAAAGAATGCGGCAAAGCTTGACTTTTGACTATACATCGTGTCATTTTCGTAAGTGACCTGTTTTTCCTCTCAGCAACACCATTTTGTTGAGGTGTATAAGGCACTATACATTGGTGTTTTATCCCACGGCTAGCCATAAATGCATTAAATTCATAAGACATATACTCCCCCCCTCGATCGGAATGGAGGGTGTCCATAGTACATTTTGAGACATTTTCAGCCATAGCCAGAAATTGTTTGAAGCACATAAAAACTTCGGACTATGAGCAAAAACCATAGAAGACTATGAGGAACCTGTTATGCAGAAAATGGCACTGACAGAAATTCTGCACAAAATGACAAACTAGCCTGTGCAGTACTGCTTGTAGTGGAAACGGAGGCCGAAATGAGCCCAAATCAGAAATCTGAGCAGAATGAGCTCTACGAGTATGCCCAAAATATTTGTCGACCTACAAACGCTTGCCAAACCTCACTGTAATCGGAGAAAGTGAGCAGGCATGTGCTGGAGCAGCTGGCGACTAAGCCGGGGAGGATGCAACTTGGTATGATACCAATTGTTGGAATTAGGTTTGGAGAGAGACACACACAACTTGGAGAAGATGAAGGAAGCTCAAGGCACACAATAGAGAGTGTGTTACTTAGTATGCAATGGAAAGATAGATAGCCCTAGAGTGATGGGCGTATATACAATGCTCGGGGAAAAAAACCTCCTAAAGATGGAAAAAATGCCCCGACGGTCCTAGTGTGTTCACACAAATCACTACCACATGTATATGGTAACACAAAGTGTATCCAACAACACGGAAGCTTTTCTTGAAACCTCTGAAACCACAAAATCCATGTTTCTCAATTTCAATGAGTTCGATTGTACTGAAAATCCAATTAAAGAGAATGTTGAGTGTTGTGCCGTTGTTGCCCATAATGCAGTAATGAATTTAGGAGGGCTTGGATATTGAAGTGCAAAGGAGTGTGGGAGGCTTGGACATGAGTGTGGAGCTCTTTCTTTGCTTCATAGGGATAGAGGCTGGTGGTCGAAGTGGCTAACACAGGCTACACCAATTATGCACCAAGCTGTGGATGTGCTATAGTGCACAATATTTCCTTTTCATTGTATAGGGCCTTGGGCTCATTTAGGAGTTCCAAAGTTGTATAAGTCTAAGCTAGAGAGCTCAACTTTATCCCATAGTTGAAGGTGTGAGGCCCAAATCTATAAAAGAGCCCTATGCTTAATGAGAAGCCATTCTTGGGTGAGTTCTTCTCTTTGTAGAGAGGATGGTCATGAGGCTCATGGTATTTCCATGTCCATGTAGCTCTTGATTTCTAATAATCAATTACATTTTCTTTCTTATTAGTCTTATTTTTTTGATTATGTGGAGTGAGATTGTATTAGTGTGATGGTAGATATCCTGATCCCTTTTTTGAGTTAATCTATTCTATCCACACCTTTGGCCATGGTGTGTGAGGGCTATGCCTTCCTTCTCTTCATCTCTCTCTACAAGGTGTGCAGCTAGTGTGTGTGCATACATAGTCGCATTGAGGGGTTGTTCCGGAATGGACACACTAATGCGGAGTAGGTATGTTAATTGCATGCTTGTGTAGTTGTGTGATTGAGAGTTGTGAATAGAGTGATTGATGTGAGAGGTTAATTTCAACCACATGATTGTGTGCAAGTGATTAGTAAGTAGGAATGTGTTGTTGATTAGAGGAAGCCCTTTCCATGGATTCTCTCTATGATGAGTAGAAGGATCCCTTGAATCCTCTATGTTTATACATCCTAGGCTCGTGCTTCCATGCCCTAGGGGTTACCGATCCACGATTTGACAATTTTGTGGGTTGCGATTAGGTCGTGCTACAATGCCTCCCTCCATTTGGCACCATTGCCAGGGATTAATAACCTAAGCTAGTGAGTTTAGGATGTGTAGAATAGAGTAATTTCACTACTAAATTTGTTGGTTTTTGAGTGTGTCTGGCTCATCTTTGGTTTGATTTGATGATGATGTGCAAGAAATTGATGCTAATGTTGAGTTATGAATATCCCGAACCCCCAATCCCACTCCCAATTTCACTAATTTCATGCTAACCCTTGTTAATTTCGTCGCTTCTTTCCATGCTAATTTTACTAATTTCATGCTAATTTTTACTAATTTTGACTAACCTTGCTAACCTAACCACTAACATTTGAAGTGTAAAGTATGTGAAATCCCCTTGTAAGAGGAGGAATCATCACTCTAATCAAGTTAATTGTACCAATTTATGCCTAATTTGATGATTTGAGTGTTTGATTTGGACCTACAAATGGTCAATTTTGGAGCCGATTTGATGGTGCACACACTTGTGTGTGCAATGAGGTGACTTCGCGTGGAGCAAAGGAATAGCTTGGAGTGTAATTACAATGTAAGTGCACTCACTTGCTATGTCAATTTTTGATTGATCAATGTGATTCGATTTGCTAATCATTTGCTAAAATTAGGTGTGTAACACAAATTGACCTACACTTTGCACCTAATTTGATACACTTGGAATGAAATTGATAGTCAAATTGTGACTAATGAACTTTGTGTGTATCCAAATAATTCTTAATTCTCATCAAGAATTCATGTGTTTGCATAAAAATCATTGTGTGTGTGCATACACCAAAGAGGGAAAAAACTGTCAAAATTTCAAGTGTGTTTGCACCTAATTTCGAATGTGTGCATGCATCACTACAAGAGGTTGTGTGCTCTTGTGACGCTGTTAGCGACGGAAATACACTGGGTTTTTATAACCCCCGGCGTCGCTAAAACCGTCGCTACGACGTCGCTACGACGTCACTACGAGAGCGTCGCTATAGGCATCGCTATATAGCGACGCTCATAGCGACGCATATAGCGACGCCCATAGCGACGCATATAGCGACGTTTACACAGAAGACTATAGCGACGCTACAGAGCCATAAATAGCGATGCTTATAGCGACGCCCGAGAGAATTTTTTTTTGGTGGCAGGGCATTGAATGCCCTGCCACCCATCAACCATATTGTACTTGATTCACTTTTTAAAAAAAGTGCAAGGGTAGATAATAGACCCAAAATAGTCACCCACAAGACGCATTGTTTGCAAAATTGACAATTGTACACATCATAGGCAAAATGAATTGATTGGCAAATGTAATAATGACAATTGTACAACATCATAGGCATAAAGAATTGATTGGCAAAAGGAACTGCGGTGACAAATGTAATAATATACATGGTTCAAAAAGACATATAAAATCCGTCTCATGATACATAAGCTATGAGAAACCCTAAAATAATGCTATCTAGCTACGGCTAAACTGACGTCGTTTAGTCAGACGTCTCATCGCGTCCAAGCGGCGTATCTGTCGGATTCTGCAAAAAAAGACAATAAGACAGCTTTCAGTAAGTATAAACATATAACGACATTTATAAAACAATACAAAAAATAAAAAAGAGTAAACCCTAATACTAACCATGCCGCCGCGAGAACTGAGAATGTCCATCAGGGCGTTTAAGCCCTTCCTGCCTGCGTACTCGCACTCGTACGGTGTGGGATCACGTCCTGTCATCGACCACTGTCAAAACATAAAAAGATTTCATTATGTTAGAACTAAAAAACTCATAAACCCTAAACTATCGAACATAAAGAGCAATGTGAAAACACTTACAAAATCGGCCTCAAATGATGCCCATCCACCGCTCCCCAAGTGGTGCGAGCTCCCTGCCTCTACTCGCGCTCTGGCTGCATCCTTTTGTTGCTTCCACTTGTCGGGATTCTCGCACGCTGCTTTCTTCGCATTCTTCCAATCTTCTTTGGCCAGCCAATCTGGCCTGTTCCACCCATTCTTGATTGCTTTTTGCACTTCGGAACGCTTGTGTTTGCAGTATTCGCGCATTTGAATCTTCATCAGGTCTTCATTGAAGCGCTGATCCCTTGTTGGAACGGGAAACTCATCATGAAGTATGCTGATGACTCTGTTTTTTAAATCACTTGGTACTTCACTCCATTTGTTTAGTATGTAGTGTCTAAACAGCTGAGAGCAAAGACCACGCATGCGCGAGATCACCTTCTTGCCGTCATCATCCATGATGATGCCGCCGCTGATGTCGACGGAGTAAGGGAAGCCCTCTGGCCGGTGAGGCGTGAACCTGGGTGTCCCGACAGGGGTCTCTAGCGGCGTGTCGATGGGGGTACGGACGTCAGGTGTCTCCACCGGCGTCTGGGCCCCGAAGTGAGGAGTGTCGAGTGGGGTGGCTCCTGGCGGAGTAGGTAGAGGTGTGTAGCTGCTAGGAACAGTCAGCCGTGCAAAATCTGGCGTAGATGGCGATGTTGTGGCTGGTGTGGGGGCGGGCAAAGAAGGGGAGGGTAAAGAGCCTCGTCGAACACGAGGCGGTGTGGAGGCATCGGTGGCGGAATCCCCACAACAACCGCCACCGCCACCACTAGAGCGCCGGTGTCTAGACGAGTGTGAAGCTCGTCTCGTCGACGCCGAAGCTTTGGAGCGCGCCGAATGCTCCGAAAGAGAGGGAGATGTGGATGGAGTAGGAACGCGCGATGATGCGCCAGAGCGATGACGCTCCACGTACCACTGTCTCTGCTGCGGTGACAAAGAAGAAAGAAACTCCTCATCATCCATACTTGCATTAAACACACGAATATTTAAACTTAATATTGAATGAATAGAGTAGACAATGACGCAAAGACCATTAAATACAATGACGTAATGACGCATATAAATACAATGACGCAATGAATTGAGTGATAGAAGAGGCAAGTGGAAAACTCAGAATTTTCAATCAAAAGATGTGAGCGCGAGTAGAAAAGAGCGTTATACACCATGGAAGGTACTTAGAGAGCCAGAGCTTTTACAACATGGAGCAAAATTGTTCAAATACAATATTTGTGGCTTTAAGAGATCTCTCTCTCATCCTTGCATAACTCAGCATAACTTCCTATATCTATATAGAGCTCTCCGTTTAAACACATATCCTCTGTTTCATTTTGTAGCTCCTCTGCATGCACCCCATATAGAGTAGTAGCATCTTGATGCTCGTCTGGCACCACCGCAGCGGCTTCTGATTGAGCATCTTCTCTGATCTCCTCCATTGATGTCGTTGTGATTGGCACATGGTAGCCTTCATACGTCCTTGCACTACGAGGGGCTACCTCTATGACGTACCACCAGTTTGATGTAGACTTTGTAGGATGAAATATTACCTGCCAGAGCCACATAACTTACATGAGAGTTTTCAAGCACATAACTTGTAAAAGGGGGATGTTAACTATTTACATACTTACTTGTTCACAATGCTCGGGTAGTACGAAAGTGTCTCTTAGGTCAGTCCATTTCTTAGTAGAATCCACCTGAAGAAAACCAGACTCTCCTCTACGCACAGTAGCGTTGCGACCCTCCATGATTATCTTGAACCATTGCACATCGAACAAGTCGACAAAAAATCCTCTGTAATCGATCCTCAAAATCTCTTGCAGCGTGCCGAAGTAAGTGAGTTCCGCCACCACAGGATCTGCATCAGAGGAACGTCGTCGACTAGACTGTTCAAATTTTGCCATGATTCCACAATCTTGAGTAAAACGCTTTTTGTCGATTCGTTCCACCCTAAAATGTCGACCTTTACACCATGCTGCTGTGTATGACTTATACTACAACGAACAAAGATTATGAGTGGCCGTTCAAACGTTTATAAATAAAGTCACTTGCTAGTAGTACATTGCAAACTTACCTTGGTCGCACAACCCCGAGAGTACTCCCACTCTTCTTCAGTCACTTCGTCACCGCATTTTTGTGCGCTTTTCAATTGGTTGTGCAACCATCTTAAGCTCATGAAGGTTGGTAGGCTCTCCAGAACCGCTGGATAGTGCATCGGTGGTCGTCTTCCCCGTCTCCACTCGATTCGTGCCCTTTGTCACTCTTGCTTTGCATCCTCATATTGTGAAATCCGCTTTTGCATCACTGGATTGTGAAGCATGCAAAATCGGTTGATTTTAGCCTCTAGATCTTCCGTCATCTTCTTCTCAACACCGAGATTGCACATGACAATCCCAGATATGCGCTCATCATCTATGGTTCGCCATAGCGTGTCCCGGGATTTATCAAATCCGTCTAGCCACTCTCCAATGTACACTAGGGACTCTGATACCAACCAACCTTCTGCCATGCTACCCTCCGGACGTGCCTTTTGATGCACATATCCCTTAAGCGTTTTCATGAAACGCTCTAAGAAGAACATCCATATGGAATGAACTGTGCCAGCTATTTCCACCTCATCAACTATGTGAACAAGAAGATGCACCTGAATGGTTAGCATTGTAGTAGGAAAATGTTTCTCAAACATGCACACAAGCTCCGCAGCATTTAGTTTGGCGAATGGTATGGAGTCTACGTTGATCTCCTTTTGTGAGATCCATTGCACCAGCTTTGCAAGTTTGTAGATTGTGTTACGGATGTCGAGAGACAAACATCCCTCAATGGCAACCGATAAAATAAACTGTAAAGTATGTGCAGCAATGATATTAAAGTCCACATTTTATGCAATGATATTAAAGTCCACTATGAACGTACCTGACACATTTTATGCCAATCGTGTGACTTCAAACCGTTAAGCTTTCCTTCTTTAGTAAAACACGTTCGGAGCGAGTGCATTACGCCAGTGGGGGTCCGCAACGATCGAATGGTCTCTTTTACTTTGCGTTCTTGGGCTCCTGTGAAAATCCATGGTGCTTTAGGGAGTTTTATCGATCCATCAGACGCTGTTTGCGGCCAATATTGCTCCATACGATCCACATTTCTAAGGTCAACTCTGGCTCCCAAACTATCTTTCTTGCCGGTCAAATGGTCCCATAGTAGATTACCAACATTCTTGAATATGTGCATTGGATCGAGCAAGTGATTGATCATGAGTCGGGGCCAGTATGGTAACTCGTACCATAGAGATAGTCTCTTCATCCCTGGAGGCAATCCGTCATCACACATCTCCTTCTGCTCTAACCATGCTTGTGCAGACATCCTTGGTGGCTCTCTTCCCAAAAAGCCGTCGCGTAACACATGATTCTCTGGAAGATACGCTTGATGACCTTCGTAGATTTTCTTCTTCAGTGAGGGTGCCCTACGTGCATTCAGTCTAGGTCCACATGTGACACATGCTTTGTATTCGCTTGTTTGAAGCCCTGCATGTATACACATGATAATAGATCAACTATGGGAAAAAACAAGATTTACATTGTCTGAGTGAGGAGTGTCAATAGATCACCTGAGCATTCTATTAGCCCGGGATAGTCATGCATGGTCCACATTAGAATGCCTCTGATCAAAGCATTCCGTCGTCCTGTGTGTCGGCTCATATCCACCACCTCTATGCCAATCCACAATTGTTGTAGCTCTTCCAATAGTGGACGAAGATACACATCCATATTCCCCACTTTATATTGCCCTGGCACAATCAAGCTTAGCCATAGGTGCCCCTTCTTCGTAGTCAACCACGGGGAAATGTTGTAGTTGACGATGACAACGGGCCATACACTAAAAGATGTTGATCTTTGACCAAATGGATTTACGCCATTCATAGCCAGGTCTAAGCGCAAATTTCGAGCTTCCCTGGCAAAATCCGACCATGTTCCATCTATATGTTTCCACGCTACGCAATCTGCAGGAATTCGTAGCACACCATCCGAAGATTTATTCTCCTCATGCCATGATGCTAGGGCGGCCATGGACTTACATTCGAAGAAATGCTTGATGCGCGGAAGTAGAGGGAAATGTTGCAAAACCTTTTGTGGAATTTTTGTCCTGTGGAGATCTACTCGATATCTTTCGGAATCACATTTCGGACACTTCTCCATGTCTATGTATTCCCCTCTGAAAAGAATGCAGTCATTAGGACAAGCGTGGATAGAATTGTAATCCATCCCCAAGTTTCACAAAATCTTTCTTGCTTCATCTCGGGAATCTGGCATCACATTGTCAGCTGGTAGTATGTGCTCTTTCAACAATCTACACAACATAAAAATATGATACAGTCGTGTAAAAATCTATCAGATCATTATACATTTAGAGTTCTATTAAAGTAAACTAATTGTAATAGATCACCTAAAAAGCGCTGACGCTAGTGTCACTCCATCCAAACTTTGCCTGCATGTTGAGAAGACCCAGGAGTGCTTTCAATCTAGACATACGTGCTCCATTATACAATGGCGTATCGGCTTCACTTTTCATATCATCATAGATAAGCCTTTCTGAATCCATGATCGTCTCGATCATTTCATCAATCTCGGGCTCAAACATTGCCTCGTTGGGAATGTGCTCTGCATGATCATCCCCCGAGCTGTCAGAGGCTACATCTTGTGGCCTCACATATGCTGCTTGACCAAAGCACCTGCGAACACGTCTATTGGGTTGCAAGATTGCTGCTTGTTGGCCAGCGTCAGAGTCCGACGAGTTATAATTGGCAACAACTCGATCTATAATAGATGGATCGAACTCACCAAATTCGCGAACGTGCTGCAAAGAAACATGTCTTGTCCGTCGCACAGCATGCTTGCATTGATTACAAGGACATAAGACCCTCGTTGAGAGATAGGTGTTTCGGTTGGACGGTCCCACATCCTCGTCGCTACTCATAATGAGGATAAAAAACTTATAACCTGGACAACAAATTTAATATTCTATTGGCATTCTTCGTCTTATCTCTCTCTCTCTCTCTCTCTCTCTCTCTCTCTCTCTCTCTCTCTCTCTCTCTCTTTACCTCACATTCTCTAGTCATGTCCAATCCCCGCACACCTCGGTCTAGAGGTGCACGGAGATCAGAACACCGGGTTATAATCTCGTCTTTATTGGTCAATACCTATATTTGTGGGTACAAGAAATCTACACACCCACGTCTACATGATACTGCATGTAGTGGACAAAACCCCTTTGCCTCTTCTCTAGCTGTAGCACTTCACAACATCTTAACATCTTTTCACAGTAGATCTTTTCACTGTTCGTCTAACTCTAAACCCTAAACCGTAAGTAATTCTTGCGTGGACTCGATCTAACGTAAATAAGCGTAAATCTAAATAAACGTAAATCTAACTAAAAATAAAGCTAAATCTAATTTAACGTAAGTCTAATGACTAGAGGTTGTCTAGATGGTCATTGTGTCGGGGATGTAGTGACTCTTGCCGCCCTGAAGATCCACCTTCTTCCCTATCTTCTGAAGACATTTCACCAGTACTTTTGGATCGACGGAGCCCACCATGAGTGAAGGCAGCAATACCCTATATTCCATTGAGGGCTTTCTTCACCCGCTTCATGCAGGCATCGCAGTCTATGGAGACCTAAATCTAATCTAATATAAAGTAAATCTAAATCTAGCTCAAATAAACGTAAATCTAGTTAAAATTAAACCTAAATCTAATTTAATGTAAGTCTACATATAACCTAATCTTTAACGTCTTTTAAGATAGTTTCCTACGACATTATAACTCTCTTCTTCTTGTGTGTGTGCGCGTGTGTGGATGTGTGTGCCAATAAAAAGAGATAAATGGTATAACCTTTCTATCACCCATGCCAAGTATGATAGATTGATTATGCCATTTCCCTCTTGAATAATAGGTCTTGAGTTCAACTCCTCGTCGGCTAGATCTTTAGGTCTTTTAGTTTTAATTGATTTCCTACGACGTTAAATTAGTTTCTCTCTCTTTCTCTCTCAATGTGTGTGCGTTTTTTTGGATCGTATGCATGTTTTCTCTCTCTTTTCCTCTCTCAATGTGTGCGTTTTTTGTTTATGCATGTTCTCTCTCTCTTTTCCTCTCTCAATGCGTGCGTTTTTTGTTTATGCATGCTCTCTCTCTCTTTTTCTCTCTCAATGTGTGTGTGCATTCTTTGTTTATGTATGTGTGTGTGCGTTTTTGTTTTTGTTTGTACTCTCTCTCTCTCTCTCTCTCTCTCTCTCTCTCAAAAACACTATGTGTGTGTGTATGTGTGTGTGTGAGAGAGAGAGAGAGGGAGAGAGAAAGAGGGGAAGGGAACATGAGAATGAGGAGAGGGAAGGAGCATACCTGGCTCTCCTTCCTCTCCTCGTGTGTGTGTGTGTGTGAAGAAGAAAAAGAGAGAGAGAGAGAGAGAGAGAGTGAGGGAGAGCGTTACCTGCTCCTTGCTTGAGGGCACCGAAAAACTCAGATCTGAGATCTGAGTTTTTGGGCGCGCTCGATTATTTTTTTACCCCAGCCGGCGTCGCTATGAGCGTCGCAAATTTCTTTGTAAATTTGCGACGCTCATAGCGACGCTTATAGCGACGCCGGGAATTTTTTTTTTGAGCGTCGCTGTGTGAGCGTGGCTAATATGAATAGTTTCTTGTAGTGCATATAAAGTGATGGAATTGATGATACATGAATATGAAATCATGTAAATGATGTGTATGCTAGGCTAATTCAATCATTGGATAAGCCTAATTGCCAAAAAATTGGGCAAAAATTGAGTGTGTGTGCCCATCCATGACCACTTGATTTTCAATGATGGTCAATTGGGACACCTAAATGATTTTTAATTGTGAAATGATCATAAAAAGTGTGTGCAATCATTAGGTGTAAGCCTAAATGCATTGAAAATTGAGCCAAATTTGAATTTTTGTGCTTAATTTTTGAGTGTGTATTGCTTGATTGGGTCAAAATAGTGTTAACTTTTTGGAAATTGAGCATGGATGCATTCAATTATGCTTGACCGAGTGTGAAATTTGAGCATTGCAACGTGGGATTGATGTAATTTTTGCCTAAAATTTTGGCCTAAATTTGGGTGAGTGTGCCTACTCAATGGCATGTGATATCCAAATTAAAGATGAATAATTGGGAGCAATTACCAATTATGATGATTGAAAGGCCTAAAATATTGGTGTGTATGATCAAGTGACTTAAGATGATTCAATTGATACAAAATTGAATATTATTTTATGTATTACCATTGTTATGTATGCCTATTTGATTGGATATGGTAAGAATTTTGAACAATTTTGCATATGCAAATGCCGGAATCAATTGTGTAGCTATGCAAACCTAAATGACTATCCTCATTGGGCTTAAATAATACAGGATATTGGAATTGAGAAACCCAAGATGCAATGATGATAATAGGGGATGGGTTGGCAAAAGAGAGAATGTATGGACTCATACACTTAATTTGTGTATGTACATTACTTTGGTTTCAAATTGGAAATTGGGTGATTGTACATTCGATTTCATATAAGTGATCAAGTCGGGCATAAAAGTGCATTGAAATTACATGACCATGATCTATAGAGTCGGGCATAAAAGTGCATTGAAATTACATGACCATGATCTATAGAGTTTCCACATCAATTTTTAACAAAAAATAAAAAAAATTGGGCTTAGTTAGTTTCTTGCCAATCGTTTATGTATATGGAGAACAAAATTACAAAAATCTATGTTGGTTTTGTGATTTCCTAATGCAAGCAAGGTTTACATATTGTCTAGGGAGCCAATTCTGTAGCTTTGTATATCTCTCCATCGAAGACTCTCTTTCTTACTCTCCCACTAGATGGCCACGCTTGCCACTCTCCATCTCATGCGGTAATACCCAAAGGCTCAAGATCAAGCACAAAAACAATCTCGAGTTCCACCGTGGGAATGCCTCCTAAGTGAGTTTTTTTTCAAACAAAAGAAGACAAAAATCTTAAGTCTTGCCGCATTTGTCGCGTAAGGCTTAAGCCCACTCAAAAATCCCACTCACTATCCATTTGCCCGACTTCTCCGGCCCGCAATTCACGCTACCACACACACACACATAACAACCCCGGGCCCCGAGCCTGCTATTAGCGCTATGCCACTGTCATGCTTTGACAACATCTGCAGAAGTCGGGCCCGCAATTCGCGCTACCACACACACACACTTAACAACCCCGCCTGAGCCTGCTATTAGCGCTGCGCCACTGTCATGCTTTGACAACATCTGCACTTGTGCATGGCCTAGCCAGACCTTCCCTCTATTCACTGACCTGCCCATTACTTTTGGCAAACACACACACACACACACACACACACACACACACACATTCTTTAAAGTGCTCCGGGCTCCACCAACCCTGGCTGAAAAACAGCTCACCTGGTCGCCCACCTTTATCGGCTGCTTTTGCTCTCGATAACACACACACACACACACACACACACACACACACACACACACACACACACACACACACACACACACACACACACACACACACACACACACACACACACACACACACACACACACAAGGGCTGCTTCTGGGCCTCTGGCTCTTGAACTGAGCGCGTGCACACACACACACACACACACACACACACACACACACACACACACACACACACACACACACACACACACACACACACACACACACACAAGGGCTGCTTCTGGGCCTCTGGCTCTTGAACTGAGCGCGTGCAACACACACACACACACACACACACACACACACACACACACACACACACACACACACACACACACACACACACACACACACACACACACAAGTTGACCCCCCCAAGATGGCTCGCCTTCAAAGCTCGACATGCACACCTCCACGCTCGTGCCAGATGCTGCAACATGAGCCCACACCTCAACACACACACTAGCTCGTGGCCCACCCACCCTCTCTCGCTACTAACATTCCCTGTCGCACGACCTGGGACCCACCATTCTTGGGCCCACTACTCCCAATCGAGAATCCCGGTTGGCCAATCTTAGATTGCTACAAACTCCCTACTTTGTTGACCTCAAACACACACACACCCACCTATTCCGCAGCTCCCAGATTCTGCCCGCTTAAACCTGCCGCTATTCGCGCTGGCTCATTGATGAGTCTCGCATAACCTGTCGAATGCGCCCTCTCAGCAGCGGAAAATCTTCGGCTCGTTAGCAGTGCATCAATAACATTTGACTCCAACAAACAAAAAACAAAAAAAAAACAAAACCTGTAATTTTTTCCTTTTTTGGATTCTCATAGGGAGTGTTCCTGCGCGTCTTTGACCTTCAAAGAAGTCTTTACTAAGTTGACATGATAGGGCATGTTTGACCTTAAATATCTTATCTTGGCACTAAAGGCCAGTGAAAAATATCTTAAGTTGCTTCATTGAGATCAAAACATGTTCGTGTGGGATCAGATCACTCATGAGAAACATAAAATTGGACAAATAACAATTTACGTATGTTAAATTTGTTACATGAGAGCATGCGGGCATTGAGAATAGAGATTGAGGTTTTGATTGAGCATGACTTCTTGATGCTTGGTGTCTGTGCAGAACATTTTTATCACTAATGGTTGAGCTCTATTTTGAATAAGTACAATGAATGGTCATTTCATCATTTTCTATGTAAGCCATATTTGCTATAAATGAGCAAAAGTATGAGCATGAATTATGTGTGCTATGATTGTGTCTATACACAGATAACCTTACTTACACTAAATATTTGGGCTTGTGCATGGTTTGGTGCTTGATTCATTGGCAATTTCATTGCACTACGTGACCAATTTTTTTGGCAAGTATGTGAGTTTCATTTGAGAGTTACATTGATGATACATGCTTGATCGAGACATGTTGTGCTTGGACTTGGTTTGATTGTACCTTTTAATGCTTGCTTTAAATGCAAAACCCCTACATAGCACTAAAATTTGAGCTTCTTGAATGATCGAGAGTGAACATTAAAATTTTGGGCTTATTGTGAATTCCGTTAGTGCTTGTATTGGATGTTCAAAAGCTAAAGAGCACTAATGATTTGAGTCTTTTGTGAAGGGATGTGGCAGGAGTGTGATTTTATTGATCCAAGAAGGGGTCATCATTACAATATATTACAAAATTTGGCTAATTAGAGCCATTCCAAATTCTTTGGATTAAAAGTTGTATACATGCTAACTCATAGCTTGGTCAAAAGTTAAATTTTTCATTTTGAGCTAGTGTTTACCCAAATTTTTTGAGCTTTAAAGTACATAATTTGGCTATTGAGAGACATTTACTTTCATTCATCAAGTTGCAGTCATCTCTAGCTCATAGAGTGCTCTAAATTTGTAGAATTTCATGAGCTAGTTGTTAGCAAACTTTTTGAAAAGCTTTAAATTGTAAAATTCGGCTTGAGAGCCATTTCATTTCATTCAAAAGTTGCATTATTTTCAGCTCTTAGCTTGTTGTAAATTCTATACTTCAAGTGAGCTAGAAACTAATCAACTTTGAATGATGCATGAGAGATGGTAAAAATTGTAAAATTTGCTTATGTAGAAGCTCATTTTATCTCTCATGGTTGTTATATATGCATAAATTTTCTATCAAAGAGCATCATGTGCATAACCAAAGGTACTTTTTTCCCTTGGGTTTTTTCCCTTTGGAAAATTTGGGTATGCAAGACCCTAGCTGTAGATTTTCATTAATGCTGTTTGTGTGTTTTTTGGCTTTCAATAAAAGGCTTTGGAGCTTGTGTTCAACTTCTTTTGCAAATAAAAAGATCAAGAGACTTCTCTACACAAAGGGGATGCTTGCTCAAGGATGCTCAAAAGAGTATGAATAGGTGTAATCCTTCCATGATTTTTTGTTCATCTCTTCATTCTCTCGCTTGGCTTAAGTGAAATTTTGCTTCTAAGCTATGGTTTTTTCATGTTCGAAAGCTAGGCATCTTAAAGTTTCAACACTTTGCCTTGTGAAAATTAACTCATCAAAAATTTAGGTTTTATGTGTGCTAATCATAGGTAATTGGCCTTGACCTTAGGTTAATGTAGGTTCATTTCTCATTAATCCTAGACTCTTAGTGATAGTCGTAATACTCCATTCTTTTTTATCATGACCTAGGGCTATGATTAGGCTTTAGTACTTTAGTCCAATTTCCATAAGAATCTCATAAAGCAAGCATTAAAAAAGTGCTAAAAAAATGAATCAATGAAGCAAAAAAGTGTCAAGAAAAAGCAGCAAAAATGCTACTAGACACGTGAAAAGAAAATTTCTATATTATGTTGCATCTTTGTGAGGCCTAGCCCCTTATTGGCACTTGGTAGGCAAGGGGAATCACCTTGGCTTGCTTGGTCAAGGACCTAAATCGATGCCCTGGGTTGATAGGTGTTAGCCGTCGCCTTGGTAGGCTAGTAGGCTTTTGGAACACCTCCTTGAGGGTTCAAGGAGCCGAGAGTTGCACCAAGACTTGCCTTGGGGTGGTAGCCTTGTATTGTGCTTTACTTTTTTTAATGAATGACAAAACCAAAACTTCCATGAGCTTCAAAAAGCTTTGACAATGTACTAATAGATTAAGAGTTTTTAATAGCCCATAGACATGATAGACTTGAATGATTTATTAAAACTGCTCACATAGCTTTTAGGATAGTAGGTTTATGAACTTGCAAATTAGCCTAGGGTCATAATTGATTGCTTGTGTTTCATGCATAAAACTGAAATTTCAAGTGGTTTAATCTTCACAATAGTTTAGGTGTTTTTTTGCTTTATGTTGTCTAGTTTTTGACTATGATTGACCCATCTTTTAGAAGCAAAAAATCACTTTGCATGATTGTTAATTTGTGCTTCATGTTTTATTCATTCTTGGTGGCCTTTGTTGATGCTCATTACTTGTTCTATTGTTTTGCATCTCAAAATTTCTTCCATGGACTTGCTTTCTACCATGTCACCGTGTGTTGCTTCACCGGCACACAAGGAAGTACGCCGAATTAGGAAGGGGAGAATGTTAGCAGCGGCTAACTCAAGCTACACCAATTATGCACCAACAAGCTGTGGATGTGTTATAGTGCACAATATTTCCTTTTCATTGTATAGGGCCTTGGGCTCATTTAGGAGTTCCAAAGTTGTATAAGTCTAGGCTAGAGAGCTCAACTTTATCCCATAGTTGAAGGGTTTGAAGTCCAAAGCTATAAAAGAGCCCTATGTTTAATGAGAAGTCATTCTTGGGTGAGTTCTTCTCTTTGTAGAGTGGATGGTCATGAGGCTCATGGGATTTCCATGCCCATGTAGCTCTTGATTTCTAATAATCAATTACACTTTCTTTCTTATTAGTCTTATTTGTTTGATTATGTGGGGTGAGATTGTATTAGTGTGATGGTAGATCCCCTAATCCCATTTTTGAGTTAATCTATTCTACCCACACCATTGGCCATGGTGTGTGAGGGCTATGCCTTCCTTCTCTTCATCTATTTCTACAAGGTGTGTGGTTAGTGTGTGTGCATATGTAGTTGGATTGAGGGGTTGTGCCGGAATGGACACACTAATGTGGAGTAGGTATGTTAATTGCATGCTTGTATAGTTATTTGATTAACAGTTGTGAATAGAGTGATTGATGTGAGAGGTTAATTTCAACCACATGATTGTGTGCAAGTCATTAGTAAGTAGGAATGTGTTGTTGACTAGAGGAAGCCCTTTCCATGGCTTCTCTCTATGATGAGTAGAAGGATCCCTTGAATCCTCTATGTCTATACATCCTAGGCTCATGCTTCCACCGGGTTACCAATCCACGATTTGACAATTTTATGGGTTGCGATTAGATCGTGCTACAATGCCTCCGTAGAGCTGGTGGAACCAATAATGGAAACGATGATGACAATGACAATGACAATAGCGATGATGACAACTAAAATACACGATAGTGATACTTTTGTGTCATAAAATCTAATATCTAATATCTAACCAACCCAAATGATTTTCTCATATTAAATTGATCACTTAATGTGGGAGAATAAACGGGAACAAGTGTTAAGATATAAACATGTGCTTATAGATCTATCTCAACACGGGGCCAACGGTAAAGGGGCCCAAATGAGAGATGGTCTATCAAAGAGCAAGGCTAACAAATGGAGCATAAGACCTTAGGGTTAGATTTATTGAAGACCTCCAATAATGTGTGTAAAAGGTCTCTGACCTTAGGTAAGCTAGGGCGGAGCTTGAGGCGTGAGAACCCGATCCAGCTCGAGGTGCTTATCCTGCTTGTCATGCTTGATGACTAAGGTGCTTGAGGTGCTTGATGATTGAGGTGCTTGAGATGCTTGAGGTGCTTAATTATTGAGATTCTTGAGGTGCTTGACATGCTTGAGATGCTAGGGTAACACTTGAGGTGAGAACCCAGCCCAAGCTTAAAGTGCTTATGAGCCAAGCTTGTGGTGGGAATTGGGCCTATGCATGAGGGGCTTGAGGTGTCAAAAAGTCAAAGATTCAATCCCTACAAGGAGGGGGCGATCCCTACATGAGGGGGATGAGAGAGAACACCCACACACTCACACAAGGCATGCATGGTACAAAGAAAGCAAAAGGGACACTTGTCAAGTTCCTCCTCATGTTGCCCTCATGGTGTGCCTGAAGCCTATTGGTTGGCCACCCAAGGGGTCCAATAATAATTTAGGAGATTTAATTAATTGATTTGGCATTTATCTAGCCCTCTCTCTCAAAGGGGAAAGGGGGACACTTGTCTCAAGGCTACCCTTGCTACTTGTAATGCCTCCTGCTTATGATTGGCTAGGCCTGGAGGGGTCCAAAGAGCTTCAAGAATGAGCTACAAGGGGGGGTCGACCCAAGCAAGCTAGGGGGTTGCTTAGGGGGTATACTCACCCACACACACTCACAAACACTCACATTGTGTGCTATGCAAAGTGCAAGAGCTCCCTCTCCTTCTCCAAGCAAGTAGAGGTTGAGAGCCTACACCAACACTCTTGGATATGGAGGGAAAATCCAACCAAGAGCCATGCTTCAATGCTTAAGCTTGCCATCTCCTTCTTATTTATTACTATGCTATTATGTATGCTAGCAACAAGAGTTATGATAAGTGAGGAACTAATTCTTTCTCCTACGAAATGTTTCTTTTTCCTCTTCCCTACCCTCATTCCCTGCTAGCTCTCCACACCTTCGAAGGTGTTTGAGGTCTTGGGATAGTTAAAGCTTTCTTCAAGTTTATGTTATGTTTGTGATGCATGAAGCTTTCCATCTTCATTGCATCACCTAGGTCACAAGGAACACAAATATTGTATTGTAACAAGTCTCTCTTAATGGGAGAAATCATAATACAAATGCCTATTGGAGGGGGGACCGGCTCCACATAAATCCGGTCCTCAACTGTTGTCATGTTCTCTAAATTCTCTCTCTTGCAAAAGTATTGTTCATGCCAAGTTAACTAATTGCTATGATTATGTTGCTATCTTCAATTATGTTCACCCGCTATGCTCACAAAGTCATTTCTCAAAAGTACTCTCATTAATTTCCGCTACTCTCAAATTAAATAGGCCAATTTCATTACATTTGCATACCTAAAACCTACATCCTAAAGTCATTTTGTATTACTGTAATGGTTGATTTCAAAGAAAATACATCCTATGCTAATGTTGCTTGAATAAAAATATAAACTATAAAGCCTTTTAACATAGCTTTGTGGGTTGTTTTCACTCAAATTCATGTTAAACTAGTGTTGTTTACACATTTTGTCATGTATTGAAGTGTGTTTTTTCAAATTTAACAAATGAGTGAAACGTGTTTTAGTGCAAAGTGCCATTCATGATGTGTTTGTATATGTGTTGCACATTGGATAGAGATCACTATGAACAACCAAAGAGAATCTTGGGAATCTTTGAGGATTTGCTTGATGGATTTCCAAAAAGTATTTGTCATGAAATTATCACCAAGAAAACATGTCCAAGCAAAAATTTTCCATAACGCAAAGATGAAAGCTTCAACATTGATGATTGAGCCTTTTTTGTTGCCATCAGCTTTTCTCCATAAGTGTATATATGCTCTCAAGCACTTACAAATGTCTATATGCTCGTATGATCTATATTTGCACTAAAAAAGGTTTCATTCACCTAAGTTAATTTTCATAAAATTGTTATAGGATCAAAGCATGTATAGGTGGTACCGCTTTCTCCACCTTTTGGTGGTACCACCAATAGCACCTAAAATGAGGGAACTCTATTGTTTATCAAATGTGGGAAAAGGAGAGAGAGGGAACTTTTCAAGTTTCATGCAAGTATATTATTTAAAAAGCATGCAAATTCTAGTTGATCTACCAATATGCATGCATGTCATTAAGGCCTAACATGGGGTCCTCGTTTTTCAAAATACCATTAAGAGCACTGATGATGATGTGACAGCCGCTTGTCACCTCTACCATGTCCCTTCTAATAGAAGCCCTCCCTAATTTCCTCATCTCTATCCTTCTCACAAAACCTACCCTGCTTTCCTCTTCTCCACCCTTCTCATAAAAGTTACCATGCGTTCCATTGCTCAATATAGAGATGAGCACCCCCACCCCCAAGATCACACTCTCCAAGAAGTGCAAGAACCTATTTCAAGATGTAGAGTCTATTCAAGAGACCCCTCCAAATGTGCTTCTTTCCAAGCATACTGAAGCTTCCTTGTCTAAATGTGGCCCCTCGACAACAAAGTCTGCTCAGAAAGGTGAGCTATGCTAGTCTATCTTGTCTCAACAATGCTTGCTTGCATTTACTATCATGTAAATGCATGGTTTTTAGTTTTGGCAACAAAACTAATATTTCCCTCATCTTATTTGCAGCATCATCAGAGTATCCAAAATTTCCCTTCCTCTCCAACAGGAAAGAGAGCTTAGGAGGCCTCTTGAAGAGACCCCCAAAAGAAGACTCTCTCCCATTCAAGAGGAGGAATCCAAAGAGCAAGAAAGCAATGAAAGTTTAAGTTCCTTTGAAGATGTGGCTCCATGAAGATGGCGGTCTAGACGATTGCGCACTCCTCCCAAGAGAAAAAGATCAACATATAGTCCTTCTCCTCATCAATCTGAAAGGCAAGAGAGGAAACAAAGGAAGAAAAGGGCTAGGAAGAAGTCACCCTCTTCTCCTTGTTCTTCACCTTCCTCCTCTTCTGACGAAAGTTCTGGTTATTCTCCTAGAGAATACAAGAGGGGAGGACATCGCAAATCATTTCCTACATGGCGAAGGTCACAAAAGCTAAAGAAGTTCAAGGAGGGAGGAAAGAGTATCTATTTTCTCACCTATGATGGAAACTTCGGTGCTACAGACAAAGTGTTGGCCTTCATCCAGACAAAAATAAGCTCGTCAATGGTGGGCTAGCCTTCATGGAAATGGTGAAGCCCCAAAGACATGGAAAACTCTACGTGTTTCCATCATGAAGCAATTCCTTGCAAGCGATGGAAAGGACAAAGTGCTTACCGAATGGCGCAGCTTGAAGCTCCTCTCCCATGAGTCTATCCACAAATATGTAGACAAGTTTTGGGATTTACATCTCAAGGCTACTGTCTTTCAAAAGATAGACTTTGCCGAGCAAAGGCAGCAATTCTGTGCGGGATTACCTGAAGAGATGGCCGAATACATCAACTCTCAATGGCCTAGTACTATTAGCGAAGTAATCCATCACACCATGGTTGCTTCATGCATCAATTTCCATCAAGGGGCTAGACGTTATGTCAAGCCCATGGAAAACAAAGACAAAAATGATGCAAAGGGGAAAACCAATGTTCAAAATACTTCCCAAGTCAATTCCAACAACAACAACAATCGGTCCAAGGAGAGGGAGTTTACAAAGGTAAAAACAAACTCTCTCCTGAAGAGCTTGAAGCTTTTTGCAAGGACCATAAGTGTTTCAAGTGTGGGGAGCAAGGACATGGCTATCGTTCTTGCCCCAAGAAGAATACTCACAATGAGACTCCTAGGGCTTCCACCATCGAAGCTCCAAAAGAGGATGCTCATTGCAAAGGATCATCACTTTACTATGCTTGGGGAAAGGTAAGAGAGCATGATGCCTTCATCTTGTTTGACCCTGGCTCTACTCTTAACTTCATATCAATGGAGTTGGCCACCAAGTTGGGCATTCAAGCTTTTGAGATGGGAGATATAGTAGTGGCTGATGCAGATTTCAAGGGACAAAAAGCCTCCGTTACTCCCTTGATTGGGAAGTTGAGGCTTCATGTCCAAAGCTATGTCGACAAAGAAGACTTCTTCATCTCTCCTCTCCAACATGAGGATGTTATCCTAGGGGCACCATGGTTTGATCGCATGGCTGCCAACATGAAGTTCCCTGAAAGGAGAATCTACTTCACCTACAGGGGAAAGAACATGTATATAGATGCTAGTGAGCGTGGTCGCACTATTCCACTTGTAAATCGTCTTTCTTTTGATAAATCAATGAAGAGCTCAGTTTCTGCGTACATGATTTTTGTCAAAGAGTCTCTAAAAGATACTAATGTTTCATCAAATGTAAATGGTAGGAATCAAGAAGAGTTAGACTTTTCTAATTTTCTAAAAGGATTCCAAGATGTGTTCATCGATGATATCCCTATGGACTTACCTCCAAAACAACGGGATGATGACCATCGCATTGAGCTCCTTCCTGGAAGCTCACCACCTAACAAGCCTCATTATCAAGTCTCACAATCTCAACAAGAGGAGATCATGAGGCAAGTACAAGAGCTGGTAGACAAAGGGATGGTGAGGCCTAGTTCCTCTCCCTTTTGTTCTCCAGTCCTTTTAGTGCAAAAGAAAGATGGTACATACCGTATGTGTGTGGACTATCGAGCACTAAACCATATCACTATCAAAAACAGATTTCCCGTACCTCAAGTAGAAGATCTGTTTGATAAGCTACAAGACTCTACCTACTTCAGTAGGATTGACCTTAAGAGTGGCTATCATCAAATAAGGATAGTGGATGAAGATATCCTAAAGACCGCGTCTCGCACAACGTTTGGTATTTATGAATATCTAGTCATGCCTTTTGGCTTGACTAATGCACTAGCTACGTTCAATCGTTTGATGGAGAAAATTTTTAGACCATAAAAACATAGTTAAAATTGGAATTTTTATTAATACCAATGATTTATATTTATGTGTTTTAGCTTAAAATGCATGGCAGGGTTAAAATAAGTTGAAAAAGTAGTGGAGATCCAAAAATAGAGGTTTTCTGAGTCGCGACCTACAAGTTGCATTTTCAGCCAAATAAAGACGTTTTTTGAGTACCTGGAAGTCTATGTTCTGAGTTCGTTTGACCCAGTTATGACAGAAACAAATTGCTAGCAGCAACAAGATAACCTACAAGCAGCAACAGGTTAGCTTACAAACAGATATACACAGGTAATATCTCTTTTGTTTGATCCAATCAAGAAGTGATTATACTCTTTTATGATGGTACAAAATGATGTTTTGAATTTGATTATCATGTTGATTTGGTTGCACGAAGTATGTTCTTTTGGCTATTTTGTAGACGATGCAGAAACCAATGTGTGAAACAAGATTTGTGCAAGGTGTCATGATATTGGGATTGTAATCGTGTTGCGATTCCGATTATGATCGTTGTTGCGATCAAGAGATTGAGATTGAGAGTGCGATTGTGATTGAGATTGAGAGTGAGAGTGTGATTGAGATTAAGATTGTGCAAAAGATTGAGATTGAGAGTGAGAGTGAGAGTGTGATTGAGATAGCTCGGGGGTGGTCGGGAGGTTATGACACAAGCTATGCTCTTCTTGTAATTATTATCTATACAGACTCTTTACATTATCAATTTACTCTGCGTACTCTGTATATTCCTTGTTCATCAATGTATTCCACGCTCCCGTGTTGCGTCACAAGTGGTATCAGAGCGGTTTCAATCCTGCGGTAGCGATGGAAGTGATGGGGGCTTTTCACAAGCCAAGCTCCCATACCCCTCTTCTCTCGTCCCCACCCCATGGAAACCCCCTCTTAGGGAGGGAGTGATAAAAGGCATTGGAAAAAAGTAAGAAAAATAAAGTATGAATGTAAATATATGAGAAAGGTAAAATAGGCCACCTCATGCCTGCAGGGCAGCCCATCCCCACCTTGCCTCCTTTTTCTTCACTGTTGCCCCGCCATGTGTCCCTTTTCCTCTCCTCCACTCAAAAGGTCAACCCCCTCTCTCTTCCCCTTGTACTTTCTCCTTTCTCTCTCCCCTCAAGCTACCCCACCTCTCACCAATAATGCATTATAACTCACCAATAATGCACCCTAACTCACATGCAACTTACCCTATCTTCCAAAATAGTATACCCCACCCCCTCTTTCTCTCTCCTATCATATCCCATGACCCAAATACCCCCCTCTCTCTCTAAAGGGTGCCATGTCTCTTGTCTTGTAGCTAAATAAACTCCCCCACACTCACACACACTCAGTTTCACAAAAAAAGGTGCCCACAGACCCATCCCCACCCGGTGGTTACCTGATTTTTCTTGTGTTCACACACATCTGCACACAAATTCACCTCTGAACACACTCCCCTCTCTCCCCTCTTGTAATTACTTTATTCTCCATGTCACCTCTCACTTTTTTTCATCCACCCATCTCTCTCTCTTAGTCTCTCTCTCATGAGACTGCTGTTCTGGCACATATACACACAGCTAGACAAGTGGGGCCCACAGTCACATGGCCTATGTAGATAATGATTTCTTCATTTCTAAATTCTAGAATTTCTCCCCCCTCCTCCCCTATATAAAGAGGGGTCACCATCACACTAGACACACACAACATCACCAAAGAACACACTATGCACTGTGTGTGCCTAGTGCACACACACACACACCCACACCATCACCATCACCGCAATCACCATGCTTGTCTTGAGCATGACCTCTACACCCTTGGCTATGGAAGATGAAGGGCAACTAAATGAAGGATGATGGCCATAACCCTCGTGCGAGTCTTCGCCATCAACTCCCACCTATCCGCCATGTGCTCTACCACTCTCTCCCTTCTCATTCCCCTACCCTATGCTCCCCATTTCATCGCCTTATCCTCTAAATAAAGCTTGAGGTTTTGTGAGTATGTTTTCTTGCAATGTTTTGGCCATGTGAGGTGTGCGGAATCGCCACCTAATCTTGTGTTTGGAGTGAGCTTGTGTATGTGTGAAGGGTGTGCGGATTCACCATCCTTTTGTGGTGCCTAAGTACTAAGCCGCTATACCCCCTCCCTCACTCACTCTCTCTCTCTCTCTCTCTCTCTCTCTCTCTCTCACTTGATATCATTCCCTTTCCTCTTCATCATTACTCCCAAGCATCCATCTCTCTTGGATGAAAACTTTGTTATGGTGGTGTGTTGTTTGCGTCCTAGCTGCTGAAGCTAGGTGGTGCCCCTGTTTGCTTTACCATGACAGGCTCGAGGCGCTCCATTCGGTCCCCGGTGTTTTAGAGGCCGTTGGGGGTTTGGGGTTCGCTTTTCTCCCGTCATTTGGTGCCCCCAGTGAGGATCTTTTCATGAAACCCTTCAGTTTACAAGACTGAAATCCCTAAACTATTGTGAATGGATGAATGGCTAGCAGGATTTGCTAGTTGGACGACAGAAGAAGAAGAGCTCCAAGCACAACTAGACGAACTCCGCATCTCCATCGAAGCTCGAGTGCCAGGCGTAACGATAATCAATTTGCAGTGGGAGAGTCAACCAACACGCCAAACCCAGTGGATATACATAGGCCAAGTGCCAAGAATAAGAAGGAGAAGGTCGAAACCATGTCCGCAACCTACAACCAACCCACAACAACAAAATGGAAGAAGCTCTACACAATAGAGAATCAACACTATTCTACTTTGAGAATCGGGTAACTCAAGTCACCGAGGTAATTATCACAGTCAGTTTTCAAGTCGCACCTGATGCTGCAGCACAGATAATGGAATCATTGGCTCACACTCTCACTAGAGAAACTAGGGATCTACTGAGTTTGTTTCAGGAAAGAACACCACCCTCTCCCACAAGCTTGGACAGTGACTAAGCACCTCTAAGCTTCACATGAATCAGTACAACCTACCTCAAAACAGATCACACATACCAACACGTGTACGCTCAATCAAGGTAATACTAGATTTGAAGGCTCACTACCAGCACGTCATTGACACCATGCTGGGTGGGGAGCGATTTTTTGAGGTTCTGGCATCAGATCAACCATTTGTCTTACCTTTGGTACAAGGCAATGTACCGTTTGAAGTTTTAATCTATGTCCTAGTATAAGAGGGTATACACGCCTCCTTGTAAAGAAGAAAAAACTTTTGCAAGTTAAGCAGTGTGTCTTTCTAGCTCTCTCTCAGTAATCATGGCAAGTGTAGCATTTCCAACATTTAAAGGAAAGAAGGGGGAGGATTTGGTAATAGACTTCCTAGATGACTTTGAAGTAGCATGTGTAGTGAGCAACAAAGATACGGATGAATCCCGGGTTAGAATCTTTAAGCATCTCATGAAGCTAGAAGCTAGATCATGGTACAATGCACTTCCACAAGCAACCAAGGATGACTCGGAACCCTTAAAAACCACTTTTAAGAGGCGCTTTGGGGGAGGTACCACTTCAGAAAAGTTGTGGGACAAGTTGAGAGACTTGAAGCAGGAGGGTCTTTTAGAATATGCCACCTATGAGTCCAAATTTGTGGATTTGTGGGAACGGTGGGTTGAGTCACTGGCAAGGGGGGAAGCCGCACCCGATTTCCTAAAAAAGGATTGGTTCACGCATGGCTTATGGCCACTTCTCAAGGAGAAGGTGAAAGGTAGATTCCCGGCTACGTACGAGTTAGCCGTTTAGATTGCTCGCCTTAAGGACAAGAAGCTGCGAATGAAAGCCAAAGAAACCGAGTCAACAGAAGCAGGAACATCGCGTCGACCAGCAACTACGACAACCACCATACCACCACCACCGGCTCTTGGGGTAAGAGATGACCAACAAGATATGTTGGCCCATATTACTGACCAACTGCAGAATTTGTCTGTCCACTTAATACAGCAAGGGAGGAGTCAAGAAAGAGATCAAGACCCTGGAAGAGCACGACGACAAAACAGGGAGTATCATTGCTACAACTGCGGAGAAGACACTCACGGTATGTACTACTGTCCCAAACCACGACAAAACTATAATAGAGGAGGTAGGAGGAACCAATTGTCACCCCCTAGAGAAAGAACACCCGCACCCCGAGCACCACCCCCACCAACACAAATTCTACGTCCACTCCAGACACCACTACAAGCACCTATCCCACCTCTTCCACCAGTCCCACCACCTGATCGCCCTGTAAACATCATAAGGCTAGAAGAGAAAGGAAAAGCCGTAGTAGTGGATCCACCCAAAGCAAAGGAGAGGGAAAAGGGTAAGGATAAGGTAACCTTTTTAGAACCACTGGAAGCCATGACTGTGAAAAGAGCTAGGAGGGAGAAAGCTACACAATCAGATGATGAGAGAAGCATGAGAGGAGAAACTAGGAAGAGGCCATCCAGGCCACGATGGAAATTGGGCATCACCGACTTCCAGCTAGGGGAAAGTTCTAAGCCCTATGATCTAACATTGGATGTGGTAGAGCAAGGACCTAAGATTACATGGCCACAGCTGCTACATCTTGCACCAAAAGTAAGGCGATAATGGTCTAAAATGGTAAGTACAAGATGCTCCAAAACAAAGGTAGCCGGAGCAATTTCGAGATGCAACATGGATGACATCCTTCCAATTGTCGACGTAAACATAAAAGGAAAGAGGGTTGGAAACACCTACATTGATGGAGGTGCACAAATCTGTGTAATGAGCGAAGCTATGATGCTTCGATTAGGGCTCGAGGTTGACAGGCCTTCTCCATGCAAGGCAAAGATGGCAAACAACGCAAAAGTAAAGTGTGTGGGTGTGGTAAGTGCCGTGAAAATAAAAGCTTTCAACACTGAGGTAGAGGTAGATGTTTTTGTAATGCCTACTAAGGGGGAGGGCTATCCACTAATTTTGGGAAGGCCATGGTTGATGGCCATGAAGGCAAAACAGGACTGGGGTACTGGCCTTCTACGCATGACCGGTAAGAAAGGGGAGACAATCTACTATGACATGAGGATTGGCAAGCAGAAGCAAATGAATCTGGAAACATCGGCAGATGAAACCACTAGCGAATCTTCCAGTTCTGAGGAGGAGACCACATCCACCGACGAAAGTGACAGTTCCATTGATGTGATGGGTATCATTATGAAGGATCCACAAAGGGTAAGCACAACTGGTGATCCATCACCAAAAGGGAAACCCAATGAAGAGGAGAGAAAATCACCTAGCCTAGGAGGAAGTAGGTTGAAGGGTATGTTGTCTACGGAATTAACACTTGAGGAGAAAGATAGTTTTTTGCAAATGTTGATGGGATTTCCTAACCTGGTCATTGACAACTATGAAAGAATCACATGCATTACAGTGGTGGAACATCATATTAAGCTGAAGGAAGGGGTAAAACCAGTTGTGCAAAAGCTACGATGAGTGGGGGTCATACAAGAAAAGGCACTCTTGGCCGAGGTAAGGAAACTGCTGGAGGCGGGATTCATCTATCCTGTAGAAAACTCAGAATGGGTGTCATCCGTAGTGGTGACGCCTAAAAAGAATGGTAAGTGGAGGGCCTGTATACAAATCACTAAATGCAGCTACAAAGAGAGACCACTTTCCTCTCCCTTTCTTGGATGAAATTCTGAATGAAGTAGCGGGTTTTGAATGCTATACCGTCTGTGATAGTTATTCAGGATACTTTCAAATACGCATAGCCTTGGAAGATCAGCTAAAAACCACTTTTATCACGCCATGGGGTTGTTTTGCATACTGGGTTATGCCATTTGGTCTCACAAATGCACCTGCCACATTCCAAAGATATGTCACATATATTTTTCAACCGTTCTTTGGAACATCCATAAGAGTGTTCATTGATGATTTTTGTATATATAGCTCCCGTATTTCACATGTAGAAAAGGTAATTGAAGGTTTGGACAGGTTGCAGAGCCTAGGTGGGCAATTAAATGTGGATAAATGTCACATTGGGGAGAGTAAAGTCATTCTACTAGGCCATGAAATTTCAGCAAGAGGTATCAACACCGACCCAAGTAAGGTGTCCGCACTCATAGCCCTACCTTCACCAACGACCACATGTCAACTGGTCTCTTTTCTACAGAAGGTGAGGTACTTAAGTAGATTCATACATCTACTATCACAACTTGTTCTACCACTGCAACAACTCACTCAAAGATCAACTTTCACTTGGGACGAGGAAAGAGAACATCACTACAACAAGGTAAAGGAGGTCTTAGCCACTCTGCCAGCTATCTCACCACCTAAGTGGGATGAAAAATTCTATGTCACCTCAAGTGTTGGTGATGACTCATTGGGGGCTGTGCTACTCCAAAAGGATACTACGACATCTTTCATGAGGCCAATCTACTTCTCTAGTCGAATGATGACAGCAGGAGAGAAAGGTTTCACCCATGTGGAACACTTAGTCCTAGCTCTTAGATTTGCAACTACAAAGTTTAGGTCATATTTGCTGCCTAAGCAATTTGTGATTCTAACCACGGATGAAATATTTCCCTATGTTGTACAACACATGGATGTGTATGCTAGAATTACTAAATGGCTAGTTCGTCTGCAAGAGTTTGACTACACGGTACAAGTAGAAAGCACGACAAGGGCAAGTTTGGGGGGACTAATGACCTACCAAGTCTTTGAAGGAAAGGAGAAGCAATCTAAGGAAGGAGAAGTCCGATTACCTCCAGTACCACCGATGGTAGAAGGAGCATACTCTCTCTACTTTGATGGAGCCTACAAGCGAGCGTTCGACAAAGCAGCTGCAGGCATAGTGGTCTTTGATGACAAAGGGACAAAGGTATTTTCGTTGGGCCAATTGTTAGATTCACATTCTAACAATGAAGGTGAGTATGCAGCACTAACCAAGGGTCTACAATGGTGCGTCTCACAAGGTGTACAACGCCTTAGTGTATTTGGGGATGCTCTACTTCTGGTATGGCAAGTAAATGGAGCATGGACATGCAAGAATCCTAGTTTAAGGACTCACTTAAGTGGTGTAAAAACCTTGTTGGGTAAGTTTGAAGAAGTTCAAATACACCATATCCCAAGGGCTCAAAACCAAGAAGCAGATGCCCTAGCAAGTGAAAGACTACAGGAAGTGGTGGTTGGAGCAATAAAACTAAAGCTCCCTCTATTTCAAGGAAGTGATGCCTTGCCTGACATCATGCATTTTTTGGAAACAGGGGAATGCCCATCAGATTTAACAAAGGGACAGAAGCAATGGCTGATGCGGAAGGCCACAAGGTATCGACTTATCAATGACGGTTTGTATTGTAAGGGTAAGGACCAAATACTCAGGAAGGTCCCTCTCTCTCAGGAAATCACGGGAGTAATTGCTAGCTGTCACGATGGGGTTTGTGGTGGTCACTTTGCCCTAGACATAACAAGTAGGAAAATATTGCAAGCAGGCTTCATATGGCCTAGCCTCAACCGTGATGTACACCACTGGTGCAAAACATGTAAGTTGTGTCAAAAGGCCGGCACTAGATCACTTATGCCTGAACCATAGACACCTATTCTCTCATATGGACCATTTGAAAAATGGGGTATCGACGCCATTGGGCCATTACCTAGGGCCAACTCAGGAAAATTCTACATTATCATGGGGGTCGACTACATGACTAGATGGGCTGAGGCTACAGCCACCACTAGAATCACAGCAGTAGAGGTAGCTAAATTTATCTATGAGCACATATGTTGTAGGTTTGGCACACCTTTAGAGATCATCTCTGATAGAGGGCCAGGTTTCAGAGCAGACTTGGTAGGAGAATTAATGCAGAAACTGGGCATTACAAGGAGGCACTCTTCACCATATTACCCTCAATGTAATGGCCTAGTTGAAAAGGTAAATGGAATGGTTTCTAAAATTATTACCAAGCAAGTAAACAATCATCTTGGAGACTAGGATAAGTACCTACTACCAGCTTTATGGGCCTATAGAACTTCATTCCGTACATCCTTGGGTTTCACACCGTATCATCTAGTATTTCGTAAGGAAGCAATCTTGCCCATTGAAGTGCAACTACAAAGTCTCAGAGTAATGGAAAGCCAACTTCAACAGCCCAACATGCATTTGAGAGATCACATCATCAACTTGAAAAGACTACAGCTGGACAGAGAAGAAGCAATAAATTATTATGCAGCACAAGCAGAGCATAGACGGCTTAGCTTTAACGAGCATCTCCGGAAAAAATAATTGAAGAAAGGAATGTTGGTGCTCCGCTACGACAATCGCTTCGACACGCGCAAGGATAAGAAACTCTTGCTCCGATAGGAAGGCCCTTTTATCATCAGGAAAAAGTATGCCAATGGAAGCTACCAGCTTATGGAGGCTGATGGAAAACTTCATAAAACTAGGGTAAATGGTTGGCGACTTAAACCTTATTTTCTTCGATTTGACCGGGCTCCACCAATTGACATTCCAGATGAGGATACACCATCAGCCGCCACCTCCGACGATAATGATCAAACATATGAGCTAGAGACATGAATGCCTCTAGCCAAAAGGGGAGGGCTAATGATGGGGGCTTTTCACAAGCCAAGCTCCCATACCCCTCTTCTCTCGTCCCCACCCCATGGAAACCCCCTCTTAGAGAGGGAGTGATAAAAGGCATTGGAAAAAAGTAAGAAAAATAAAGTATGATTATGTAAATATATGAGAAAGGTAAAATAGGCCACCTCATGTCTGCGGAGCAGCCCATCCCCACCTTGCCTCCTTTTTCTTCACTGTTGCCCCGCCATGTGTCCCTTTTCCTCTCCTCCACTCAAAAGGTCAACCCCCTCTCTCTTCCCCTTGTCCTTTCTCCTTTCTCTCTCCCCTCAAGCTACCCCACCTCTCACTAATAATGCATTATAACTCACCAATAATGCACCCTAACTCACATGCAACTTACCCTATCTTCCAAAATAGTATACCCCACCCCCTCTTTCTCTCTCCTATCATATCCCATGACCCAAATACCCCCCTCTCTCTCTAAAGGGAGCCATGTCTCTTTTCTTGTAGCTAAATAACCTCCCCCACACTCACACACACTCAGTTTCACAAAAAAAGGTGCCCACAGACCCATCCCCACCCGGTGGTTACCTGATTTTTCTTGTGTTCACACACATCTGCACACAGATTCACCTCTGAACACACTCCCCTCTCTCCCCTCTTGTAATTACTTTATTCTCCATGTCACCTCTCACTTTTTTCCATCCACCCATCTCTCTCTCTTAGTCTCTCTCTCATGAGACTGCTGTTCTGGCACATATACACACAGCCAGACAAGTGGGGCCCACAGTCACATGGCCTATGTAGATAATGATTTCTTCATTTCTAAATTCTAGAATTTCTCCCCCCTCCTCCCCTATATAAAGAGGGGTCACCATCACACTAGACACACACAACATCACCAAAGAACACACTATGCACTGTGTGTGCCTAGTGCACACACACACACACACACACCCACACCATCACCATCACCGCAATCACCATGCTTGTCTTGAGCATGACCTCTACACCCTTGGCTATGGAAGATGAAGGGCAACTAAATGAAGGATGATGGCCATAACCCTCGTGCGAGTCTTCGCCATCAACTCCCACCTATCCGCCATGTGCTCTACCACTCTCTCCCTTCTCATTCCCCTACCCTATGCTCCCCATTTCATCGCCTTATTCTCTAAATAAAGCTTGAGGTTTTGTGAGTATGTTTTCTTGCAATGTTTTGCCCATGTGAGGTGTGTGGAATCGCCACCTAATCTTGTGTTTGGAGTGAGCTTGTGTATGTGTGAAGGGTGTGCGGATTCGCCATCCTTTTGTGGTGGCTAAGTACTAAGCCGCTATACCCCCTCCCTCACTCACTCTCTCTCTCTCTATCTCTCTCTCTCTCTCTCTCTCTCTCTCTCACTTGATCTCATTCCCTTTCCTCTTCATCATTACTCCCAAGCATCCATCTCTCTTGGATGAAAACTTTGTTATGGTGGTGTGTTGTTTGCGTCCTAGCCGCTGAAGCTAGGTGGTGCCCTTGTTTTCTTTACCATGACAGGCTCGAGGTGCTCCATTCGGTCCCTAGTGTTTTAGAGGTAGTCGGGGGTTTGGGGTTCCCTTTGCTCCCGTCAGAAGCATATCAACAGTGATTGAAGGAACAAGAGGAGATTATACGATGGCTCAATGAAGATCTTTACAGATATGAGGAAGCGGATAAAGGAAAGAGAATAGCTGGTGTAAGAAGACAAAGTGGAGGAGAAGATGGAAGTTAAACATGGAAACGGTCCATCGCCGTCTCCAAGAGATGAAGGATCAAAGAAGAAGAAACGAAAGAGGAGCGATGATCAAGACGATGACGATGCGGGAGAAGCTGCGAGATCAATCAAGTTTCAAGAAGAGTAAGGTCACCAGACTCTCAAATGCCCGAACAAAGCCATTGATAAGGAAATATGTACGAAGATGGTTGAATTGGAGACTATTGACGACGCGGATGATAAAGCCAAATAAAGACGTTTTTTTTTTGCAATTGTGTCCGCGCTGCCTTGTAGAACAGAACTATTCCCGTCGTTTTGAGTACTTGGAAGTCTATGTTCTGAGTTCGTTTGACCGAGTTATGAGAGAAACAAATTGCCAGCAGCAACAGGGTAACCTACAAGCAGCAATAGGTTAGCTTACAAACAGATATACACAGGTAATATCTCTTTTGTTTGATCCAATCAAGAAGTGATTATACTCTTTTATGATGGTACAAAATGATGTTTTGAATTTGATTATCATGTTGATTTGGTTGCACGGAGTATGTTCTTTTGGCTATTTTGTAGACGATGCAGAAACCAATGTGTGAAACAAGATTTGTGCAAGGTGTTATGATATTGGGATTGTAATCGTGTTGCGATTGCGATTATGATCATTGTTGTGATCAAGAGATTGAGATTGAGAGTGCGATTGTGATTGAGATTGAGAGTGAGAGTGTGATTGAGATTGAGATTGTGCACAAGATTGAGATTGAGATTGAGAGTGAGAGTGAGAGTGAGAGTGTGATTGAGATAGCTTGGGGGTGGTCGGGAGGTTATGACACAAGCTATGTTCTTCTTGTAATTATTATCTATACAGACTCTTAACTTCATCAATTTATTCTGCGTACTCTGTATATTCCTTGTTCATCAATGTTTTCCACACTCCCGTGTCGCGTCACAACTGCTATCGCGTCACTATATTCCAACTACCTAGGGTTACCATCATTAATCATTATCACGCATTATAGTCGATATCATAGCTCAAAGATATTATTATTATGTAGATGGTTTAATATGGTTTCTAGATAATCTTGAGATATATTATGCATATGATTCTATACACCAAGATTGTATTAGTTTGGTCCCATAGATCATTATGGTCTTTTAAAGACATTTAATATAATATTTAAGTTCATCTCTCTCTCTCTCTCTCTCTCTCTCTCTCTGCAACACACACACATGCACACACACCCACAATATGTTCCCACATAGACATATGCATATCTACTTTATTTAAAAATACACCATATATTGCCATTAAGGTTTCAATATTTATTATTACATACATGTAGAGAGCCGTCGAGGCAAGAGGATTAGAATCAGTATGGCTCTTAGAGAAAGGGTATCATCACTATCCTTGGATCAAGCGGTGTCATACCTCTTTAGAATTTGGGTTATATATTCCAATGTCCCTATCCAGCTAGACTAGTAGTGCTACCATTATTGATACTAGTGGTACAATTACTATTATCATGCATAGCTAGCTGTAATTAATATTCTAGATACATATAATGAAAATGGTTTCTAAGATATATATTCCGACGTCAGTACCCATCCAGATTAGGGGTATCATAATGCCTATATGTTATAGTTTTGATATTTTTTGGAAGATATTGTCCCATTCTATTATCTTTCTAATTGTTCCATTTCCAACATGGTTTCATGCCTCACTATATTCCAACTGCATAGAGTTACCATCATTAATCATTATCACGCATTATAATCGATATCATAGCTCAAAGATATTATTATGTAGATGGTTTAATATGGTTTCTAGATACGCAATAGTATTTTAATTATGTAGATTGGTTTATTAGGTCTATGTTTATATAACATCTCCATCACTATATTCTAACTACCTTAGAAATAACATAATTATTATCATGCAATATCAATATCGTAGCTCGTGGATATTATTATATACTATCATGCCTAACTGTTAATATTCTAGGTAAATACGTCAATGGTTTCTCAGTTATATATCCATACATTCATCACTATCCATCTAGACAACGTATATTATTATTATCACGTATAATCATTAATATTACAGGTATGTTTAGAGATATATTTGCAGTTCACGGATTATACTCTTGTCCCTTGTCTAGATACTCTTATCGTGTTACTCATCACAAGTATATTTCTAATCTTGAGATATATTATGCATATGATTCTATAGAGTATCAATTCTTATATTTTATCCATATGCTTCTATCCACTGCACCAAGATTGTATTAGTTTGGTCCCATAGATCATTTTGGCCTTTTAAAGACATTTAATATAATATTTTAGTTGATCTCTGTGTGTGTGTGTGTGTGTGTGTGTGTGTGTGTGTGTGTGTGTGTGTAGCACACACACATGCACACACACACCCACAATATGTTCCCAGATAGACATATGGATATCTACTATATTTAAAACTATGCCATATATAGCCATGACGGTCTCAATATTTATTATTACATACATGTAGAGAGCCATCGAGGCAAGAGGATTAGAATCATTATGGATCTTGGAGAAAGGATATCATCACTATCCTTGGATCAAGGGGTGTCATACCTCTTTTAGAATTTGGGTTATATATTCCAATGTCACTATCTAGCTAGAGTAGCAGTGCTACCTTTATTGATACTATTGCTACCAATACTATTATCATGCATAGCTAGCCGTAATTAATAGTCTAGATACGTATAATGAAAATGGTTTCTAAGATATATATTCCAACATCAGTATCCATCCAGATTAGGGGTATCATAATGCCTATAGGTTATAGTTTTGATATTTTTTGGAAGATATTGTCCTATTGTATTATCTTTCTAATTGTTCCATTTTCAATATGGTTTCATGCCTCCCTATATTCTAACTGCATAGGGTTACCATCATTAATCATTATCACGCATTGTAATGGATATCATAGGTCAAAGATATTATTATGTAGATGGTTTAATATGGTTTCAAGATAAGCAATGATATTTTAATTATGTAGATTCCTTTATTAGGTCTATGTTTATATAACATCTCCATCACTATATTCTAAGTACCTTAGAAATAACATAATTATTATCATGCAATATCAATATCGTAGCTCGTGGATATTATTATATACTATCATGCCTATCTGTTAATATTCTAGGTACATACGTCAATGGTTTTCCAATTATATATTCATACATCCACCACTATCCATTGAGACAACGTATATTATTATTATCATGTATAATCATTAATATTCTAGGTATGTTTAGAGATATACTTGCAGTTCACGGATTATACTCTCGTCCCCTGTCTAGATACTCTTATCATGTTACTCGTCACAAGTATATTTCTAATCTTGAGCTATATTAGCATATGATTCTATACAGTATCAATTCTTATATTTTATCCATATGCTTCTATCCACCAAGATTGTATTAGTTTGGTCCCATAGATTCGTAATAGAGCATATGCTACTGAACATCGAAACAACATTGTACAAGAAACAAGCTGCGGTCCTATATTTAGTTGCTCTAAATAGAATACTTCATGTACGTGATGGATCACTTTTTATTGTTGATTCTGGTGCTACAGGATACATGACATATCAGTCTAAGTGGCTCCATAACTATCATCCACTACCAGTTCAACGTGTTGTTTATCTTGCTGATGATACTAATTGTGAAGTAAAGGGTATTGGAGACTTATATCTTGGTACCTTGTCTTCTTCCACTCGAATTTTGCAAGGAGTATTACATGTAACAGATCTTCAACATAATCTTCTTTCAGTTGCTAGACTTGTTGATCTTGGTCTAGTTGTTGGATTTGATCATACCAAATGCCGAATTGAGAAAGATGGCCGGACTATAGCCACTGCTCCTCGAAACGGTAATTTGTTTGAACTCTCTCTCAACGATGCTGTAGCAAATGTTGTGACTGCTCTAGGTGATCATGATTGCAAAGTATGGCATCACCGTTTTGTTCATGCTGATTTCTCAAAACTCCTTGATCTTCAACGTCGTGATCTTGTTCATGGCATGGATCTTAAAGCTCAATTACAACTCATTCTCATAACATATTGGATCTTGTTCATACTGATATATGTGGACCTCTACCTTCTTCGAGATCAAAATATTGCTACTTCATTACTTTCATTGATGATTTCTCAAGGTATACGACTGTATTTCTACTTAGACAAAAATCTAAATCTTTATCGGTTTTCAAACAATTCCACAAGGCTGCGGAACTTCAAACTGGTCGTCGCCTTAAGAATCTTCGTAGTGACAATGGAGGCGAATATGTTTCTCGAGAGTTTGTGAGTTACTGTGCTGACAGTGGAATTCATCATGAACACACTATTCCATATTCACCTCAACAGAATGGCGTTGCTGAACGAAAGAATTGCACTATTCTCAATGATGTAAGATGTATGTTGATTCATTCTAGCTTATCTTGTGTTTTCTGGGCCGAAGCTACTTTGATAGTAGTATTTATTCAGAATCATCTTCCTACTATTGCACCCTCTGGTAAGATACCATCACAGCATGGACAGGTGACATTCCTTCTGTATCTCATTTTCGAACCTTTGGATGTATTGATTATATTCATGTTCCCAAAGAAACACGAACAAAGCTTAGTGCTCCTGGTCTTAAAGTTATTTTTATTCAATATTCTGACACTTCCAAAGGCTACAAATTCTATGAACCTTCCTCCAAGAAAGTAATTGTGAATCGTGATGCTACTTTTAACGAACAGCTTATGGGAGGCTCATGGTCCATGGATGATTCTGATGATACTTAATCGTTGCTTCAAGCTTTTCCATTTCTTTCAGATGATGAAACTCTTCCTATATAGCAACTTTCCTCTTCACAGAGGCTGGGCCTTGATGCCCATTACCTGATTTAGCCTGGTTCCCTGCATGACTAGGGTTGAATAGAGGTCTGGATACCCCTTTCACATGAGGATGTATGGTGCCAGGTGCATGTGCATACACAGGGGATACATTTACCGAGGTCTGCTACACCCCAGGGCTATTAGCATTACCTGGATGAAATGTACTAGGAAATTTCCCAAAAATTTGTTCTCGTGGAACCAAATTTTTACTGCCTGGATATGAAGGGATGAGATCTCCTAAGGATTGAGTTACCGTGGGGCAGTTTCTAGAGAAATGACCTAGCTTGTTACAATGAAAACATGCTCCTGCTAAAGAACCCCATTTTAAGTACAACACCATCCTTCCTAGAGACGGGATGTTAATGTCTATAGTTTGTGGAAAGGGGTTTGTGGTATTCCATAGAAGACAAGCTTTGTTACGGTTAGGAGAGTTAATGGTGGGGGCATACAATACTTGCCCTAATGTGGCTGTAATATCTTTAATGCATGACCACATGAAGGATGGCAGGTCTATGTACTCAACCCACACGGGGCACTTATATAGCAGGGCATCTTTAGTCATTTTAATGGGCTTCCAATCAAACACATGCACGACCGCTCCAAATAGTTTAACAGTGGGTTTCGATAGAAATGCAGCTTGATCTTGAGGATTGAGAAACAGGACCTCGAAAAGTCCTTGCCCCGCATATAAAATTTTATCTATTCCCTATGCTCCAAAACCTTTATCAATGGCCTGTTCGATATCGTTAATTTGGGGCAATTGACCAGTGAAGAACAGAACAACCGCACGAGCTTTGAAAATAGAGATTAGTTGCCAAGTCATTTCGGAATCCAGAGAGACTTGGTGATGCCCTTTTATTTGGGGGTCATTGGTAATGGAATATTGTAAAATGTCAGACAACGCCGACGCATCATAAGAAGGGGTATTATCCAACTTCTCATGCACTAGGCTCTGGACGTCTTCCCTAGGGTCTACTCTAAATGCAGAAGGTAATACAGAGGACGCCATAACAAGAGAAGCAAATGAAGGACCTGAATGTACCGAGTGCTGAGGATGCGTAGAAGCTGCAGTAGGAGTGAAGGATGCCCCGTGCAGAGTAATCGAAGACGAGCACGAGCATGAGCTAGAGCACCACCGAAGCCCTAGGGAGGGAGTGCTCATTGCTGCAGATCCATTTCTCTCTTCTTCTCTCTCTCTTCTCTCTCTCTCTCTCTCTCTTCTCTCTCTCTCTCTCTCTCTCTCTCTCTTTCTCTCTCTCTATGCAACACACACACATGCACACACCCACCCACAATATGTTCCCAGATAGACATATGGATATCTACTATATTTAAAACTATGCCATATATACCATTAAGGTCTCAATATTTATTATTACATACGTGTAGATAGCCATCGAGGTAAGAGGATTAGAATCAATATGACTCTTAGAGAAAGGATATCATCACTATCCTTGGATCAAGGGGTGTCATACCTCTTTTAGAATTTGGGTTATGTTCCAATGACTCTATCCAGCTAGACTAGCAGTGCTACCATTATTGATACTAGTGGTACAATTATTATTATCATACATAGCTAGTCGTAATTAACATTCTAGATACATATAATGAAACTGGTTTCCAAGATATATATTCCTACATCAGTATCCATCGCGATAAGGGGTATCATAACTCCTATAGGTTATTGTTTTGATATTTTTTGAAAGATATTGTCCCATTCTCTTATCTTTCTAATCTTTCCATTTCTAATATGGTCTCATGCCTCACTATATTCCAACAGCCTAGGGTTACCATCATTAATCATTATCATGCATTATAGTCGATATCATAGCTCAAAGATATTATTATTATGTAGATGGTTTAATATGGTTTCTAGATAAGCAATGATATTTTAATTATGTAGATGCCTCTACTACGTCTATGTTTATATAACATCTCCATCACTATATTCTAACTACCGTAGAAATAACATAATTATTATCATGCAATATCAATATCGTAGCTCGTGGATATTATCTTACACTATCATGCCTAATTGGTAATATTCTAGGTACATACGTCAATGCTTTCTCGGTTATATATTTGTACATTGATCACTATCCATCTAGACAACGTATATTATTATTATCACGTATAATCAATAATATTCTAGGTATGTTAAGAGATGTACTTGCAGTTCAAGGATTATACTTTCGTCCCCTGTCTAGATACTCTTATCGTGTTACTCGTCACAAGTATATTTCTAATCTTGAGATATATTATACATATGATTCTATACAGTATCAATTCTTATATTTTATGCATATGCTTCTATCCACCAAGATTGTATTAGTTTGGTCCCATAGATCATTTTGGCCTTTCAAAGACATTTAATATAATATTTTAGTTCATCTCTCTCTCTCTCTCTCTCTGTCTCTCTTTCTCTCTCTCTCTCTCTCTCTCTCTCTCTCTCTCTCTCTCTCTCTCTCTCTCTCTCTCTCTCTCTCTCTGTGCAACACACACACCCACAATATGTTCCCATATAGACATATGCATATCTACTTTATTTAAAAATACAACAGATATAGCCATTAAGGTTTCAATATTTATTATTACATACATGTAGAGAGCCGTCGAGGCATGATTATTAGAATCATTATGGCTCTTAGAGAAAGGGTATCATCACTATCCTTGGATCAAGGGGTGTCATACCTCTTTTAGAATTTGGGTTATATATTCCAATGTCTCTATCTAGCTACACTAGCAGTGCTACCATTATTGATACTAGTGGTACCATTACTATTACCATGCATAGCTAGCCGTAATTAATATTCTAGATACATATAATGAAAATGGTTTCTAAGATATAAATTCCGACGTCAGTATCCATCCAGATTAGGGGTATCATAATGCCTATAGGTTATAGTTTTGATATTTTTTGGAAGATATTGTCCCATTCTATTATCTTTCTAATTGTTCCATTTACAATATGGTTCATGCCTCACTATATTCCAACTGCCTAGGGTTACCATTTTGAATCATTATCACACATTATAATTGATATCATAGCTCAAAGATATTATTATGTAGATGGTTTAATATGGTTTCTAGATAAGAAATGATATTTTAATTATGTAGATTAATATTCCTTTATTAGGTCTATGTTTATATAACATCTCCATCACTATATTCTAGCTAGCTTAGAAATAACATACTTATTATCATGTAATATCAATATCGTAGCTCGTGGATATTATTATATACTATCATGCCTAACTGTTAATATTTTAGGTACATACGTCAATGGTTTCTCAATTATATATTCATATATTCATCACTATCCATCTAGACAACGTATATTATTATTTTAAGGTATAATCATTAATATCCTAGGTATGTTGAGAGATGTACTTGCAATTCAAGAATTATACTTCCGTCCCCTATCGAGATACTCTTATCGTGTTACTCGTCACAAGTATATTTCTAATCTTGAGATATATTATGCATATGATTCTATACAGTATCAATTCTTATATTTTATGCATATGCTTCTATCCACCAAGACTGTATTAGTTTGGTCTTGTATATCATTTTGCCCTTTTAAAGACATTTAATATAGTATTTCAGTTCATCTCTCTCTCTCTGTGCAACACACACACATGCACACACACCCACAATATGTTCCCAGATAGACATGTGGATATCTACTATATTTAAAACTATGCCATATATAGACATTACGGTCTCAATATTTATTATTACATACATGTAGAGACCCATCAGGGCAAGAGGATTAGAATTATTATGGATCTTAGAGAAAGGGTATCATCAATATCCTTGGATCAAGGGGTGTCATGAATACCTCTTTTAGAATTTGGGTTATATATTCCAATGTCCCTATTCAGCTAGACTAGCAGTGCTACCATTGATACTAGTGGTACCATTACTATTATCATGCATAGCTAGCCGTAATTAATATTCTAGATACATATAATGAAAATGGTTTCTAAGATATATATTCCAACGTCAGTATCCATCTAGATTAGGGGTATCATAACACCTGTAGGTTATAGTTTTGATATTTTTTGGAAGATATTGTCCCATTCTATTATCTTTCTAATTGTTCCATTTGCTATATGGTTTAATGCCTTACTATATACGAACTGCATAGGGTTACCATCACTAATCATTATCACGCATTATAATCGATATCATAGCTCAAAGATATTATTATGTAGATGGTTTAATATGGTTCCTAGATAAGCAATGATATTTAAATTATGTAGATTCCTTTATTAGGTCTATGTTTATATAACATCTCCAACATCAAACGATAAAAACTCAAAATACACAAGTCACCTTGAATTCACCAAACCGTATTGCACAAATGGGAGGACGAAGATTTGAACGTCGAATCACGCCTTTGATGCACCAAACCTCAATTTATTGATGATGAAAGAGCATATACAATAGTGGTTTTGAGATTTGTGGAACTCACGCTCTCTCACTTGCAATGTGTAGCTTGAAGGCTTCTCTCACACCAAGAGTGAAGCTCACAAGTGGTTGCTACACCTAAGTCTCTCCTCACGCATAGAGTGTTGGGGTGCTATGTGAGATGTTGGAGGTTGTTTTACTAGAAGGAGAGGGGCCTATTTATAGGTTGGAGACCTTTCATAAAGATTATTGGAAATCCTAATTTACAAGCTAACAAATCAAGATTATGAATATCAAAAATATCAATATCGTAGCTCATGGATATTATTTTATACTATCATGCCTAACAGTTAATATTCTAGGTACATACATCAATGGTTTCTCAGTTATATATTCGTACATTGATCACTATCCATCTAGACAACGTATATTATTATTATCATGTATATTCATTAATATTCTAGGTATGTTGAGAGATGTACTTGCAATTCAAGGATTATACATCCGTCCCCTGTCCAGATACTCTTATCGTGTTACTCGTCATCAGTACATTTCCAATCTGGAGATATATTATGCATATGATTCTATACAGTATCAATTCTTATATTTTATCCATATGCTTCAATCCACCAAGATTCTATTAGTTTGGTCCCATAGATCATTTTCGCCTTTTAAAGAGATTTAATATAATATTTTAGTTCATCTCTCTCTCTCTCTCTCTCTCTCTCTCTCTCTCTCTCTCTACAACACACACACATGCACACACACCCAAAATATGTTCCTAGATAGACATATGGATATCTACTATATTTAAAAATACACCATATATAGCCATTAAGGTTTCAATATTTATTATTACATACATGTAGAGAGTCATCGAGGCAAGAGGATTAGTATCATTATGGCTCTTAGAGAAAGGGTATCATCACTATCCTTGGATCAAGGGGTCTCATACCTCTTTTAGAATTTGGGTTATATATTCCAATGTCCCTATCCCGCCAGACTAGCATTGCTACCAGTATTGATACTAGTGGTACCATTACTATTATCATGCATAGCTAGCCATAATTAATATTCTAGATACATATGATGAAAATGGTTTCTAAGATATATATTCCGACGTCAGTATCCATCCAGATTAGGGATATCATAACGCCTATAGGTTATAGTTTTGATATTTTTTGGAAGATATTGCCCCATTCTATTATCTTTCTAATTGTTCCATTTCCAATATGGTTTCATGCCTCACTATATTCCAACTGCCTAGGGTTACCATCATTAATCATTATCACGCATTATAGTCGATATCATAGCTCAAAGTTATTATTATTATGTAGATGGTTTAATATGGTTTCTAGATAAGCAATGATATTTTAATTATGTAGATGCCTTTATTAGGTCTATGTTTATATAACATCTCCATCACTATATTCTAACTACCTTAGAAATAACATAATTATTATCATGCAATATCAATATCGTAGCTCGTGGATATTATTGTATACTAACATGCCTAACTCTTAATAATATTCTAGGTATATACGTCAATGGTTTCTCACTTATATATTCGTACATTCATCACTATCCATCTAGACAACGTATATTATTGTTTTCACGTATAATCATTAATATTCTAGGTATGTTTAGAAGTGTACTTGTTGCAGTTCAAGGATTATACTTTCGTTTCGTGTCTAGATACTCTTATCGTGTTACTCATCACAAGTATACTTCTAATCTTGAGATATATTATGCATATGATTCTATACAGTATCAATTCTTATATTTTATGCATATGCTTCTATCCACCAAGATTGTATTAGTTTGGTTCCATAGATCATTTTTTCCTTTTAAAGACATTTAATATAATATTTTAGTTCATCTCTCTCTCTCTCTCTCTCTGTGTGTGTGTGAACACACACACATGCACACACACACACACCCACAAAATGTTCCCAGATAGACATATGGATATCTACTATATTTAAAAATACGACATATATAGCCATTAAGGTTTCAATATTTATTATTACATGCATGTAGAGAGCCATCGAGGCAAGAGGATTAGAATCATTATGGTTCTTAGAGAAAGGGTATCATCACTATCCTTGGATCAAGGGGTGTCATACCTCTTTTAGATTTGGGTTATATATTCCAATGTGCCTATCTAGCTAGACTAGTAGTGCTAACATTATTAATACTAGTGGTACCATTACTAGTTAGGACTACCGCAATTTCGACCAAAAACCTTGAAAGCCTTGTTTACCTACTACGAGTACCGAGCATCGAGCATCAACAAGCACCTCGGGGTGTGAAGTCCCGTTTATTATTTTAGATACATATATTGAAAATGGTTTCTAAGATATATATTCCTACGTCAGTATCCATCCAGATTTGGGGTATCATAACGCCTAGAGGTTATAGTTTTGATATTTTTTGGAAGATATTGTCCCATTCTATTATCTTACTAATTGTTCCATTTCCAATATGGTTTCATGCCTCATTATTGTTGGAGCTATATATGGCTCACTCTACTCAACTTGGTCTCACCTATATATTTGTATCTTGTCCTCAATATGAATCAGTCTTTGGGAGTGTATATGGTGTGTCTCTTGTCTCATCTCTCTCTCTTTCTCTCTACATCTCAACATAGTATCAGAGCGGTAACGATCACGCACCGATTCAATTCATGGTGACAAAATAGTATGTGTATGCGATTCGCACGTAAGATTCAAAATTGCTACAAATGTTTTTTTTTGAGCGTTGATTCTTGTTAACTGTGGTTGTTTTGTGTTAAGAAGAATATGATTAGTGTTTTGAGTGGTGTTTATTGTTAATCAGTCTAATCGTTGATTACGTTTTCTTGTTGATGATACCTTGAACTTCATCTCAATTTTTGGGGGTCTTCTGCTCAAAATTTGACGCAGCTTTCTTTGTCGTACTTCTTCGTGAAGCGTCCGGGATCGTTTTTCTAATTTTGGCATTAACTTTTTTGAGAAAATTGAGCTTTTTTCTATTCGTATTGTGGATGTCAATCTTTCGTCTCATGGCACTCTATTTTGAGGACTATTTTATTATTAACGTCTCCTTTACCCTACCTTTTTGGGTGACGTCTCTCACATCTTTGGACATTCCTTGAGCATCCTTCTTGTGTTTATCGTTGACAGAACCTAGTCCTCATATTTCTCTCATTCTCAAATGGCGGCCTTCACCATATATGGTGTGTAGATTCTGCGATCTTATCTTATACGTCTTCTCGCAACAAGATATGGCTATGACTATTCTCGTCAACGGCTTTCCTTCTGGCCAGCGTTTTGTTCCTTCTTTCCAAGGACAAGGATTTCCAACGACGTGATAAAGTAGCTCGTCGGTATATTCTTTTTGCTCTTACTGATTCCCTTTTGCTTGATATGTATGAACTGCCTACTTCCCACGACATATGGAAGTATCTTATTGCAAACTTTCAGAAGAAATCTGTTACAGAAATACTTTATTTGAGAGGGTTACTTAACAAGTTACAATATGAAGTTGGTACTGCCATGACGGGACATAATGAATCTTTCAAATCTATTATTAATCAACTTGCTGCTGCCGGTGATCCTGTTCCACAAAAGCAACTGATTACACTTCTCCTTGATACGGTGAAGGACTCTTCTTATGATAACATTGTTACTATTCTCTCTAATAAAGATGGTATTGATTTCGACCAATCCTGCATGTCTTTAATTGAATACTCTCAACGTCAAGAACGTCGTAATGCTGGTCACGATACAGCTATGATTTCACAAGAGGAGACTGAGTCACAACAGATGGAACGTGCTTTTTATGCTCGAAGGAGTCCATTTCAACGAGGAAACCGCAAAGGTGGCCGTCGCGGTAATATTTTCTCTCGTCTTGATTTCGACCAAGCTTGCATGTCTTTAATTAAATACTCTCAACATCAAGAACGTCGTAATGGTGGTCACGATACAGCTATGATTTCACAAGAGGAGACTGAGTCACAACATATGGAATGTGCTTTTTATGCTCGAAGGTGTCAATTTCAACGAGGAAACCGCAGAGGTGGCCATCACGGTAATATTTTCTCTCGTCTCAAATTTCCTAATAAGCAATGTTCTTACTGCAGCAGAAATGGCCATACTGAAGATATTTGTTGGACACATCAATATGATGAAGAACACAATATTACCACGAAACAACCACGTTTATCTAGAGACTCTTCTTCTTCTTCTTGTGAATATCGTGGACGATCTGATCATCCCACTCATATGTGCTATAAGCGTCGATTCGACACAGATCGTAATAGAGCATATGCTACTAAACATCGAAAGAACATTGTACCAGAAACAAGCTGCGTCCTATGTTCAGTTGCTCCAAATAGAATACTTCATGTACGTGATGGATCACTTTTTATTGTTGATTCTGGTGCTACAGGAATTATGACATATTAGTCTAAGTGGCTCCATAACTATCATCCACTACCAGTTCAACGTGTTGTTTATCTTGCTGATGATACTACTTGTCAAGTAAAGGGTATTGGAAACTTATATCTTGGTACCTTGTCTTCTTCCACTCGAATTTTGTGAGGAGTATTACATGTACCAGATCTTCAATGTAATCTTATTTCAGTTGCTAGACTTGTTGATCTTGGTCTATTTGTTGGATTTGATCATACCAAATGCCGAATTGAGAAAGATGGCCAGACTATAGCCACTGCTCCTCGAAACGGTAATTTGTTTGAACTCTCTCTCAACAATGCTGTAGCAAATGTTGTGACTGCTCTAGGTGATCATGATTGCAAAGTATGGCATCACCGTTTTGTTCATGCTGATTTCTCAAAACTCCTTGATCTTCAACGTCGTGATCTTGTTCATGGCATGGATCTTAAAGCTCAATTACAACTCATTCTCATAACATATTGGATCTTGTTCATACTGATATATGTGGACCTCTACGTTCTTCGAGATCAAAATATCGCTACTTCATTACTTTCATTGATGATTTCTCAAGGTATATGACTGTATTTCTACTTAGACAAAAATCTAAAGCTTTATCGGTTTTCAAACAATTCCACAAGACTGCGGAACTTCAAACTGGTCGTCGCCTTAAGAATCTTCGTAGTGACAATGGAGGCGAATATGTTTCTCGAGAGTTTGTGAGTTACTATGCTGACAGTGGAATTCATCATGAACACACTATTCCATATTCGCCTCAACAGAATGGCGTTGCTGAACGAAAGAATTGCACTATTCGCAACGTTGTAAGATGTATGTTGATTCATTCTAGCTTATCTCATGTTTTCTGGGCTGAAGCTACTTTGACAGCAGTATTTATTCAGAATCATCTTCCTACTATTGCACCCTCTGGTAAGATACCCATCACAGCATGGACAGGTGACATTCCTTTTGTATCTCATTTTCGAACCTTTGGATGTATTGCTTATATTCATGTTCCCAAAGAAACACGAACAAAGCTTGGTGCTCCTGGTCTTAAAGTTATTTTTATTGGATATTCCGACACTTCCAAAGGTTACAAATTCTATGACCCTTTTCCATCGTGATGCTACTTTTAACGAACAGCTTATGGGAGTCTCATGGTCCATGGATGATTCTGATGATACTAAATTGTTGCTTCAGGATTTTCCATTTCTTTCAGATGATGAAACTCTTCCTATATAGCAACTTTCCTCTTCACAACCATCCATTCCGAATGTTGCCAATGATGATATTGATATTTTTGTTGATCTGCCTATTGAGTTTGAACATGGCTCATGTCATGTTTATGATGACGATATTGCGCATAATGCTTTTTCTACTTCTGAAGATCTGGTCACTTATGCTGAAGCTATCTCTTCACCACAAAAGGATCAATGGCAAGAGGCTATGGAAGCAGAGTATGATTCTCTTATTTCTAAAGGTACATGGATACTAACTGAATTACCTCCTGGTCGTACAACTAGTAAATGTAAGTGGGTGTATAAGACAAAAGTAAAAGCAGATGGATCTTTTGACAAATTCAAGGCAAGTTTAGTTGCAAAAGGTTACTCCCAAGTAGCCGGTGTTGATTATCAAAAGAGTTTTTCACCAGGTTGTTCGCATTACAAGTGTTCGAGTTTTATTGGCATTGCTGTTCAATTTGATTTAGAAGCTCATCAAATGGATGTGCGAACTGCTTTTCTTAATGGTGACTTGGAAGAGGAAATTTATATGGAAGCTCATCAAATGGATGTGCGAACTGCTTTTCTTAATGGTGGCTTGGAAGAGGAAATTTATATGGAACAACCAGAAGGGTTTGTTATTCTAGGTAAAGAAGACCTTGTTGCTCAACTCCATAAGGCACTATATGGTCTCAAATAAGCTTCGTGAGCCTGGTATACAAAATCTGATCTTTTTCTCACCTCCAAAGGATTCATCTCTTGCTCTTCAGACCCCAACTTATACATAAAACGCCAAGGTAGCAGTTTTGTGATTCTTTCTCTTTATGTGGATGATACCATCCTTGTTTCCAATGATTTAAGATTTCTTCAGCAAGTGAAAAAGTTATTGTCTTCTGCATTTGATATGGTGGATCTTGGAGAAATTCTCTCCTGTCTTGGAATTCAAGTCCAACGGAACCGTACAAAAGGTATTTTATTCCTTCGAGAGTCAAAGTTTATTGCAGATACTATTCAAAAATTTGGTATGGAATCTGCACATTCAGCCAATACAGCTTGTCTTGCGAGCTCTACGAGAACACTTCTGACTGTTGACATGTAGAGAGAAAGAGAGAGAGACGAGACAAGAGACACACCATATACGCTCCCAAAGACTGATTCATATTGAGGACAAGATACAAATATATAGGTGAGACCAAGTTGAGTAGAGTGAGCCATATATAGCTCCAACACCCCCACTCAAACAAAGGTCTCTAGCTTTGGATGAAAAAACCCTTGGGGAGTTCAAGGGAAAAACCCAAGCCCCTATACAATGTGAAAATATGAACGAGCGATGATGATGTGAAAGTGAATTGTGTATATATGTACAAATATTCAAGTGACTTAGAGATCACAATGTGAAAATATGGAGTGTGCATAGTGCATGGTACCTAAAATATTACAATGTCATCTGTACAAAGCTATTACAATAGCAAAGAAGCTAATCTAGAAAGAGTGAGGCCGAAGCAACTCCAAGCTCCGAGCGCAAGAGGATGAAACGTGACTCGTTGAGGCCTTTGGTCAAAATTTCTGCAATCATCTGGTCACTTGGACAGTGTTAAACCATAATGGTTCCTTTGCGTACTTCATACCTGACATAATGATAATGGACAGCAATGTGCTTTGACTTATTATGTTGAACATAGTCTTTTGCAAGACTAATAGCACTTTGGTTGTCACACCGCAAGGGTGTGCTAGAAAGAGGAGAGTGACCAATATCAACCAGCATTTGTCGAAGCCAAATCAATTCACGAGCTGCAAGTGATGCCGCAACATATTTTGACTCAGTCGTAGAAACTGCAACACAATGTTGTTTCTTGCTGGTCCAAGAAACAAGACAACCATTTATAAAGAAGCAATTTCCACTAGTAGATCGCATAGATAAATGAGAGCTTGCCCAGTCTGCATCTGTGTAACCCAAAAGAGAAAGAGATTGCATAGAATCCGATGTGAGTTGTCGTCGATAGACTAAACCAAAATCTGTAGTGCGTTTCAAGTATTTCAATACATGCTTTGCAGCAGACCAATTCTTAAGAGAAGGACATGCGTTGATTTGTGACAAGTTGACCGCCATTGTCAGAAGTGTTCTCGCAAGACAAGGTGTGTTGGCTGAATGTGCAGATTCCATACCAAATTTTTGAATAGTATCTGCAATAAACTTTGACTGTCGAAGGAATAGAATACCTTTTGTACGGTTCCGTTGGATTTGAATGCCAAGACATGAGTGAATCTCTCCATGATCCACCATATCAAATGCAAAAGACAATAACTTTTTCACTTGCTGAAGAAATCCCAAATCATTGGAAACAAGGATGGTATCATCCACATAAAGAGCAAGAATCACAAAACTGCTACCTTGGCGTTTTTGTATAAGTCGGGGTTTGACGAGCAAGAGATGAATCCTTTAGAGGTGAGAAAAAGATCAAATTTTGTATACCAGGCTCACGGAGTTTGTTTGAGACCATATAGTGCCTTATGGAGTTGAGCAACAAGGTCTTCTTTACCTGGAATAAAAAATCGTTCTGGTTGTTCCATATAAATTCCCTCTTCCAAGTCACCATTAAGAAAAGCAGTTCGCACATCCATTTGATGAGCTTCTAAATCAAATTGAACAGTAAATGCCAATAAAACTCGAACACTCGTAATGCGAACAACTGATGAAAAAGTCTCTTGATAATCAACACCAGCTACTTGGGAGTAACATTTTTCAACTAAACGTGCCTTGAACTTGTCAAAAGATCCATCTGGTTTTACTTTTACTTTTGTCTTATACACCCACTTACATTTAATAGTTGTACGACCAGGAGGTAATTCAGTTAGTATCCATGTACCTTTAGAGATAAGAGAATCGTACTCTGCTTCCATAGCCTCTTGCCATTGATCCTTTTGTGGTGAAGAGATAGCTTCATCATAAGTAGTGGGATCTTCGGAAGTAGAAAAAGCATTATCAGCAATATCGTCATCATAAACATGACATGAGCCATGTTCAAAATCAATAGACAGATCAACAAAAATATCAATATCATCATTGGCAACACTCGGAATGGATGGTTGTGAAGAGGAAAGTTTCTCTATAGGAAGAGTTTCATCTTTTGAAAGAAATGGAAAAGCCTGAAGCAATGATTTAGTATCATCAGAATCATCCATGGACCATGAGCCTCCCATAAGCTGTTCGTTAAAAGTAGCATCACGATTCACAATTACTTTCTTGGAGGAAGGGTCATAAAATTTGTAGCCTTTGGAAGTGTCAGAATATCCAATAAAAATAACTTTAAGATCAGGAGCATCAAGCTTTGTTCGTGTTTCTTTGAGAACATGAATATAAGCAATACATCCAAAGGTTCGAAAATGAGATACAGAAGGAATGTCACCTGTCCATGCTGTGATGGGTATCTTACCAGAGGGTGCAGTAGTAGGAAGATGATTTTGAATAAATACTGCTGTCAAAGTAGCTTCAGCCCAAAAAACACGAGATAAACCAGAATGAATCAGCATACATCTTATAGCATTGAGAATAGTGTGATTCTTTCGTTCAGCAACACCGTTCTGTTGAGGCGAATATGGAATAGTGTGTTCATGATGAATTCCACTTTCAGCACAGTAACTCACAAACTCTCGAGAAACATATTCGCCTCCATTGTCACTACGAAGGTTCTTAAGGCGACGACCAGTTTGAAGTTCCGCAGCCTTGTGGAATTGTTTGAAAACAGATAAGGCATCAGATTTTTGTCTAAGTAGAAATACAGTCGTATACCTTGAGAAATCATCAATGAAAGTAATGAAGTAGCGATATTGTGATCTCGAAGAAGGTAGAGGTCCACATATATCAGTATGAACAAGATCCAATACGTCATGAGAATGAGTTGTATTTGAAAGAGGAAAGGGTTTACGATTGTGTTTCCCAAGAGCACAAAATTCACAAATTCCCATATGGCACTACAAGAGGTTGTGTGCTCTTGTGACGCTGTTAGCGACGGAAATACACTAGATTTTTATAACCCCCGGCATCGCTAAAACCGTCGCTACGAGCGTCGCTACGAGAGCGTCGCTATAAGCGTCGCTATATAGCGACGCTCATAGCGACGCTTATAGCGACGTTTACACTGCAGACTATAGTGACGCGCATAGCGACGCTACAGAGCCATAAATAGCGACGGTTATAGCGACGCCCGAGCGAATTTTTTTTTGGTGGCAGGGCATTGAATGCCCTGCCACCCATCAACCATATTGTACTTGATTCACTTTTTAAAAAAAGTGCAAGGGTAGATAATAGACCCAAAATAGTCACCCACAAGACGCATTGTTTGCAAAATTGACAATTGTACACATCATAGGCAAAATGAATTGATTGGCAAATGTAATAATGACAATTGTACAACATCATAGGCATAAAGAATTGATTGGCAAAAGGAACTGCGGTGACAAATGTAATAATATACATGGTTCAAAAAGACGTATAAAATCCGTCTCATGATACATAAGCTATGAGAAACCCTAAACTAATGCTATCTAGCTACGGTTAAACTGACGTCGTCTAGTCAGACGTCTCATCACGTCCAAGCGGCGTATCTGTCGGATTCTGCAAAAAAAGACAATAAGACAGCTTTCAGTAAGTATAAACATATAACGACATTTATAAAACAATACAAAAAATAGAAAAGAGTAAACCCTAATACTAACCATGCCGCCGCGAGAACTGAGAATGTCCATCAGGGCGTTTAAGCCCTTCCTGCCTGCGTACTCGCGCTCGTACGGTGTGGGATCACGTCCTGTCATCGACCACTATCAAAACATACAAAGATTTCATTATGTTAGAATTAAAAAACTCATAAACCCTAAACTATCGAACATAAAGAGCAATGTGAAAACACTTACAAAATCGGCCTCAAATGATGCCCATCCACCACTCCCCAAGTGGTGCGAGCTCCCTGCCTCTACTCGCGCTCTGGCTGCATCCTTTTGTTGCTTCCACTTGTCGGGATTCTCGCGCGCTGCTTTCTTCGCATTCTTCCAATCTTCTTTGGTCAGCCAATCTGGCCTGTTTCACCCATTCTTGATTGCTTTTTGCACTTCGGAACGCTTGTGTTTGTAGTATTCGCGCATTCGAATCTTCATCAGGTCTTCATTGAAGCGCTGATCCCGTGTTGGAACGGGAAACTCATCATGAAGTATGCTGATGACTCTGTTTTTTAAATCACTTGGTACTTCACTCCATTTGTTTAGTATGTAGTGTCTAAACAGCTGAGAGCAAAGACCACGCATACGCGAGATCACCTTCTTGCCGTCATCATCAATGATGATGCCGCCGCTGAAGTCGATGGAGTAAGACAAGCCCTCTGGGCGGTGACGCGTGAACCTGGGTGTCCCGGCAGGGGTCTCTAGCGGCGTGTCGATGGGGGTACGGACGTCAGGTGTCTCCACCGGCGTCTGGCCCCCGAAGCGAGGAGTGTCGAGTGGGGTGGCTCCTGGCGGAGAAGGTAGAGGTGTGTATCTTCTAGGAACAGTCAGCCGTGCAAAACTTGGCGTAGATGGCGATGCTGTGGCTGGTGTGGGGGCGGGCAAAGAAGGGGAGGGTAAAGAGCCTCGTCGAACACGAGGCAGTGTGGAGGCATCGGTGGCGGAATCCCCACAACAACCGCCACCGCCACCACTAGAGCGCCGGTGTCTAGATGAGTGTGAAGCTCTTCTCGTCGACGCCGAAGCTTCGGAGCGCGCCGAATGCTCCAAAAGAGAGGGAGATGCGGATGGAGTAGGAACGCGCGATGATGCGCCAGAGCGATGACGCTCCACGTACCACTGTCTCTGCTGCGGTGACAAAGAAGAAAGAAACTCCTCATCATCCATACCTGCATTAAACACACGAATATTTAAACTTAATATTGAATGAATAGAGTAGACAATGACGCAAGACCATTAAATACAATGACGTAATGACGCATATAAATACAATGACGCAATGAATTGAGTGATAGAAGAGGCAAGTCGAAAACTCAGAATTTTCAATCAAAAGATGTGAGCGCGAGTAGAAAAGAGAGTTATACACCATGGAAGGTACTTAGAGAGCCAGAGCTTTTACAACACGGAGCAAAATTGTTCAAATACAATATTTGTGGCTTTAAGAGATCTCTCTCTCATCCTCGCATAACTCAGCATAACTTCCTATATCTATATAGAGCTCTCCGTTTAAACACATATCCTCTGTTTCATTTTGTAGCTCCTCTGCATGCACCGCATATAGAGTAGTAGCATCTTGATGCTCGTCTGGCACCACCGCAACGGCTTCTGATTGAGCATCTTCTCTGATCTCCTCCATTGATGCCGTTGTGATTGGCACATGGTAGCCTTCATACGTCCTTGCACTACGAGGGGCTACCTCTATGACGTACCACCAGTTTGATGTAGACTTTGTAGGATGAAATATTACTTGCCAGAGCCACATAGCTTACATGAGAGCTTTCAAGCACATAACTTGTAAAAGGGGTGCCCTACGTGCGTTCAGTCTAGGTCCACATGAGAGCCTTCGTAGATTTGCTTCTTCAGTGAGGGTGCCCTATGTGCATTCAGTCTAGGTCCACATGTGACACATGCTCTGTATCCGCTTGTTTGAAGCCCTGCATGTATACACATGAAAATAGATCAACTATGGGAAAAAACAAGATTTACAGTGTCTGAGTGAGGAGTGTCAATAGATCACCTGAGCATTCTGTTAGCCCGGGATAGTCATGCATGGTCCACATTAGAATGCCTCTGATCAAATCATTCCGTCGTCCTGTGTGTCGGCTCATATCCACCACCTCTATGCCAATCCACAATTATTGTAGCTCTTCCAATAGTGGACGAAGATACACATCCATATTTCCCACTTTATATCGCCCTGGCACAATCAAGCTTAGCCATAGGTGCCCCTTCTTCGTAGTCAACCACGGGGGAATGTTGTAGTTGACGATGACAACGGGCCATACACTGTAAGATGTTGATCTTTGACCAAATGGATTTACGCCATCCATAGCCACGCCTAAGCGCAGATTTTGAGCTTCCCTGGCAAAATCCGACCATTTTCCATCTATATGTTTCCAGGCTACGCAATCTGCAGGAATTCGTAGCACACCATCCGAAGATTTATTCTCCTCATGCCATGATGCTAGGGCGGCCATGGACTTACATTCGAAGAAATTCTTGATGCGAGGAAGCAGAGGAAAATGTCGCAAAACCTTTTGTGGAATTTTTGTCCCGTGGAGATCTACTCGATATCTTTCGGAATCACATTTCAGACACTTCTCCATGTCTATGTATTCCCCTCTGAAAAGAATGCAGTCATTAGGACAAGCGTGGATAGAATTGTAATCCATCCCCAAGTTTCGCAAAATCTTTCTTGCTTCATCTTGGGAATCTACACAACATAAAAATATGATACAGTCGTGTAAAAATCTATCAGATCATTATACATTTAGAGTTTTATTAAAGTAAACTAATTGTAATAGATCACCTGAAAAGCGTTGTGACGCTAGTGTCACTCCATCCAAACTTTGCCTGCATGTTGAGAAGAACCAGGAGTGCTTTCAATCTAGACATACGTGCTCCATTATACAATGGCGTATCGGATTCACTTTTCATATCATCATAGATAAGCCTTTCTGAATCCATGATCCTCTCGATCATTTCATCAATCTCGGGCTCAAACATTGCCTCGTTGGGAATGTGCTCTGCATGATCATCCCCCGAGCTGTCAGAGGCTACATCTTGTGGCCTCACATATGCTGCTTGACCAAAGCGCCTGCGAACAGGTCTATTGGGTTGCAAGATTGCTGCTTGTTGGCCAGCGTCAGAGTCCGACGAGTTATAATTGGCAACAACTCGATCTATAATAGATGGATCGAACTCGCCAAATTCGCGAACGTGCTGCAAAGAAACACGTCTTGTCCGTCGCACAGCATGCTTGCATTGATTAGAAGGACATAAGACCCTCGTTGAGAGATAGGTGTTTCGGTTGGACGGTCCCACATCCTCGTCACTACTCATAATGAGGATAAAAAACTTATAACCTGGACAACAAATTTAATATTCTATTGGCATTATTCGTCTTCTCTCTCTCTCTCTCTCTCTCTCTCTCCCTCTCTGTCTCTCTCTCTCTCTCTCTCTCTCTCTCTCTCTCTCTCTCTCTCTCTCTCTCTCTCTCTCTCTCTCTCTCTCTCTCTCTCTTTACCTCACATTCTCTAGTCATGTCCAATCCTCGTACACCTCAGTCTAGAGGTGGACGGAGATCAGAACCACCGGGTTATAATCTCGTCTTTATTGGTCAATACCTATATTTGTGGGTACAAGAAATCTACACACCCACGTCTACATGATACTGCATGTAGTGGACAAAACCCCTTTGCCTCTTCTCTAGCTGTAGCACTTCACAGCATCTTAACATCTTTTCACAGTAGATCTTTTCACTGTTCGTCTAACTCTAAACCCTAAACCGTAAGTAATTCTTGCGTGGACTCGATCTAACATAAATAAGCGTAAATCTAAATAAACGTAAATCTAACTAAAAATAAACCTAAATCTAATTTAACGTAAGTCTACATCTAACCTAATCTTTAACGTCTTTTGGGATAGTTTCCTACGACGTTAAAACTCTCTTCTTCTTGTGTGTGTGTGTGTGTGTGTGTGTGTGGGTAAACCTAAATAAACCTAAGTCTAATCTAATATAACATAAATCTAAATCTAACGTAAATTATGTTATATTAAAAACAAAGAACTAAACTAACAGGGATTATAAACACCTTAAAACTAATTTAACACATAATTTTTCACATAACTCTGCAAGAGTTGGCATTCTCATCACTAAAGATGTGAGAGTTAACTTCCGGCGGTGACGCTGCCTCATCTCCATCCACATCTGACGACAGCAATTGGCCCTTTAGACCGTTCTTGCTCTTGTTACTAACTTTGAAGTTGCTGTTGAATGACTAGAGGTTGTCTAGATGGTCATTGTGTCGGGGATGTAGTGACTCTTGCCGCCCTGAAGATCCACCTTCTTCCCTATCTTCTGAAGACATTTCACCAGTACTTTTGGATCAACGGAGCCCACCATGAGTGAAGGCAGCAATACCCTATATTCCATTGAGGGCTTTCTTCACCCGCTTCATGCAGGCATCGCAGTCTATGGAGACCTAAATCTAATATAATATAACGTAAATCTAAATCTAGCATAAATAAACGTAAATCTAGTTAAAAATAAACCTAAATCTAATTTAATGTAAGTCTACATATAACCTAATCTTTAACGTCTTTTAAGATAGTTTCCTACGACGTTATAACTCTCTTCTTCTTGTGTGTGTGCGCGTGTGTGGATGTGTGTGCCAATAAAAAGAGATAAATGGTATAACCTTTCTATCACCCATGCCAAGTATGATAGATTGATTATGCCATTTCCCTCTTGAAAAATAGGTCTTGAGTTCAACTCCTCGTCGGCTAGATCTTTAGGTCTTTTAATTTTTATTAGTTTCCTACGACGTTAAATTAGTTTCTCTCTCTTTCTCTCTCAATGTGTGTGTGTTTTTTTGGATCGTATGCATGTTTTCTCTCTCTTTTCCTCTCTCAATGTGTGCGTTTTTTGTTTATGCATGTTCTCTCTCTCTCTTTTCCTCTCTCAATGCGTGCGGTTTTTGTTTATGCATGCTCTCTCTCTCTTTTCCTCTCTCAATGTGTGTGTGCATTCTTTGTTTACGTATGTGTGTGTGCGTTTTTGTTTTTGTTTGTACTCTCTCTCTCTCTCTCTCTCTCTCTCTCTCTCTCTCTCTCAAAAACACTATGTGTGTGTGTGTATATGTGTGTGTGAGAGAGAGAGAGAGAGGGAGAGAGAAAGAGGGGAAGGGAACATGAGAATGAGGAGAGGGAAGGAGCATACCTGGCTCTCCTTCCTCTCCTCGTGTGTGTGTGTGTGTGTGTGGAGAAGAAAAAGAGAGAGAGAGAGAGAGAGAGAGAGAGAGAGAGAGAGAGAGAGGGAGAGCGTTACCTGCTCCTTGCTTGAGGGCGCCGAAAAACTCAGATCTCAGATCTGAGTTTTTGGGCGCGCTCGGTTATTTTTTTAGCCCAGCCGGCGTCGCTATGAGCGTCACTATGAGCGTCGCAAATTTCTTTGTAAATTTGCGACGCTCATAGCGACGCCGGGAAATTTTTTTTTTGAGCGTCGCTGTGTGAGCGTCGCTAATATGAATAGCCTCTTGTAGTGTGGGGATGGGCTTTAAGATCCATGCCATGAACAAGATCACGACGTTGAAGATCAAGGAGTTTTGAGAAATCAGCATGAACAAAACGGTGATGCCATACTTTGCAATCATGATCACCTGGAGCAGTCACAACATTTGCTACAGCATCGTTGAGAGAGAGTTCAAACAAATTACCGTTTCGAGGAGCAGTGGCTATAGTCTGTCCATCTTTCTCAATTCAGCATTTGGTATGATCAAATCCAACAAACAGACCAAGATCAACAAGTCTAGCAGCTGAAAGAAGATTACGTTGAAGATCTGGTACATGTAATACTCCTCGTAAAATTCGAGTGGAAGAAGATAAGGTACCAGGATATAAGTCTCCAATACCCTTTACTTGACATGTAGTATCATCAACAAGATAAACAACACGTTGAACTGCAGTGGATGATAGTTATGGAGCCACTTAGACTGATATGTCATATTTTCTATAGCAATCGACAATAAAAAGTGATCCATCACGTACATGAAGTATTCTGTCTGGAGCAACTGAACATAGGACGCAACTTGTTTCTGGTACAATGTTGTTTGGATGCTCAGTAGCATATGCTCTATTCCGATCTGTGTCGAATCGACACTTATAGCACATATGAGTGGGATGATCAGATCGTCCACAATATTCACAAGAAGAAGAAGAAGAGTCTCTAGATAAACGTGGTTGTTTCGTGGTAATATTGTGTTCTTCATCATATTGACGTGCCCAACAATCATCTTCAGTATGGCCATTCCTGTTGCAGTAAGAACATTGCTTATTAGGAAATTTGAGACGAGAGAAAATATTATTGCGACGACCACCTCTACGGTTTCCTCGTTGAAATGGACTCCTTCGAGCATAAAAAGCACGTTCCATCTGTTGTGACTCAGTCTCCTCTTGTGAAATCATAGCTGTATCATGACCAACATTACAATGTTCTTGACGTTGAGAGTATTCAATTAAAGACATGCAGGTTGGCCGAAATCAAGACCATCTTTATTAGAGAGAATAGTAACAATGTTATCATAAGAAGAGTCCTTCACAGTATTAAGGAGAAGTGTAATTAGTTGCTTTTGTGGAACAGGATCACCGGCAGCAGCAAGTTGATTAATAATAGATTTGAAAGATTCAATATGTCCCGTCATGGCAATACCAACTTCATATTGTAACTTGTTAAGCAACCCTCTCAAATAAAGTATTTCTGTGACAGATTTCTTCGGAAAGTTTGCAATAAGGTACTTCCATACGTCGTGGGAAGTAGGCAGTTCATATATATCAAGAAAAAGGGAATCAGTAAGAGGAGAAAGAATATACCGACGAGCTGCTTTATCACGTCGTTGTCAATCCATATAGACAACATTCCAATCTTCAAATATAGGTCCTTCAGTGATAAGCACGTTATCATTATCCGTATCAACAGGCTGAGGCGGACAAACACGATTTCCAAGAACAACATTGGAGAGTTCATCGCCTTCAAGAATTAACAACATCTTTGCTTTCCACCCTGGAAAACCTTGACCTTGGAAAGGAGGAACAGAACGCTGGCCAGAAGGAAAGCCGTTGACGAGAATATTCATAGCCATATCTTGTTGCGAGAAGACGTTGAGGCGGTCCGAGGCGGGCAACAAGAAGAGCGGCCTCTAAACACCCTTCGAGGCTCCTGTGCTGCTCAATTGGGGCTGGGGCAAGAAAAATCAGAGACAACAACAACCCACAGCCAGAAACCAAACAAGAAAAGGGGCACCACCTAGTTGTAGATGCAGACTAGGACGCACGTGATATCTCCTTGTACTCAAACGCACAAAGAGAGGGGAATGCAAGATAGCCACACACACCAAACACAAACATTCACCACGCCATAGAGAGGTAAAGAGCACAAATCAACTTGAGCAACTCAGTCTTAGCCTTAAAGACTAGATGCACACAAAGCTTGATGAGAAATAGAGAAAAAACACAAAACTTGACCTTGTTGCCAATACACAAATTGTCTTAGGGTCACGGGACCCCTCTCACCGATCACCCTCTTACTTTACCTTTTAGGCAAACAATTCAACAAGCCCTCAAACCACCAAGCATGAAATGGCACCACAAACTTCAAGGACAATATACCTTCAACCACCTGATGAGCCAACTTATCAAGTCAATTTGGAGAGAAAAGTCGTAGTTGCAGCATACAATTGCACCCAAAACTATGAATCTTATTTATGGACAAGAGTAGGCTACAAGTGTGATTGCAGAGTATAGTATCACTCCACTCCTCTAGATGGCATAACTAACTTCAAGATTCTCCATGCACCTATGTGTAGTGATGGAATAGAGCACTCACAATGCACACACTCTACACAACTAGGCTTGAAGAGTGGTGTGTTATGTGTTGAGAATGGTGTGGTGTAGTGTAATCATGTGATGATTTACAAGGGAGAGAAGTGCTCTATTTGTAGTTTTTAGAAGCCCTGATTTGGATTAGGCCTAATCAAGTTTATTTGAAGGAATAAAAGATTATGCATATTTTTATTTTTTTTAATGAGGGTGGGTCTCTCTTGTCCTTTGAGTCACATGGATGTGGGCTCAAGGGAAGAGAATTATTGAGGATGAAAGGAGAGAGGGATTGAGTGAATAATTTGGGAGGGCCTACTCTAGTAGAGGGTGCATTTTACAATAAGGTTAGTGGTTAGTAGTTAGTAATTATCACTAAAAAATATTTACAAAATCATTCACCAAATGGTGAGATATATGATGATTAAAGTTAGAGAAGGGATAAGCTTGTAAAGCAAGGTTGAAGCTTGGAGAAGTTGACATTCACCTCTTTACATCACCGGTAGAAGAAGCGGTCAACATGGCGAAGTAGCGCGTGTCGATGAAGCTATGTTATCTTCAAACCTTGGAAAATTCATGATAAAAGCCTTCATTTTCGGAGGTTATCTTTGGATTTTTTCTGATTTTTTGAAGTTCTTTACAAAGTTGAAGAGAGTATGGTAATATGGACATATATGTAGAGAGAAAGGGGGACACATAGGGTGTAGAAATGGAGGATGAAGGCTATGGAGGTGTGAGAGATGTGGAAATGGTGAAGAGGGTGAATTAGGACATGGGAGTTGCAGGTTTGGGAGTGGGAAGGAGAGGGAGGAGTGTGTGTGAAAGAGAAAAATGATAAAGTGGAAGAGGGAGTGTGGTTGCATAGCATGGGCAAACTGGGGTCCACCAATAAAATCATAGCTCACAGCTCGTAGCTCAAAACAACATGAAAAAATTTGAGGTGAAAGTTCAGCTGACGAGCTACAACTTTTGTTTGTATCACCTTTCCAAATTCGGGGAGCATGTGATCTTTAAAAATTCAGCAAAACCGACTGTTTTTTCCACTGCACAAGGTCCTTGTGAGGTCCTTCTTTGGATGATTCTTTTGAATACCTCGAAGAGTGAGCTCCCCATGGTGCATGCATGCATTCCACATACCCTTGACCTTATTTGGTAGGTCTATAATTGAAGATATTGTTGAGATCATGATATAAGTGAATAGTACAACTAAGAAAATCAAATATTGAGGGGTCTAAAAAAATATGTATATGTCAAATATAAATAATATAGGTGGAAAAAATATAAAGGGGTCAAAATAAATCTCTCTCATTATAAGTCTACCATAAAAAGATGAGTATTTTTGGTGGTCTAATTTATGAGAGTAATAGAGAATAGATGTAGGAAGGAAAAATGACAATAGTGAAAAAATATACACATAAATAAACTAGTTTTTTTGGATTTTTATTGGAATGGAGTTACACCAAAAATAAGAAAAGCTTGCATGAAATTATTTTTATATGGAATAAAGAGTATGCAAAATGGTAAGAAAAAATATGGTAATGGTGAGTCAATGTACATAGCATAAATAACACACCATAGGTAGAAATATTTAAATAAATACCAAAATAATTATGAAAAATCCTTTTATTTAGGCCCTATATACAATGAAATATTTACACACAAATGGGCCATAATATATTTTATTTTTTTGATTTTATTTGGTTTGTTGGCTCAACTAGCCCAGTGACTAGCTAATTGAGGGTTTTTTAAGAAAATATGGAGAAAGTCCCCTAACTCACACACGCCTATGTACAGTGAAATGGTAGGGATAACCAAAATTTTTGAGTGATTTGATAGGGTGAGGTAGCTTACTATGGCAATTATGGAAAGCCAAAAAACGGCTATCATTAGCCCCCCCCTTAGATAATGGTACATTCATGTACCATTTATCCGATCATACAACATGTAGATTGTGTAACGTCTGTCTTTGTCTGCTCTCATCTTTGAAGAACCTTTGTTGTATGAATAAAAACCTTGTGTGATATGAAAGGTTCTCAGAGCCAATAGCAGGATGTAATGAAGTGACGGAGTAAACCTCCTACATTGAGAAAGTTTCCGTAAGCACCCCCTAGGATCAAAGATCTTGAAATATCTTTCCCAAAGAGAGATGTATGGTATGGAATCACTTACTGATTTCAGTTGAAGAAACTTGTAGATTCTATTGCTGTCCATCATTGCATCTATCACTATGAATGTGATATAAAATATTGGTTGCTCTTCCTCCTGTGTAAAGTTGATGTATCTGCTACGATCTTCAAGAGCTTGTATGAGAAAATTCCTGAACTGTAGCTCATAAATTTCATTCAACCTGGGTAGGCTCATCAAGTCAAAATTTCTATGATCTTCATGATTTAGGAAAGCTTGATCCATGCTTCCAACTGCTATTGGAAGATATTGCAAATGGTTTACCACATAAGTAGATAATAGACGAAGGTTTCTATTGCTTCCAACACATTGGAAGAGAATAGATTTTGGTACTGATTCATGAAATATCCACAAGTAGAAATCAACAATTTTTTCATCTATGATGAAGACCAGAAGCATCACAATGTGTGACCTCCATACACCAAAGAACCAAATGTAGAAGGTTTGGAAACATCTGTTCATCACCAAGCATTCATGTCCTCCTCCACTTAAGAAGGTATGGTGCCCCCGATGAAAGGTATATGTGAAGAGAGGAGAAGTTGACTTTGAAGAGGTGAAACCCAATGTGAAGATGATTGGGGCTTCAAAAGCTTGGATTTTCTTGCTAAGAGATTGTCCCATGAATGGAGAGCCACCCACTAAAACACCATTGGAGAGAATGATACCCTTCCTACAGTTTCCTTTTATGATTTTATTTTTTACTACTCTGCCATGTTCTTCATCCCCTTCTAAGCCCCCCCTTTGGCAAGGTTGTAACTCCTCACATTGTACCACCTCAAAGGTTGATGGATTACTGTTTGATTTTGTGAAAACTTTGGCTTCTTGCATGATAGGGTCCTCCATGCTTAATATACATGGGTCATACCAATGCTTTTCAACATCCTCAAACACTTTTTGAAGATTATCCTCACATGGATTCAACTCACACTCTTCTACTTTGTTTTGGAGTTGGCATTCCATGTACACAATCATCTCTTTATGATCAATGTGGTCTATGATCTCCCCACCTATGATCTCATCTTCTTCTTCACTCTCTTCTTTTAGACAAGATACACTCTCAGAACATTCCATAAGATCAAGTTTACCTTCAAGGTCTTCATTCTCCATAGAGTCATGTTGCACGAAAGCTTCGTCTGCTCGGACTAGAAATTGATCCTCCACCAAAAGGTTGGATGTATCCATTATTGAATCATCAATGCCATTTGAGATATCTAGTGTCGATTTTTGCATGCTTGTGATAAAGGTAGAAGAAAGAGATTCCACATTTGAATCTTGGCCACACACTTTAGCACTTGAATAATCAGTTGCGATGTAAGTAACTTCTTCAACATTTGTCGGAGTAGAAGGAGACAAGTATGGCAAAGGAGATGACTCCTTGATAGAAAAACTTTCATGATGGTTGGTTCTTCCAGCATGATGGAAACCATTTTTGATGTAGAAGTACTTGTGAAACTTCCTTCGGGCAATAGCGACCGCTTCTTCAAAAGTAGAGGGTCCACTACAAGTAACCTTAGTCTTTAGGAAAGGAGACAAACCTGAAATAAATTGCTCCATTTTTACATAATCTGGAAATGTAGAACTAACACTACAAGAGGTTGTGTGCTCTTGTGACACTGTTAGCGACGGAAATACACTCGGTTTTTATAACCCCCGGCGTCGCTAAAACCGTCGCTACGAGCGTCGCTATATGCGTCGCTATGAGAGCGTCGCTATAAGCGTTGCTATAACCGTCGCTATGACCGTCGCTATATAGCGACGCTCATAGCGACGCTTATAGCGACGTTTACACTGCAGACTATAGTGATGCGCATAGCGACGCTACAGAGCCATAAATAGCGACGGTTATAGCGACGCCCGAGAGAATTTTTTTTTGGTGGCAGGGCATTGAATGCCCTGCCACCCATCAACCATATTGTACTTGATTCACTTTTTAAAAAAAGTGCAAGGGTAGATAATAGACCCAAAATAGTCACCCACAAGACGCATTGTTTGCAAAATTGACAATTGTACACATCATAGGCAAAATGAATTGATTGGCAAATGTAATAATGACAATTGTACAACATCATAGGCATAAAGAATTGATTGGCAAAAGGAACTGCGGTGACAAATGTAATAATATACATGGTTCAAAAAGACGTATAAAATCCGTCTCATGATACATAAGCTATGAGAAACCCTAAACTAATGCTATCTAGCTACGGTTAAACTGACGTCGTCTAGTCAGACGTCTCATCACGTCCAAGCGGCGTATCTGTCGGATTCTGCAAAAAAAGACAATAAGACAGCTTTCAGTAAGTATAAACATATAACGACATTTATAAAACAATACAAAAAATAGAAAAGAGTAAACCCTAATACTAACCATGCCGCCGCGAGAACTGAGAATGTCCATCAGGGCGTTTAAGCCCTTCCTGCCTGCGTACTCGCGCTCGTACGGTGTGGGATCACGTCCTGTCATCGACCACTGTCAAAACATACAAAGATTTCATTATGTTAGAATTAAAAAACTCATAAACCCTAAACTATCGAACATAAAGAGCAATGCGAAAACACTTACAAAATCGGCCTCAAATGATGCCCATCCACCGCTCCCCAAGTGGTGTGAGCTCCCTGCCTCTACTCGCGCTCTGGCTGCATCCTTTTGTTGCTTCCACTTGTCGAGATTCTCGCACGCTGCTTTCTTCGCATTCTTCCAATCTTCTTTGGCCAGCCAATCTGGCCTGTTCCACCCATTCTTGATTGCTTTTTGCACTTCGGAACGCTTGTGTTTGCAGTATTTGCGCATTCGAATCTTCATCAGGTCTTCATTGAAGCGCTGATCCCGTGTTGGAACGGGAAACTCATCATGAAGTATGCTGATGACTCTGTTTTTTAAATCACTTGGAACTTCACTCCATTTGTTTAGTATGTAGTGTCTAAACAGCTGAGAGCAAAGACCACGCATGCACGAGATCACCTTCTTGCCGTCATCATCCATGATGATGCCGCCGCTGAAGTCGACGGAGTAAGACAAGCCCTCTAGCCGGTGATGCGTGAACCTGGGTGTCCCGGCAGGGGTCTCTAGCGGCGTGTCGATGGGGGTACGGACGTCAGGTGTCTCCACCGGTGTCTGGGCCCTGAAGCGAGGAGTGTCGAGTGGGGTGGCTCCCTCGGAGTAGATAGAGGTGTGTAGCTTCTAGGAACAGTCAGCCGTGCAAAACTTGGCGTAGATGGCGATGCTGTGGCTGGTGTGGGGGCGGGCAAAGAAGGGGAGGGTAAAGAGCCTCGTCGAACACGAGGCGGTGTGGAGACATTGGTGGCGGAATCCCCACAACAACCGCCACCGCCACCACTAGAGCACCGGTGTCTAGACGAGTGTGAAGCTCGTCTCGTCGACGCCGAAGCTTCGGAGCGCGCCGAATGCTCCGAAAGAGAGGGAGATGCGGATGGAGTAGGAACGCGCGATGATGCACCAGAGCGATGACGCTCCACGTACCACTGTCTCTGCTGCGGTGACAAAGAAGAAAGAAACTCCTCATCATCCATACCTACATTAAACACACGAATATTTAAACTTAATATTGAATGAATAGAGTAGACAATGACGCAAGACCATTAAATACAATGACGTAATGATGCATATAAATACAATGACGCAATGAATTGAGTGATAGAAGAGGCAAGTCGAAAACTCAGAATATTCAATCAAAAGATGTGAGCGCGAATAGAAAAGAGCGTTATACACCATGGAAGGTACTTAGAGAGCCAGAGCTTTTACAACACGGAGCAAAATTGTTCAAATACAATATTTGTGGCTTTAAGAGATCTCTCTCTCATCCTCGCATAACTCAGCATAACTTCCTATATCTATATAGAGCTCTCCGTTTAAACACATATCCTCTGTTTCATTTTGTAGCTCCTCTGCATGCACCCCATATAGAGTAGTAGCATCTTGATGCTCGTCTCGCACCACCGCAGCGGCTTCTGATTGAGCATCTTCTCTGATCTCCTCCATTGATGCCGTTGTGATTGGCACATGGTAGCCTTCATACGTCCTTGCACTACGAGGGGCTACCTCTATGACGTACCACCAGTTTGATGTAGACTTTGTAGGATGAAATATTACCTGCCAGAGCCACATAACTTACATGAGAGCTTTCAAGCACATAACTTGTAAAAGGGGGATGCGAACTATTTACATACTTACTTGTTCACAATGCTCAGGTAGTACGAAAGTGTCTCTTAGGTCAGTCCATTTCTTAGTAGAATCCACCTCAAGAAAACCAGAGTCTCCTCTACGCACAGTAGCGTTGCGACCCTCCATGATTATCTTGAACCATTGCACGTCGAACAAGTCGACAAAAAATCCTCTGTAATCGATCCTCAAAATCTCGTGCAGCGTGCCGAAGTAAGTGAGTTCCGCCACCACAGGATCTGCATCAGAGGAACGTCGTCGACTAGACTGTTCAAATTTTGCCATGATTCCACAATCTTGAGTAAAACGCTTTTTGTCGATTCGTTCCACCCTAAAATGTCGACCTTTACACCATGCTGCTGTGTTTGACTTATACTACAACAAACAAAGATTATGAGTGGCCGTTCAAACGTTTATAAATAAAGTCACTTGCTAGTCGTACATTGCAAACTTACCTTGGTCGCGCAACCCCGAGAGTACTCCCACTCTTCCTCAGTCACTTCGTCACCGCATTGTTGTGCGCTTTTCAATTGGTTGTGCAACCATCTTAAGCTCATGAAGGTTGGTAGGCTCTCCAGAACCGTCGGATAGTGCATCGGTGGTCGTCTTCCCCGTCTCCACTCGATTCGTGCCCTTTGTCGCCCTTGCTTTGCATCCTCATATTGTGAAATCCACTTTTGCATCACTGGATTGTGAAGCATGCAAAATCGGTTGATTTTAGCCTCTAGATCTTCCGTCATCTTCTTCTCAACACCGAGATTGCACATGACAATCCCAGATATGCGCTCATCATCTATGGTTCGCCATAGCGTGTCCCGGGCTTTATCAAATCCATCTAGCCACTCTCGAATGTACACTACGGACTCTGATACCAACCAACCTTCTGCCATGCTACCCTCCGGACATGCCTTTTGACGCACATATCCCTTAAGCATTTTCATGAAACGTTCTAAGAAGAACATCCATCCGGAATGAACTGTGCCAGCTATTTCCACCTCATCAACTATGTGAACAAGAAGATGCACCTGAATGGTTAGCATGGTAGTAGGAAAATGTTTCTCAAACATGCACACAAGCTCCGCAACATTTAGTTTGGCGAATGGTATGGAGTCTACGTTGATCTCCTTTTGTGAGATCCATTGCACCAGCTTTGCAAGTTTGTAGATTGTGTTACGGATGTCGAAAGACAAACATCCCTCAATGGCAACCGGTAAAATAAACTGTAAAGTATGTGCAGCAATGATATTAAAGTCCACATTTTATGCAATGATATTAAAGTCCACTATGAACGTACCTGACACATTTTATGCCAATCGTGTGACTTCAAACCAGTAAGCTTTCCTTCTTTAGTAAAACACGTTCGGAGCGAGTGCATTACGCCAGTGGGGGTCCGCAAAGATCGAATGGTCTCTTTTACTTTGCGTTCTTGGGCTCCTGTGAAAATCCATGGTGCTTTAGGGAGTTTTATCGATCCATCAGACGCTGTTTGCGGCCAATATTGCTCCATACGATCCACATTTCTAAGGTCAACTCTGGCTCCCAAAGTATCTTTCTTGCCAGTCAGATGGTCCCATAGTAGATTACCGACATTCTTGAATATGTGCATTGGATCGCGCAAGTGATTGATCATGAGTCGGGGCCAGTATGGTAACTCGTACCATAGAGATAGTCTCTTCATCCCTGGAGGCAATCCGTCATCGCACATCTCCTTCTGCTCTAACCATGCTTGTGCAGACATCCTTGGTGGCTCTCTTCCCAAAAAGCCATCGCGTAACACATGATTCTCTGGAAGATATGCTTGATGACCTTCGTAGATTTGCTTCTTCAGTGAGGGTGCCCTATGTGCATTCAGTCTAGGTCCACATGTGACACATGATCTGTATCCGCTTGTTTGAAGCCCTGCGTGTATACACATGATAATAGATCAACTATGGGAAAAAACAAGATTTACAGTGTCTGAGTGAGGAGTGTCAATAGATCACCAGAGCATTCTGTTAGCCCGGGATAGTCATGCATGGTCCACATTAGAATGCCTCTGATCAAAGCATTCAGTCGTCCTGTGTGTCGGCTCATATCCACCACCTCTATGCCAATCCACAATTGTTGTAGCTCTTCCAATAGTGGACGAAGATACACATCCATATTCCCCACTTTATATCGCCCTGGCACAATCAAGCTTAGCCATAGGTGCCCCTTCTTCATAGTCAACAACGGGGGAATGTTATAGTTGACGATGACAACGGGCCATACACTGTAAGATGTTGATCTTTGACCAAATGGATTTACGCCATCCATAGCCAGGCCTAAGCGCAAATTTCGAGCTTCCCTAGAAAAATCCGACCATGTTCCATCTATATGTTTCCAGGCTACGCAATCTGCAGGAATTCGTAGCACACCATCCGAAGATTTATTCTCCTCATGCCATGATGCTAGGGCGGCCATGGACTTACATTCAAAGAAATGCTTGATGCGAGGAAGCAGAGGAAAATGTCGCAAAACCTGTTGTGGAATTTTTGTCCCGTGGAGATCTACTCGATATCTTTCCGAATCACATTTCGGACACTTCTCCATGTCTATGTATTCCCCTCTGAAAAGAATGCAGTCATTAGGACAAGCGTGGATAGAATTGTAATCCATCCCCAAGTTTTGCAAAATCTTTCTTGCTTCATCTTGGGAATCTGGCATCACATTGTCAGCTGGTAGTATGTGCTCTTTCAGCAATCTACACAACATAAAAATACGATACAGTCGTGTAAAAATCTATCAGATCATTATACATTTAGAGTTTTATTAAAGTAAACTAATTGTAATAGATCACCTGAAAAGCGTTGTGACGCTAGTGTCACTCCATCCAAACTTTGCCTGCATGTTGAGAAGAACCAGGAGTGCTTTCAATCTAGACATACGTGCTCCATTATACAGTGGCGTATCGGCTTCACTTTTCATATCATCATAGATAAGCCTTTCTGAATCCATGATCGTCTCGATCATTTCATCAATCTCGGGCTCAAACATTGCCTCGTTGGGAATGTGCTCTGCATGATCATCCCCCGAGCTGTCAGAGGCTACATCTTGTGGCCTCACATATGCTGCTTGACCAAAGCGCCTGCGAACACGTCTATTGGGTTGCAAGATTGCTGCTTGTTGGCCAGCGTCAGAGTCCGACGAGTTATAATTGGCAACAACTCGATCTATAATAGATGGATCGAACTCGCCAAATTCGTGAACGTGCTGCAAAGAAACACGTCTTGTCCGTCGCACAGCATGCTTGCGTTGCTTAGAAGGACATAAGACCCTCGTTGAGAGATAGGTGTTTCGGTTGGACAGTCCCACATCCTCGTCACTACTCATAATGAGGATAAAAATCTTATAACGTGGACAAAAAATTTAATATTCTATTGGCATTCTTCGTCTTATCTCTCTCTCTCTCTCTCTCTCTCTCTCTCTCTCTCTCTCTCTCTCTCTCTCTCTCTCTCTCTCTCTCTCTCTCTCTCTCTTTACCTCACATTCTCTAGTCATGTCCAATCCCCGCACACCTCGGTCTAGAGGTGCACGGAGATCAGAACCACCGGGTTATAATCTCGTCTTTATTGGTCAATACCTATATTTGTGGGTACAAGAAATCTACACACCCACGTCTACATGATACTGCATGTAGTGGACAAAACCCCTTTGCCTCTTCTCTAGCTGTAGCACTTCACAGCATCTTAACATCTTTTCACAGTAGATCTTTTCACTGTTCGTCTAACTCTAAACCCTAAATCGTAAGTAATTCTTGCGTGGACTCGATCTAACGTAAATAAGCGTAAATCTAAATAAGCGTAAATCTAAATAAACGTAAATCTAACTAAAAATAAACCTAAATCTAATTTAACGTAAGTCTACATCTAACCTAATCTTTAATGTCTTTTGGGATAGTTTCCTACGACGTTAAAACTCTCTTCTTCTTGTGTGTGTGTGTGTGTGTGTGTGTGTGTGTGTGTGTGTGTGTGGGTAAACCTAAATAAACCTAAGTCTAATATAATATAACATAAATCTAAATCTAACGTAAATTATGTTATATTAAAAACAAAGAACTAAACTAACAGGGATTATAAGAACCTTAAAACTGATTTAACACATAAGTTTTCACATAACTCAGCAAGAGTTGGCATTCTCATCACTAAAGATGTGAGAGTTAACTTCCGGCGGTGATGCTGCCTCATCTCCATCCACATCTGACGACAGCAATTGGCCCTTTAGACCGTTCTTGCTCTTGTTACTAACTTTGAAGTTGCTGTTGAATGACTAGAGGTTGTCTAGATGGTCATTGTGTCGGGGATGTAGTGACTCTTGCCGCCCTGAAGATCCACCTTCTTCCCTATCTTCTGAAGACATTTCACTAGTACTTTTGGATCGACGGAGCCCACCATGAGTGAAGGCAGCAATACCCTATATTCCATTGGAGCTTTCTTCACCCGCTTCATGCAGGCATCGCAGTCTATGGAGACCTAAATCTAATCTAATATAATGTAAATCTAAATCTAGCGTAAATAAACATAAATCTAGTTAAAAATAAACCTAAATCTAATCTAATTTAACTTAAATAAACCTAAATCTAATTTAATGTAAGTCTACATCTAACCTAATCTTTAACGTCTTTTAAGATAGTTTCCTACGACGTTATAACTCTCTTCTTCTTGTGTGTGTGCGCGTGTGTGGATGTGAGTGCCAATAAAAAGAGATAAATGGTATAACCTTTCTATCACCCATGCCAAGTATGATAGATTGATTATGCCATTTCCCTCTTGAATAATAGGTCTTGAGTTCAACTCCTCGTCGGCTAGATCTTTAGGTCTTTTAATTTTTATTAGTTTCCTACGACGTTAAATTAGTTTCTCTCTCTTTCTCTCTCAATGTGTGTGCGTTTTTTTGGATCGTATGCATGTTTTCTCTCTCTTTTCCTCTCTCAATGTGTGCGTTTTTTGTTTATGCATGTTCTCTCTCTCTTTTCCTCTCTCAATGCGTGCGTTTTTTGTTTATGCATGCTCTCTCTCTCTTTTCCTCTCTCAATGTGTGTGTGCATTCTTTGTTTATGTATGTGTGTGTGCATTTTTGTTTATGTTTGTACTCTCTCTCTCTCTCTCTCTCTCTCTCTCTCTCTCTCTCTCTCTCTCTCTCTCTCTCTCTCTCAAAAACACTATGTGTGTGTGTGTATGTGTATGTGTGTGTGTGAGAGAGAGAGAGAGGGAGAGAGAAAGAGGGGAAGGGAACATGAGAATGAGGAGAGGGAAGGAGCATACCTGGCTCTCCTTCCTCTTCTCGTGTGTGTGTGTGTGTGTGGAGAAGAAAAAGAGAGAGAGAGAGAGAGAGAGAGAGAGAGAGGGAGAGCGTTACCTGCTCCTTGCTTGAGGGCGCCGAAAAACTCAGATCTCAGATCTGAGTTTTTGGGCGCGCTCGGTTATTTTTTTAGCCCAGCCGGCGTCGCTATGAGTGTCGCAAATTTAAAAAGAAATTTGCGACGCTCATAGCGACGCCGAGATTTTTTTTTTTTGAGCGTCGCTGTGTGAGCGTCGCTAATATGAATAGCCTCTTGTAGTGTAAACCCACATCTTCCCCATTGACGAGAAAAAATATCTTCATAAGCATAGTAGTCTTCACCATGTTGTTGAAGTGTCCCTAATGAAGCTCATGCTGTCTCTGTTGTTGGAAATTTAGAGAATCTGGTCTTCAAAGCTTTGGAAATTTGGGTATATCCATCTTCAATCTGAGAAGACATACTCCAAAACCATTGCTCAGCGCTGCCTCTAAGGCATAGCAATAGAAAATACCCTTTTTCAATGTCATCCCTTTTACCAAGGATACGACAAACCATTCTAAAATCAGCAAGAAAATCATCATCTTCTTCTAGATTTCCGAAGAAGATTGGGATATCATCAAAGGTATAGCGTGTCATAGTCTCTCAATGCTAGAACCACACAAATATTAGTTCCAAACAATCATTTCTTCTCATGACATCAACTAACTACACAAAGTTTTGAAAGGTCTTTCAGCATAAATTCTAGATTCTTATGTGAAAATGTTTTTTTTCTTTCTTATGTTATGCTAATCCAAACCATATTCTAGATCAATTTTTGTTGCCTTGAAATTAAACTCCGTCATACAAGTTTTCATGATTCACATAATCTACTTGATTATCCTGAAATTCAAGCATTCATGCAATACAACAACAATAAGCACAAAGTCATTCCTCTGTGGGGGCACCAATTTGAGGCGGTCCGGGGCGGGCAACAAGAAGAGCGGCCTCTAAACACCCTTCGAGGCTCCTGTGCTGCTCAATTGGGGCTGGGGCAAGAAAAATCAGAGACAACAACAACCCACAGCCAGAAACCAAACAAGAAAAGGGGCACCACCTAGTTGTAGATACGGACTAGGATGCACGTGATATCTCCTTGTACTCAAACGCACAAAGAGAGGGGAATGCAAGATAGCCACACACACCAAACACAAACATTCACCATGCCATAGAGAGGTAAAGAGCACAAATCAACTTGAGCAACTCAGTCTTATCCTTAAAGACTAGATGCACACAAAGCTTGATGAGAAATAGAGAGACAACACAAAACTTGACCTTGTTGCCAATACACAAATTGTCTTAGGGTCACGGGAGCCCTCTCACCGAGAACCCTCTTACAATTTACCTTTTAGGCAAACAATTCAACAAGCCCTCAAACCACCAAGCATGAAATGGCACCACAAACTTCAAGGACAATATACCTTCAACCACCTGATGAGCCAACTTATCAAGTCAATTTGGAGAGAAAAGTCGTAGTTGCAGCATACAATTGCACCCAAAACTATGAATCTTATTTATGGACAAGAGTAGGCTACAAGTGTGATTGCAGAGTATAGTATCACTCCACTCCTCTAGATGGCATAACTAACTTCAAGATTCTCCATGCACCTATGTGTAGTGATGGAATAGAGCACTCACAATGCACACACTCTACACAACTAGGCTTGAAGAGTGGTGTGTTATGTGTTGAGAATGGTGTGGTGTAGTGTGATCATGTGATGATTTACAAGGGAGAGAAGTACTCTATTTATAGTTTTTAGAAGCCCCGATTTGGATAAGGCCTAATCAAGTTTATTTGAAGGAATAAAAGATTATGCATATTTTTATTTTTTTTAATGAGGGTGGGTCTCTCTTGTCCTTTGAGTCACATGGATGTGGGCTCAAGAGAAGAGAATTATTGGGGATGAAAGGAGAGAGGGATTGAGTGAATAATTTGGGAGGGCCTACTCTAGTAGAGGGTGCATTTTACAATAAGGTTAGTGGTTAGTAATGATTATACTTTCGTCCCCTATCTAGATACTCTTATCGTGTTACTCGTCACAAGTATATTTCTAATCTTGAGATATTTTACGCAAATGATTCTATATAGTATCAATTCTTATATTTTATGCATATGATTCTATCCACCAATATTTTATTAGTTTGGTCTCATAGATCATTTTGGCCTTTTGAAGATATTTAATATTATATTTTTTTTCATCTCTCTCTCTCTCTCTCTCTCTGTGTCTCTCTCTCTCTCTCCCTGCAGCACACACACATGCAAACACACCCACCCACAATAAGTTCCCAGATAGACATATGGATATCTACTATATTTAAAACTATGCCATATATAGCCATTAAGGTCTCAAAATTTATTATTACAGACATGTAGAGAGGCATCGAGGCAAGAGGATTAGAATCCTTATGGCTCTTAGAGAAAGGGTATCATCACTATCCTTGGATCAAGGGGTGTCATACCTCTTCTAGAATTTAAGTTATATATTTCAATGTCCCTATCCAACTAGACTAGCTGTGCTTCCATTATTGATACTAGTAGTACCATTATTATTATCATACATAGCTAGTCGTTATTAATATTCTAGATACATATAATGAAAATGGTTTTTAAGATATATATTCCTACATCAGTATCCATCCAGGTTATGGGTATCATAACTCCTATAGGTTATTGTTTTGATATTTACTGGAAGATATTGTCCCATTCTATTATCTTCCTAATTGTTCCATTTCGGCCAATATGGTTTCATGCCTCACTATATTCCAACTGCCTAGGGTTACCATCATTAATCATTAACACGCATTATAAACGATATCATAGCTCAAACATATTATTATTATGTAGATGTTTTACTATGGTTTCTAAATAAGCAATGATATTTTAATTACGTAGATGCCTCTATTAGGTCTATGTTTATATAACATCTCCATCACTATATTCTACCTACCTTACAAATAACATAATTATTCTACGTAGATGCCTCTATTAGGTCTATGTTTATATAACATCTCCATCACTATATTCTACCTACCTTACAAATAACATAATTATTATCATGCAATATCTATATTGTAGCTAGTGGACATTATTATATACTATCATGCCTAATTGTTAATATTCTAGGTACATACCTCAATGGTTTCTCATTTATATATTTGTACATTGATCACTATCCATCTAAACAACGTATATTATTATTATCATGTATAATTCTTAATTTTCTAGGTATGTTTGGAAATGTACTTACAATTCAAGAATTATACTTTCGTCCCCTATCTAGATACTCTTATCGTGTTACTTGTCACAAGTATATTTCTAATCTTGAGATATTTTATGCATATGATTCTATACAGTATCAATTCTTATATTTTATGTATATGCTTCTGTCCACCAAGATTGTATTAGTTTGGTCTGCCTTTCAAAGAAATTTATTATAATATTTTAGTTTATCCTTCTCTCTCTCTCTCTCTCTCTCTCTATACAGCGCACACACATGCACACACACACACACCCACAATATATTCCCAAATAGGCATATGGATATCTACTATATGTAAAACTATGCCATATATCGCCATTAAGGTCTCAATATTTATTATTACATACATGTAGAGAGGCATCGATGCAAGAGGATTAGAATCCTTATGGCTCTTAGAGAAAGGGTATCATCACTATCCTTGGATCAAGGGGTGTTATACCTCGTCTAAAATTTGGGTTATATATTTCAATGTCCCTATCCAGCTAGACTAGCAATGCTTCCATTATTGATACTAGTGGTACCATTATTATTATCATACATAGCTAGTCGTTATTAATATTCTAAATACATATAATGAAAATGGTTTTTAAGATATATATTCCTACATCAGTATCCATCCAGATTATGGGTATCATAACTCCTATAGGTTATTGTTTGATATTTACTCGAAGATATTGTCCCATTCTATTATCTTTCTAATTGTTCCATTTCCAATATGGTTTCATTCCTCACTATATTCCAATTGCGTAGGGTTACCTTTATTAGTCATTAACACACATTATAATCGATATCATAGCTCAAACATATTATTATTGTGTAGATGTTTTAATATGGTTTCTAAATAAGCAATGATATTTTAATTATGTGGATGCCTCTATTAGGTCTACGTTTATATAACATCTCCATCACTATATTCTAACTACCTTAGAAATAGCATAATTATTATCATGCAATATCTATATTGTAGCTAGTGGACATTATTATATACTATCATGCCTAATTGTTAATATTCTAGGTACATACGTCAATGGTTTCTTAGTTATATATTTGTACATAGATCACTATCCATCTAGACAACGTATATTATTATTATCATGTATAATCATTAATATTCTAGGTATGTTTAGAAATGTACTTGCAGTTCAAGGATTATACTTTCGTCCCATATCTAGATACTCTTATCGTGTTAGTGTCACAAGTATATTTCTAATCTTGAGATATTTTATGCATATGATTCTATACAATATCAATTCTTATATTTTATGCATATGCTTCTATCCACCAAGATTGTATTAGTTTGGTCTCATAGATCATTTTGGCCTTTTAAAGACATTTAATATAATATTTTAGTTTCTCTCTCTCTCTCTCTCTCTCTCTCTCTCTCTCTCTCTCTCTATATATATATATATATATATATATATATATATATATATGTATGCAGCACACACACATGCACACACACACCCACAATATGTTCCCAGATAAGCATTAAGATATCTACTATATTGAAAACTATGCCATATATAGCCATTAACGTCTCAATATCTATTATTACATACATGTAGAGAGCCATCGAGGCAACCTGATTAGAATCATTATGGCTCTTAGAGAAAGGGTATCATCACTATCCTTGGATCAAGGGGTGCCATAACTCTTCTAGAATTTGGGCTATATATTTCAATGTCCCTATCCAGCTAGACTAGCAGTGCTACCATTATTGATACTAGTGGTACCATTATTATTATCATACATAGCTAGTCGTATTTAATATTCTAGATACATATAATGAAAATGGTTTCTAAGATATATATTCTTACGTCAGTATCCATCCAGATTATGGGTATCATAACTCCTATAGGATATTGTTTTGATACTTTTTGGAAGATATTGTCCCATTCTATTATCTTTCTAATTGCAATTGTTCCATTTTTAATATGGTTTCATGTCTGACTATATTCCAACTACCTAGGGTTACCATCATCAATCATTATCATGCATTATAATCTATATCATAGCTCAGAGATATTATTTTTATGTAGATGGTTTAATATTGTTTCTAAATAAGCAATGATATTTTAATTATGTCGATGCCTCTATTAGTTCTATGTTTATATAACATCTCCATCACTATATTCTAACTACCTTAGAAATAACATAACTATTATCATGCAATAGCTATATCGTAGCTACTGGATATTATTATATACTATTATACCTAATTGTTAATATTGTAGGTACATACGTCAATGGTTTCTCAGTTATATACTCGTACACTGACTACTATCCATCTAGACAACGTATATTATTATTATCACCACGTATAATCATTCATATTCTAGGTATGTTTAGAAATGTTCTTGTAGTTCAAGGATTATCTTTTCGTCCCCTGTTTAGGTACTCTTATCTTCTTACTCGTCAGAAGTATATTTCTTATCTTGAGATATTTTATGCATATCCTTCTATCTACCAAGATTGTATTAGTTTGGTCTCATAGATCATTTTGGCCCTTTAAAGACATTAAATATAATATTCTAGTTCATATCTCTCTCTGTCTCTCTCTCTCTCTCTCTCTCTCTCTCTCTCTCTCTCTCTCTCTATGTAGCACACACACATGCACACACACACCCACAATATGTTCCCAGATAGTACTATATTTAAAAATATGCCATATATAGCCATTAAGGTCAATTTTTATTATTACATACATGTAGAGAGACATCGAGTCAAGAGGATTAGAATCATTATGGCTCTTAGAGAAAGGGTATCATCACTATCCTTGGATCAAGGGGTGTCATACCTCTATTAGAGTCTGGGTTATATATTCCAATGTCCCTATCCAGCTAGACTAGCAGTGCTACCATTATTGATACGAGTGGTACCATTATTGTTATCATACATAGCTAGTCGCAATTAATATTCTAGATACATATAATGAAAATGGTTTCTAAGGTATATATTCCTACATCAATATCCATCCACATTAGGGGTATCATAACTCCTATAGATTTTTGTTTTGATATTTTTTGGAAGATATTGTCCCATTCTATTATCTTTCTAGTTCCATTTTTAATATGGTTTCATGCCTCACTATATTCCAACTGCATAGGGTTACCATCATTAATCATTATCAGACATTATAATCGATATCATAGCTCAAAGATATAATTATTATGTAGATGGTTTAATATGGTTTCTAGATAAGCAATGATATTTTAATTATGTAGATGCCTCTATTAGGTCTATGTTTATATCACATCTCTATCACTATATTCTAACTACCTTAGAAAAAAAATAATTATTTTTCATGCAATATCGATATCGTAGCTCGTGGATATTACTATATACTATCATGCCTAATTGTTAATATTCTAAGTACATACGCCAATGGTTTCTTAGTTATATATTCTTACATTGATCACTATCCATCTAGGCAACGTATATTATTATTATCGCGTATAATCATTAATATTCTAGATATGTTTAGAAATGTACTTGCAGCTCAACGATTATACTTTCGTCCCCTGTCTAGATACTCCTATTGTGTTACTCGTCACAACTATATTTCTAATCTTGAGATATAGTATGCATATGATTCTATCCACAGAGATTGTATTAGGTTGGTCCCATAGACCATTCTGGCCTTTTAAAGACATTTAGTATAGTATTTTAATCTCTCTCTCTGTGTGTGTGTGCACCACACACACACACGCACACGCACATGCACACCCAAACCCACACCCACACCCACACCCACACCCACACCCACAATATGTTCCCAGATAGACATATGGATATCTACTATATTTAAAAATATGTCATATATAGCCATTAAGGTCTCAATATTTATTATTACATACATGTAGAGAGCCATCGAGGCAAGAGGATTAGAATCTGGAGAGAGAGAGAGAGAGAGAGAGAGAGAGAGAGAGAGAGAGAGAGAGAGAGAGAGAGAGAGAGAGAGAGAGAGAGAGCACAGAAATAGAACCCCAAAGTGTGTAGAATACACACATGAGATGATGTATATATAGCTCGGGGACCTAAGGGCCATACATAAAGAAGCCATATATTGAGTAACTTCACATATAACCTCAACAGAATAATTATGGCTCTTAGAGAAAGGGTATCATCACTATCCTTGGATCAAGGCGTGTCATTTGGGTTATATATTTCAATGTCCCTATCCAGCTAGACTAGCAGTGCTATCATTATTCATACTAGTGGTACCATTATTATTATGATACATAGCTAGCCGTAATTAATATTCTAGATACATATAATGAAAATGGGTTTTAAAATATATATTCCTTCGTTAGTATCCATCAAGGTAGGGGTATCATAATTCCTATAGGTTATAGCTTTGATATTTTTTGGAAGATATTGTCCCATTCTATTATCTTTCTAGTGGTTCCATTTTCAATATGGTTTCATGCCTCAATATATTCCAACTGCCTAGGGTTACCATCATTAATCATTATCACGAATTATAGTTGATATCATAGCTCAAAGATATTATTATTATGTAGATGCTTTAATATAGTTTCTAAATAAGCAATGATATTTTCATTATGTAGATGTCTCTATTAGGTCTATGTTTAAATAACATCTCCATCACTATATTCTAATTACCTTAGAAATAACATAATTATTATCATGCAATATCTATATCATAGCTAGTGGATATTATTATATTCTATCATGCCTAATTGTTAATAATCTAGGTACATACATCAATGGTTTCTCAGTTATATATTCGTACATTGATCACTATCCATCTAGACAACATACATTGTTATTATCAAGTATAATCATTAATATTCTAGGTATGTTTAGAAATGTACTTGCAGTTCAAGGATTATACTTTCGTCCCATGTCTAGATACTCTTATTGTGTTACTCGTCACAAGTATATTTCTAATCTTGAGATATTTTATGCATCTGATTCTATACAATATCAATTCTTATATTTTATGCATATGCTTCTATCCACCAAGATTGTATTAGTTTGGTCTCATAGATCATTTTGGCCTTTTAAAGACATTTAATATAATATTTAGTTCATCTCTCTCTCTCTCTCTATGCAGCACACACACATGCACACACACACACACAATATGTTCCCAGATAGACATATGAATATCTACTATATTTAAAAATATGCCATGTATAGCCATTAAGGTCTCAATATTAGATATTACATACATGTAGAGAGCCATCGAGGCGAGAGGATTAGAATCATTATGGCTCTTAGAGAAAGGGTATCATCACTATCCTTGGATCAAGTGGTGTCATACCTCTTTTAGAATCTGAGTTATATATTCCAATGTCCCTATCGAGCTAGAATAGAAGTGCTACCATTATTGATACTAGTGGTACCATTATTAATATCATACATAGCTAGCCGTAATTAATATTCTAGATATATAGAATGAAAATGGTTTCTAAGACATATATTTCTACTTCTGTAGATTAAGGGTATCATAACTCCTATAGGTTATTGTTTTGATATTTTTGGAAGATATTGTCCCATTCTATTATCTTTCTAATTGTTCCATTTTTAATATGGTTTCATGCACTATATTCGAACTGCCTAGGGTTACCATCATTAATCATTATCACGCATTATAATCGATATCATAGATCAAGGATACTATTATTATGTAGATGGTTTAATATGGTTTCTAAATAAGCAATGATATTTTAATTATGTAGATGCATCTATTAGGTCTATGTTTATATAACATCTCCATCACTATATTCTAACTACCTTAGAAATAACATAATTATTATCATGCAATATCTATATCTTAGCTACTGCATATTATTATATACTATCATGCCTAATTGTTAGTATTCTAGGTACATATGTCAATGGTTTCTCAGTTATATACTCGTACATTGAACACTATCCATCTAGACAACGTATATTATTATTATCACGTATAATCATCAATATTCTAGGTGTGTTTAGAAATGTACTTGCAGTTCAAGGATTATACCTTCGTCCCATGTCTATATACTCGTATCGTGTTACTTGTCACAAGTATATTTCTAACCTTGAGATATTTTATGCATATGCTTCTGTCCACCAAGATTGTATTAATTTGGTCTCATAGATCATTTTGGCCTTTTAAAGTCATTTAATATAACATTTTAGTTCATCTCTCTCTCTCTCTCTCTCTCTCTCTATATATATATATATATATATATATATATATATATGCAGCACACACACACCCACAATATATTCCGAGATAGACATATGGATATCTACTATATTTAAAAATATGCCATCTTTATTATTACATACATGTAGAGGGCCATCCAAGCAAGAGGATTAGAATCATTATGGCTCTTAGAGAAAGGGTGTCATTACTATCCTTCGATCAAGGGGTGCCATACCTCTTTTAGAATTTGGGTTATATATTCCAATGTCCCTATCTAGCTAGACTAGTATTGCTACTATTATTGATACTAGTGGTACATTATTAGTATCATACATATTTTAGATACATATAATGAAAATGGTTTCTAAGATATATATTCCTACATTAGTATCCATCCAGATTAGGGGTATCATAACTCCTATAGGTTATTGTTTTGATATTTTTTGGAAGATATTGTTCCATTCTATTATCTTTCTAATTGTTCCATTTTTAATATGGTTTCATGCCTCACTATATTCCAATTGCCTAGGATTTCCATCATTAATCATTATCACACATTATAATTGATATCATAGCTCAAAGATGTTATTATTATATTGCATAATCATTAGTATTAGAGGTATATATAAGAAATGGCCTTGTCTTAGATATAAATGTACAATCTACCCTTTGGCGGGAGAACAAGTTTATTGACAATATCAATGAGATTATTAGATAGACTATAATTGAAACAAGGGGTATATATATCCTATGTTACTATCCATCTAGACAAGGTTCTTCATAACTCTAGAAAAGTAGAGTATATGTCATAGGAGCAGAATAATAGAGATAGACAGCAAAAGATAGGGAAAGATATCTTTGTATTGATGGATCTTTTGCAGAGTTTTGATACAACAGAGAAGCAATAGAATATATGGACGCACTCCGTTGTACGGAGCTCGAAGCTCCCGACCACCCCCGAGCTTCAGTTCGCTTGCATGCAGCGTCGCACTTGCAATCGCAATCACACTCGCACTCGCACTCGTAGAAGAAGAGATCGGTGAATGATCCCCAAAACGCACCACCCGTCTTTCTATTCTGATTTTTCCTCCAAAAGCATGCGACCTCTCAAAATAGCTGCTTTTCTATTTTTGGTGTTCTATCGACTCGACTTGCGCGCCAAGTATACCTGCGAGAATAAGGTAAGAACGTGATCTCGAAGCGATCTGTAAAGGTTAGATTTTTAAAACTTTTTTTCAGCTGCCTTCAACTGAACATAACTCCCAAACAGAGCCAAAACAATCCAAGTCCGTCTGACACAATCTTGTTGCCCTCGTTGCGCTCTTCGACGGCTATGTGATGGAAAATTTCCATAGCCTGCTCTGATTTGCTGAAAATCAACGTGCAAAACAACATTTTCTACAAAAACGATGCAAAAACAGCAAATCCCACTTTTTTTCTTAATCTTTGGCCCTCAACAAGCATCAAAACATCAAAATCTCTAAAGACTCAGAGAACCAAAGTTGTTCCTTATAACACAGGCTTCAATCGCTTCATACAACACTTTTCCAAAATCCCACGTTAACACCTTCAAAAATGCCCCAGAAAGTGCCTTCCGGATTAAAAAAATTTATTGGACGGAAACAATCCACACATCCTTCTACACAGTGGACTAACTTTAAAACGACCAAAACTTCCTAGGAAAACAAAATTTATTGCTAAAACACCTCAAAATCAAGTCCTATTACAATCTCCCCTTTTCAAAATTAACTCTATCCTCAGAGTTGGAAGGAGGGAAATTCACTTTGCAAAACACTAAGATCAACCCATGATGCATCCTCTACTGGATAGTTCTGCCACTTAACCAAAACTTCCACAATGTCTCTTTTTCTCAGATGTTTGACACGCGTATCTAGCACTAAGTCTGGTTCTACTGTCAATGTTCCGTCATCTTTTAACTTAGAGTTGTCCTATAAAACATGATGCACGTTAGGAACATACTTTTTCAACAAATTCACATGAAATACAGGATGCACTTTGACATGAGAAGGCAATTCCAATTTGTAAGCTAATGAACCAATGCGCTTCAAAATTTTAAATGGCCCAACAAATCGTGGAGACAATCTCTTATCCTTTCCAAGAATCAAATGAGACTTCTCGGGAATAACCTTTAAGAAAACCATATCACCAGTTTCATACTCTACAACACGATGTTTCTTGTCATAATACAATTTGTGTTTCTTTTGAGCTTCTCTAATATTCCCCCTGATTTTGGCCAACTCGTTATCCATTTTCTCAAGCATCTCACGTGACAGTTCTACCTTATTCCTCGAGTTAAGAAAATTAATAGGTGTGTGACAGTTATAGCCATACATTGCCTCAAACGGAGTCATCCTAATAGATGAATGATATGAACTGTTGTATGCAAATTCAACCAAAGGCAAATATTCATTCCAATTAGATTGGTTTTCATTGACATACATTCGTAACATATCTTCTAAAATACGATTCACTCTCTCCGTTTCCCCATCTGTTTGAGGATGAAAAGCAGTAGACATGCGTAACTGAGTACCTATAGAGTCAAAAGTCACTCTCCAGAAATGAGAAGTGAACTTAGAATCTCTGTCAGACACTATGCTCTTGGGCATTCCATGCAAACAAAATATCTCTTTCACAAACAATCGTGCAATGGTCAAAGCAGTATCAGTTATTTTTACAGGAAAGAAGTGAGCTTGTTTTGTGAGTCTATCTACCACCACAAAGATCGAGTCATACCTCCACGAGTAGTAGGAAGTCTAATGATAAAGTCCATGGATATAGACTCCCACTTCTGTAAAGGAATGTCTAAGGGTTGAAGGTCACCAAGCATCCTCTTAAGTTCAATTTTAACTTGTTGACATTGAAAGCATTCACGCACATAATTCTTAACATCCAATTTCATACGCGGCCAAAAGAATGAACTTTTAATCTTTTCATATGTCTTATTCAATCCAGGATGACCAGAAAAAGGTGAATTATGACACTCATGCAGAATTTGACTCTTAAAAGCAGAATTTGTAAGAATACACAAGCAGTCATAATAATACAGATTTCCCTTATACAAGTGATATCTGTTCTCATACATCTCACCAATATTCTCACGCAAGAATTTCAAAATAGGCACATAAAAGGAATCATTTTCAACTTCAGCATGAATCTCATCAATCAAATTGGACCGCACAACAGTCAACAAATTACACATGGGCCTATGACTCAATGCATCTGCAACTTTATTTTCTTTTCCACACAAATACTTCAAATCAAAATCATACTCAGCCAACAATTCAATCCATCTCCTTTGTCTGTTGTTTAACAATGGCTGAGTAAAAATATACTTCAAGCTTTGATGATCAGTACGCAATTCAAATTTGACACCAAGCAAAAGATGATGCCAATGTTTCAATCCATGAACAATAGCAAGAATTTCTAGATCATGTGTTGCATAGTTCAATTCATGTCGTCTTAATTTCCTCGACTCATATGCAACCACTCAGAAATCTTTAACACTAGGTTGGTAATGGGACACTTTTATGTCCTGGGACACTTTTATGTCCTGGGACACTTTTATGTCCTGTTAAGTGACCATTTTCCTTGAATTATGTCAAGAGTTTCAAAATGGATTTTGAGGTTCTATCTATCTAGAAAGTTTTCTCATGAGCTGAAAAAAACTCGACATTTTTTTTGGAATATCAATTCCATCTTTAACCTTGTCCTTGCACAACATTTCACAACCTAAACTGTGTGAAAAAACGGATCCTGTTTTTGGCTTTTTTCAACTTTTTGCAACTATACCACTCTAGAATTCATGTTTGTGAGGTCTATAATGCTAGAGAACTATCTTTAGTAGTCCTCAACATGTCCTGATGCTTCTAGGGAGAAATAAATGTTAAAGTTGTAAGTTATGACCAAATTATAAAAATTGTCAAATCTTGTTTTTTAGCCAATTTTAGCTCTTCTATGATTTTTTTGGTGTCTTTCATGATATCCAAATGCAGTTTTGATTTTCTATGTCGCATATTGTAACATAAAGCTAATATTCCTTGAGTTTTGGGGCACCTAATATCCTATTTTGCATAGTAGACAATGATGATTGATTTTTTCAATCATAGAAGAAAATGAAACATTCTAGTATATTACGTATAGCTTTTTCAATATTGTTAGTTTCTTGTGACAACTACATGCATTTTGTAGGTAGTAACCATATCTAGTCATAAGGATCAAATTTGGCTAGATATTGAATAGTTTCTATGGGATTCTACAACTCATAATGTTGAACCCAGTTTTTTCATGTTTGCTTTATTTAGCACTTCATCTTTGTCCCCAAGATTCCCCTTGGTAAGAGATGTATTATTGTTTTGACATGCTCCATGGCTCCTGATGAACCTAAAGGACAATAGGGAACTAAGAAAACATGCATATATTATTTTTATTGAGCGTGGCTATAGAAACTTTGATGATAGGTTTGCAAAATGGTAAAAATTCAACTTTTTGTACCTATTTCTTTTGGCAAAACAAAAAATAGTGAGTGGGAAGCAATCATATGTTTTGATCACCAGCCCATTGAAGTTAACTAGGGAATTTATCTCGAACCCTACAAAAATCCCTAATCTTATTTTTATGCAACAAAACGTAAGAAATGACTGTTTTAATGAAAATGTACTGGTCCATCAACTTTGGAGGCTTGGTGTGACCAAAAGATGAGAAATTTTACAAGTTTCTTATTTTTCCCATGTGTAGTAGGCCTTGAACTATAACCTCATGAAAGGATTTTACAAAATGAGTGGATCTACTATGGTTTTGGAGGTTTTTTTCAAAACCCTAAAAGGACACTTTTATGTCTTGCTAGGTTACCAACCTAGTGTTAATGTGTGCTCTCTCATATTGTGCTAGACCCATAAAGTTTCTCACATCCCTTAATGACTTAGGTGTTGGCCACTCCACAATAGTCTTAACTTTGTCAAGATCAATGTGAATCCCCTCTTTAGAAATCACTCTTCCCAAGTACACAATCTGATCCTTTGCAAAAGAACACTTACTTGCTTTGGCATACAATTTATGTTCACCCAAAACCTCAAATGTTTTCTTTAAGTGCAATGCATGATCTTCTTCATTCTTAGAATACACAAAAATATCATCAAAGAATACCCAAATGAAGTCATCAAGATACGGGTGAAAAATATTATTTATTAAGCACATGAAAGTTGCTGGTGCAATAGTCAAACCAAAAGCAAGAACTGTAAATTCATAATGCCCATAACGCGTATGAAAATCAGTCTTTGGAATGTCCTCGGTCTTGGTGTGGATTTGATGGTAGCCAGAACGAAGGTCAAACTTTGAAAATATTGTGGCACCACTGAAATGGCTAAGCAATTCATGTATGTGAGGAAGAGGATATTTGTTCTTAATGGTCTGTTTGTTTAATCGCCTGTAGTCAATGCACAGTACTACCATCCTTTTTCTTTTGGAATAACACAGGACTACCCCAAGGAGATACACTAGGTTTAATGAAACACTTTTTCAAAAGATCATCAAGTTGTATCTTGAGATCTTTAAGCTCATCAATGTTGAACCTGTATGGAGCCCTTGAATAAGGTGTTGCTCCTGGATATAGATCTATGGCATGGTCTACCACTCTAGGCGGAGGCATACCAGGAAGATCGTCCGGGAACACATCCTTAAATTCATGTAAGAGATACTCTACAAATTCTGGATTTGTTTCTTTCTGTTTATTCCCGGATTCTTCTTTAATCTCGTTAGCAAACACAAGAAATGTCTCACACCCTTGTCTCGCCCCCCTCAAAAGTTTCATGGCAGAAATCAGAAGTGATTTTTAGTATTTCTCTCCTCAGCTTTAATCGCATGACCATCTCTATTTTTAAAAACCAATTCACCCCTCTCACAATCAATCAATGCATGATTCACAGCCAACCAATCCATTCCCAGAATTACCTCCCGTTCACCCATGCCAATAACATAAAATTCTCCCGAACGTTTCTCTTTAATGTTCAGCAAAAAAGGTAAGTTTTGAATATGACCCTGTGTATAATGTTTCTTCCCATTGGCCAATTCTCCAGGTCTCCTAACGTGGGAATCAAAATTCAATTTCAAGGTCTAGCTTCGCAAGCTTGTTAGACATAAAACAATGCATACTACCCGAATCAATGAGAAAATTCACAATTTCAGTTCCTATCTTACCATGAATTCTTATAACGGATGCCCTTAAATGATGAACAGACGTTGTCATAAATTTCATAGGAATTTCAGAGCACTTACCTTCCTCGCTCGCTTCCTCAATCGTGGTGTCCATCGCATTCATATTGGCTTTCATTCGTGCAAGAACCGCCTGATCGATCTCCTTATTTGGGCATTCGAACGTCTTGTGACCTTGCTCATCGCAAAGGAAACATAACCCAAATTTCCTTGCTCGTTTTAGAAAAGCAGGATCATGTTGCCACCGCAACGGTTGTCGTCTTCTTTGATTCTGATTTGCATCATTCTGACCCAAATTTTGATTGCGGTTGTTTACAGCATTCTGATTTGTATTCTGATTTCGATTGAAATTCTGATTCTGATTTGAAAAATTATTAGGTTGTCTTCTCTGATTATTTGTAAAATTCCTTTGGGGAAATTCAGTGTTTGTCTGAACAGGCCTATTCTGCGTTCTATGCCCGGTAGATATAATTCTGCTTGGAGTAGAGTTGCGGCTCTCATACTTCACCTTCTTCTCATAATTTTCGGCCTTCGCAATAGCATCCAGAAAATCGGTAGCCCCCGCACCCTTTACTTGATAATACAGATCTTTGCGCAGTCCTTCGATAAATTTGTTTGTCAACGCCTCTCCTTCTACTTTAGGTGCATACTTGTGAAGTCGCATGAACTTCTCCTTATACTCATGTACAGTAAGACTTGGCTCGTCCTCAGGTTGCTGCTGAAACTTGTAAAACTCCATCTTTTTATCTATTTCATAGTGTGGAGAACAGTACCTTTTATACGCTTGCGTTTTAAACTCCTCCCAAGTGATTGGAGTAACCTTTGTTCACTGTTTAAGGTATGCTTTCCACCAAAGCTTTGCGGTTTGTCGAAGATGAACAACAGCAACCTTTGCTTTTGCTTCTTCAGAGAACTTCTTCAATGCAAAATAATCTTCTTACTCTTCAATCCATGCTTCGAGATCTTCGCCAGTTTTCTCGATGCCATTAAACTCGTTAATCTTTGCCTTCTTGAAGACTTGCTGCAAAGCTGCCCTTTCAAAATCTTCATCTCCATCTTCTTCATCACGTCTCCTTCTTCGTCCTCTCCTTTCATTAGTTTCCTCTTCGCCGTCATTCCATTCTCTTCCGTGTTGATGACCTCGACGTCCATCACCACCGTTCCCACCATCACCATCTCCATCATCACCACCGCCAGGTGCCACAGCGCCGACACGATGATTATTGTTTCTTGGTGGAATAGCATGGTTTCCGTCTTCTTGTTCGCCATGAAGCTCCACATAGATATCAGGGTCTCGTGCTGCTTTGCCCCACAGAGCCTTAGTACGCTCCCGATTTGAAATTTCCAGATCTTCTCGTAGTCGCCGAATCAGGTCTTCTTGTTCCTTTATCTTCTTCTCGTATTCGTCCATGTCCAGAATCAACCGCTTGCTCTGATACCAATTGTCACAGGAACAAAATAATAGAGATAGACAGCAAAAGATAGGGAAAGAGATCTTTGTATTGATGGATTTTTGCAGAGTTTTGATACAACAGTGAAGCAATAGAATATATGGACACACTTCGTTGTACGGAGCTCGAATCTCCCGACCACCCCCGAGCTTCATTTCGCTTGCATGCAGCGTCTCACTCGCACTCGCAGAAGAAGAGATCAGTGAATGATCCCCAAAACGCACCACCCATGTTTCTATTCTGATTTTTCCTCCAAAAGCATGCGACCTCTCAAAATAGTTGCTTTTCTATTTTTGGCGTTCCGTCGACTCGACTTGCGCGCCAAGTATACCTGCGAGAATAAGATAAGAACGTGATCACGAAGCGATCCGTAAAGGTTATATTTTAAAAACTTCTTTTCAGCTGTCTTCAACTGAACATAACTCCCAAACAGAGCCAAAACAGTCCAAGTCCGTCTCACACAATCTTGTTGCCCTTGTTGCGTTCTTTGACGGCTATGTGATGGAAAATTTCCATAGCCTGCTCTGATTTTCTAAAAATCAACCTGCAAAACAGCATTTTCTACAAAAACGATGCAAAAACAACAAATCCCACTTTTTTCTTAATCTTTGGCCCTCAATGAGCATCAAAACATCAAAATCTCTAAAGACTCAGAGATTCATACAAAACTTTTCCAAAATCCCACGTTAACACCTTCAAACATGTCCCAGAAAGTGCCTTCCGGATCAAAAATTTTTATTGGACGGAAACAATCCACACATCCTTCTACACACTGGACTAACTTTAAAACGACTAAAACTTCCTAGAAAAGCAAAATTTATTGCTAAAACACCTCAAAATCAAGTCCTGTGATAGTATAAATTCTATATAAATATCCAACTAATCTAAGGATTTATATGAATGGCTATCTAAATAAGCAATGATATTTTAATTATGTAGATGCCTCTCATAGGTCTATGTTTATATAATATCTCCATCACTATATTCTAACTACCTTAGAGATAACATAATTATTATCATGCAATATCAATATCATAGCTTGTGGATGTTATTATATAATATCATGCCTAATTGTTAATATTCTAGGTACATACGTCAATGGTTTATCAGTTATATATTCTAGGTATGTGTAGAAATGTACTTGCAGTTCAAGGTTATACTTTAGTCCCCTGTATGGAAACTTTTATCTTGCTACTCGTCACAAGTATATTTCTAGTCTTGATATATTTTATGCATATGATTCTATACAATATCAGTTTTTATGTTTTTTGCATATGCTTCTATCTACTAAGAATATTGCATGATCAGTTTGGTCTCATAGATCATTTTGTCCTTTTAAAGAAATTTAATATAACATTTCAGTTTATCTCTCTCTCTCTCTCTCTCTCTCTCTCTCTCTCTCTCTCTCTCTCTCTCTCTCTCCAGCACACACGCACGCACCATTCACACACACAATAACTGGTCAGATACACATTTGGATATGTAGTATATTTAAAAATATTCCATATATAGCCATTAAGGTCTCAATATTTATTAGTACATACATGTAGATAGCCATTGAGGCAAGAGGATTAGAATCATTATGGCTCTTAGAGAAAGGGTATCATCACTATCCTTGAATCAAGGGGTGTCATACCTATTTTAGAATTTGGGCTTTATATTCCAATGTCCCTATAGAGTTAGACTAGTAGTGGTACCATTATTGATACTAGTGGTACCATTATTATTATCACACATAGCTAGTCGTTAATATTCTAGGTACATATAATGAAAATGGTTAATGAGATATATATTTCTATGTCACTATCCATCCAGATTAGGGGTATGATAACTTCTATAGGTTATTGTTTTGATATTGTTTGGCAAATATTGTACTATTCTATCATCTTTCTATATAAATGTTCAATTTTAAATATGGTTTCATGCCTCACTATATTCCAACTCCCTAGGGTTACCATTGAGTAGCGTTAAATGGTAACCTTGCATTTGCACTACATTTCTACTCAAATGTATATATTTTTTATCAAAGTTTTAACCTAGTGTTCATTCTCTCTTTCCGTAATAGCCTTTTTCCATACAAACACCTTACCCTTCTTAGATCTTTATGCATTTACATCATATTTCTCTCTTCATGCTAAATGTAAATAGTAAAATTAATTCTACTCTCTTAGTTTTTTACTGTATATTCTTTTAACTAATTACCTATACTAATTGAAATAGCTATCTACATCCCATAATTTGTAAATAAATAATTTATGGGCACTTATCTTACCCATCTTCTCTCAAGGGTAGGGTTAACCTTGTAGGCCTTCCCTTCCCCACCACTATGTGACCCAACTCTTGGATCATTTACTTGTGATGGTCAACAAATTTTAAATATAATGTATATCCCCAATAAATCAAACTTTATTGAAGCCTACCTCATTTGTTTAAGGTGGATTCTCTTTTGAAAAAAGCATGCTACACCTTGGATGCATGCTAAAGGGCCCCCTACAAGGAGACTTGGTTCAAAAGGTGTTTTGGATGCATCTTGAACGCCTTAGCTCGTGGGTATACTTGAGGAACACTCCAAAATCAGCTTAAACACTTTGAGAAGGTCAACTTTGCCTTTTACAGCACCCAATTCTGAGTTACAGGCTGAAAGTTATGGTGAAAACAAGGTGCTGCGGACACTGTTACTGCAGGTCAAAGTTACAATCAGGTAAACCACAAAGGTGAAAAGTTTTCTTGACTTCTCCAACATTCTAATGTGGAGGGGTCGTCTCAAGATGCTTCCAGAGACACAACAAACAGGATGGGGACACTCTGCAGGAGCCACTGGAGGGACATCATGGTGGGGCCCACATACATTATCAACCCTTATGGAGCCTCCACGACTTAAAAGGCTATTTTTAATGAAAAAATAAGTCCCTTATTTGCATAATTGAAGGAATGGTCAAAAGGGAACCTAACTATGGTTAATTACCTACCTTAGTCAAGTTTAACCTAACCCAAGATCTTGTACAGCTATAAAAAGGCCCTTTGGCAAGCACAAAAATACACACACCTACTCCATTGCTGCAAATATGCTCCTCTAAGGTTAGGGAAGCCCTAATCTCTCTCTCCTCTTGTCTCCCTATCCATTTCCTAAGCTCGCTATCATAAGCGGCACCATAGAGAGCATCAATATGCTATTGCTGCCATTCTCTTGCAAACATTTCTCTTATCATACTCATCCCTAAATAAGGATTGTAGATTCTATATGAGAGCAAGGATATCAAGTTCAATGATCTATCTCATGGTTTGATCAACAAATTGTTGCAATTGGGGTGTCGTCGTCACACTTTTCCTCTAAACGCATGTAAAATTGGTAAGCCTATCTTGGCAGCTTCTCATATTTTGTGCTCATTGGGTTGCTTGTTTGTTGAGAAAGTTTTTTGTGCACCATGGTGTCTATTTGCTTGTCTTCTCTCCTTATGTTGTGTGTAAGTAAGTCTTGGGGCTGCATAGATGGAGAAGAGCTCTCTATGCATGCCGCCTTATGTGTGTAAGTAGTCTCTTCTTTTGGGAAAGGAAAGGAGTTGTCAAGTATTTGTGCATTATGGTGTTTTGAGTTTTGAGGTTTTGTGCTTGCTTTTCTTAGAAGTATATGATCACTAATATGGTGAAGGTCAATTTTTGCATGTGAGTTTGTGCAGTGTTCAAAGGGATTGCTTAAGGAGTGTGTGTTGAATGGTTGAAGGGCATTTTGTGTTGAAGCACATAAGGAAGGTGTGTGTGTGTGTGTGTGTGTGTGTGTGTGTGTGTGTGTGTGTTGTATATGGTTTGTTTTGGTTTCCTTCTTTCTCCATAAAAGAGGGTGGTGCCCCTAAGAAATATGCGTGTGTAGGGTCTCACGGAGTGGTTGTCTGGTGGGAGCCTTGAGTTGAGCCGCATTTCAAAAAATCCGCTCTCATAAAAGTGGTGCCCCCACGGAGGAACTTTCCTAATTGCCTTGTATTCTCCTCATGAACAATAGAGTTGCACCATATGCTTTTCATTTTTCACAACGCATCAGAATTAACATTTGTGTAGATCGCAATTTTTTTTACCAACAACGCATTGTTTTTATGTTTGGAGCAGAAAGACTTGGTGAAATCTTGGCATCTCCAAATCCCATCATTCTTCCATTCATTAATTATGATGATTCATTTGAATTCCATGTTTTTATTTTGTTTTGAGGCAGGGACAAGAGGCGCTTAGATAGCGATCCACTCAAAGGAAACTTTCTTCAAGAGAAAGAAAAAGGAGAACACATTGTCACATGAACCGACCTGGAGCTGCTTCTCCTTTTACACCCATAGCTCGTCAATCTGTGCACATCATAATTGCTACAAAATTTAGATTTCAAGCAACCATTAGGAGAATTTTTGGACCCACTCGCCTTAATGAAATTAATGCCTCAATCAACCCTTTTATTTTGCCTATGATAAATTATGAACTAACACTTGATGTATATATTTTCATTTTGATGTGATCACTCATCGTAGTCAAAACTTTGTGGTACACAAGCCTCCTTGTATTGTAAAAATGTCAAGCACTTTTCCTACCTTTCATTCTAAAAATGGTGAGGATGCACAAGAATTTTTGGATAATTTGGAGATGGCACACCTCATCTCTGGGAGAGATCAAGAAGAGGTAAAGCTGCGTGCTTTTCCACTCGTTCTCAAAGGGGAGGCTAAGGCATGGTACGAGGCCTTGCAACCTCAAAACAAAACCAATTGGGAGAGGCTACGTGCAATTTTTCTTGCCAAATTTGGGCAAGGAGATACTCCAGAGGGTCTTTGGAATTGTCTACTTCAACATAAACAGGTATTCCTTGAAGACTACCCATCTTATGAGGCCCTTTTCCTTAACCTATGGGATAGATGGGAGGCTACCTTACAAAACCAAGGTGGTGCACCAAACTTTCTAAAGAAAGATAGGTTCATGGCTGGCTTGTATCCAATTTTGAAGACCAAGGTAGAGTTAAAATTCCCATCAACATTTGAGGAAGCACGTGAGGTGGCCATGGTCAAATTCAAGAAGTTAAATTTTCAAGCACATAGAACAAGGGACCTAAATGAAGTCATTGAGAAGGATTCTTCACCAAGCATGGGAGCACAAGTTAGGGGCTCTCTTGCCCAAACTTCACAAATAGGGGAAGGATCACAACAAGAGATCTTGCAAAGATTAACTCAACAACTAGAGAGTCTCACCTTGAATCTAGTGCAGGGCCTACCCCAACAACGACAACCAAGAGAAGGGAATCGCAATCAACGACGTCAAGCACAAGAGTTGAGATGCTGGAATTGCAATGAAGTTGGTCATGGCATGTATAATTGCCCTCACCCTCGAAGGCTTCCAGGGGACATATACCCTCCTAGACCCCCTCCGCTCATGGTGCAGCAAGAGCATGCTCAAGCCCCGCAAATTCTTCGTCGACCACCACCACCTCCAGTGGCAAACATCCCTCCTGTCCCACCAGTGGAGGAAGAGAGATGAGTAAACGTCATAAAGCTGGAAGAGGGGATAGAGGTGAGCCCTATACATTTTGATGTTATGCCAGCAGAAAAGCGCACAAGAGCACACAACAAGGATGAAGACACAAGGAATGAAGAGTCAGAACCTGCAAGGAAGGAGAGGAAGAAAAAGTCAAAGAAGGAGGAAGGAGGCAAGAAGCAGAGGTCAAGGCGAAGGGAGATCGGCATCAATGATTTTCCATTAGGAAAGAATATGGAACCCTACAACATCTTAGAAGATTTGCAAACTCAAAAGCCCAATATTTCTTGGCCTCAACTCCTACATCTATCACCCAAGGTGAGAAAGCACTGGTCCAAACTTGTAAGCACAAGACTCCCAAGAAAGAAAGAAAAGGTGACAGTAAAGGAATTGACTTCAAAGCCACAACAAGATGTGGAACCTATTGTAGATGCTTATGTAAGGGGTAGGAAGGTATCCAATGTGTATGTTGATGGTGGAGCACAAATGTGTGTGATCACGGAAAGAGCCATGAATAGACTAGGGCTTGAAATCACTAAATCCTCTAATTGTCAAGCTAGGCTGGCCAACAATGCAAGTGTGAAGTGCCTAGGGATCATCGAGAATGTAAAAGTTTCTGTATGTAATATAGATGCACGTGTGGACATGTATGTTATGCCAGCCAAGGGGGAGGGCTATCCCATCATCCTAGGGAGGCCTTGGCTCATTGCTGTGAATGCAGATCAAAAATGGGGACGAGGACAATTGATTCTCAAAAAGGGGCAACATGTAGTATACGATTGGCATGAAGGAAAGCAGCTCGACATCAACTATGAGACCACGGCTGATGAAGAAAGTGAAGAGAGTTTTGGCTCAAGCGACGAGGAAAGTTCAACCACTACATCCAATAGCGAAGAAGAATCATCTTTGGAGGTAATGGGAATCATCTTCAACACATCAAAAACTCCATCAATAGAGGTTGACCCAACAAAGGAGCAAACAAAGGATGACAAAGGTGACCACAAGCACTTTGAAGACTTTGAGAGGATGCTTGCAAAAGATCTTACCCCTGAGGAGAAGCGGTCCTACATCGATATGCTCAAGAGGTATCCCAATTTGTTTATCACTGATTACTCACAAATTAGAGGTGTGGATGTTATAGAGCATGGCATAGAATTAAAACTAGGTACTAAACCTGTGGCTCAAAAGCTAAGGCGCCTAGGAAAAATACAACAGGAGGCACTTTTGACAGAGGTTAACCGACTCCTCAAAGCTGGTTTCATTTACCCTGTGTCTAACTCTGAGTGGGTGTCCCCAATTGTAGTAACCCCTAAAAAGAACGGAAAATGGAGGGTCTGTGCTGACTACAAACCGCTCAATGCTGCAACAAAGAGGGATCATTTTCCTCTTCCTTTCCAAGATGAAATCTTAAACGAAGTAGCCGGCTATGAATGTTACACAGTGTGTGATGGGTATTCAGGGTATTTTCAAATCAGAATAGCAGAAGAAGATCAGTTAAAAACCACTTTCATCACACCTTGGGGTTGCTTTGCCTATAGAGTGATGCCATTTGGGCTCACAAATGCTCCTAGTACCTTTATAAGGTTTACAACTCTTGTCTTTCAGCCCTTCTTTGGAAAGTCAATTAGGGTTTTTATGGATGACTTCTGTATCTATAGTAGCCAAAGACTTCATTGCCAAAAAACTGAGGAGGGGCTTAGGAGGCTTCATCAATTTGGGGGACAGCTTAATCCTGAGAAGTGTCACATTGCAGAGTCACAAGTGGTATTGCTAGGTCATGTGGTTTCTTTGCAAGGAATTCAAGTGGATCCATCAAAAGTAAATGCTCTCTTGTCACTACAACCACCAACAACAACCAAGGAGCTCATGACTTTCAACCACAAAGTAAGGTACATGTCTCGTTTCATTCACCTTCTAGCGGAAGCTATTGCACCTTTGCACAAGCTAGCAAACAAACCTACATTTGAATGGAGAGAGGAACACGAATTATGCTTTACTGAAGTAAAGGGTATTCTCAACTCTCTTCCAACAATAATGCCACCAAATCCAAAGGATACATATTACATCACGCCAAGTGTAGGAATGGAGGCCATCGGTGTAGTTCTCATTCAAATAGACCCAAAAACATGCTACATGAGGCCAGTATACTTTGCAAGCAAAGTCATGACCACTGCAGAGAAGGGCTACACCGATATGGAGAAGGTGGTATTCACAATTATGTTTGTGGTAAGAAAGTTCCGATCATATCTCTTACCTGCACCATTTGTCATTCTCACCATGGAAAACAATTTACCATATGTTGTGCAACACATGAGCCTCTCATCTAGGATAGCCAAATGGGTTCTAGAACTTCAAGAGTTCGAATACACTTTTCTTGTGGAAGATAGCACAAGGGCAGGTCTTGCAGACATTCTCACATACAAAGTGAGAGAAAGGAAAGAGTCACCAAAGGCAGGAGACAAAGCTACACCACAAAATAATGAGGAGGAGATGGACAATGCACACATTTTGTGCTTTGATGGAGCTTACCGACGACAACACGATCAGGCAGCAGGGGGGGTTCTTATTCTAAGTCCACAAAGGGAAGTTCTTGTTAAGAAAGGTATCACCTTGGAAAATGTTCATTCTAATAATGAGGCTGAGTATGTCACCTTAAAGTTGGGGCTTGAAGAATGCAGAAAACTTGGCATCGAAAGACTTATAATAAGAGGTGATTCCTTACTAGTTATTAGGCAAATCCAAGGGATATGGAAGTGCAAGAACCCTACTCTAGTGGAGTGGCTTAGACAGGTGAAGGCTTCAATAAAGAACTTTGAAGCTACACAGGTACAGCATGTTGTGAGAACCCTCAACAAGGAAGCAGATTATCTCGCCAATGAGAAACTTCAGATCATGGTGGGAGGTGTGAAGCTCTACGAACCAAAGTACCAAGGCCAAGAGGAATTGAAGGACATCATATTTTTCCTCCAAATTGGTGAGTGCCCTAAACACTTGGATAAAGTGCAAAGGCATAGGTTGGTAAAAAAGGCAACTCCTTACCAACTCATAGGAGATGATCTGTATCATAAAGGGAAAGATTTGGTGCTAAGAAGGGTGCCCTCTGTTCAAGAAATAGAGAGAATCCTCTTTACGTGCCATGATGATGTCTGTGGGGGTCATTTTTCTCATCATATTACAAATAGGAAGATTTTGCAAGCAGGGTTTGTTTGGCCAAGTCTACACCGTGATGTCCAGCATTGGTGTAAGTCATGTAAAGGTTGTCAGATTGCTGGAGATCGACGACTCACTTACGAACCTCGAGTTCCAATAATTTTGTATGGTCCTTCTGAGAAGTGGGGTGTGGATGCAATAGGCCCCTTACCTCGCACATCTACCGGGAAGGTCTTCATCATTGTGGGAGTAGATTACATGACATGATGGGCGGAGGCAGCAAGTACAACACGAATTACAGCCGAGGAGGTATCAAAATTTATCTTTGATCACATATGCAGTAGATTCGGCACACCATTAGAGATTTTGTCAAATCGTGGTCCAGGGTTTAGAGCAGAGCTCCTAGATAATCTTTTGGCAAAGTTAAAAGTCAAACATTTGCATTCTACACCTTACTACCCTCAGTGCAATGGGTTGGTTGAAAAGGTGAATGGAATGATATGTAAGATCATTTCTAAGCAGGTTGCGGATCGACCAAACGACTGGGATCGTCATTTGACCGCAGCTCTATGGGCATACAGAACATCTTTCAAGGTATCCACTCAATTCACTCCTTTTCATTTGGTATATGGATAGGAGGCACTCCTTCCTATTGAGGTGGAGATTGCAAGCCTACGCATTCTCTCACGGGGAGCAAAGAGGCCAAAAGAAGCTTTGCAGGAAATAATTTTAGATCTTCAACAACTTGAGCTTGATAGAGAAGAGTCCATCGACTATTACATTGCCCAAGCCACAAGCCAAAGGGACAAAATCAACAAGAAGCTCAAGGGGAAAGGATTGAAGGAAGGTATGTTGGTTCTTCGCTATGATAACCGACTTGATACTCGACTTGAAAAAAAGTTTTTGCAAAGATGGGAGGGAACTTTCATGATAAAAACAAAGTTTGGGAATGGTAGTTACAGATTAGCAGATTTATCAGGAAAACTCCACAAGACCAGAGTCAATGGATGGAGATTAAAGCCCTACTTTCAACGTATCAATCCGTTGATAGGAAGTCATCTATCTACATCGTCTAAGCTCCAAATTGGCATGGCTCCGTTCGGCTTGGCAAATGCTCCACCTATTTTTAAAGCTTTGATGTGCAAAGAAGAACCAGCCTTGGAATCTCAACATACCCAAGGCAACCCTCCCATCTCCGATTTATGGGATTGAGGTAATGAAAAGCAGGTCTAATGGAGTAAAAGAGTGTATATCACTCCTCCTTTTTTTAGAAAAATAAGAAAAAAAGAAAAAAAGAAGAAAAAAAAAGAAAAAAAAAGAAAGAAAAGAAAAAGGAAAAAACTCTTTTGTTTCATCTAGGAGCATGAATGATCCTAGATGAAGGGGGAGGGCTAATATGAGTAGCGTTAAATGGTAACCTTGCATTTGCACTACATTTCTACTCAAATGTATATATTTTTTATCAAAGTTTTAACCTAGTGTTCATTCTCTCTTTCCGTAATAGCTTTTTTCCATACAAACACCTTACCCTTCTTAGATCTTTATGCATTTACATCATATTTCTCTCTTCATGCTAAATGTAAATAGTAAACTTAATTCTACTCTCCTAGTTTTTTACTGTATATTCTTTTAACTAATTACCTTTACTAATTGAAATATCTATCTACATCCCATAATTTGTAAATAAATAATGTATGGGCACTTATCTTACCCATCTTCTCTCAAGGGTAGGGTTAACCTTGTAGGCCTTCCCTTCCCCACCACTATGTGACCCAACTCTTGGATCATTTACTTGTGATGGTCAACAAATTTTAAATATAATGTATATCCCCAATAAATCAAACTTTATTGGAGCCTACCTCATTTGTTTAAGGTGGATTCTCTTTTGAAAAAAGCATGCTACACCTTGGATGCATGCTAAAGGGCCCCCTACAAGGAGATTTGGTTCAAAAGGTGTTTTGGATGCATCTTGAATGCCTTAGCTCGTGGGTATACTTGAGGAACACTCCAAAATCAGCTTAAACACTTTGAGAAGGTCAACTTTGCCTTTTACAGCACCCAATTCTGAGTTACAGGCTGAAAGTTATGGTGAAAACAAGGTGCTGCGGACACTGTTACTGCATGTCAAAGTTACAATCAGGTAAACCACAAAGGTGAAAATTTTTCTTGACTTCTCCAACATTCTAAAATACCAATGGGGAGTTAAAAACCACTTGCATGTGGAGGGGTCGTCTCAAGATGCTTCCAGAGACACAACAAACAGGATGGGGACACTCTGCAGGAGCCACTGGAGGGACATCATGGTGGGGCCCACATACATTATCAACCCTTATGGAGCCTCCACGACTTAAAAGGCTGTTTTTAATGAAAAAATAAGTCCCTTATTTGCATAATTGAAGGAATGGTCAAAAGGGAACCTAACTATGGTTAATTACCTACCCTAGTCAAGTTTAACCTAACCCAAGGTCTTGTACAACTATAAAAAGGCCCTTTGGCAAGCACAAATATACACACACCTACTCCATTGCTGAAAATAAGCTCCTCTAAGGTTAAGGAAGCCCTAATATCTCTCTCCTCTTGTCTCCCTATCCATTTCCTAAGCTCGCTATCATAAGCGGCACCATAGAGAGAGCATCAATATGCTATTGCTACCATTCTCTTGCAAACATTTCTCTTATCATACTCATCCCTAAATAAGGATTGTAGATTCTATATGAGAGCAAGGATATCAAGTTCAATGATCTATCTCATGGTTTGATCAACAAATTGTTGCAATTGGGGTGTCGTCGTCACACTTTTGCTCTAAACGCATGTAAAATTGGTAAGCCTATCTTGGCAGCTTCTCATATTTTGTGCTCATTGGGTTGCTTGTTTGTTGAGAAAGTTTTTTTTGCACCATGGTGTCTATTTGCTTGGCTTCTCTCCTTATGTTGTGTGTAAGTAAGTCTTGGGGCTGCATAGATGGAGAAGAGCTCTCTATGCATGCCGCCTTATGTGTGTAAGTAGTCTCTTCTTTTGGGAAAGGAAAGGAGTTGTCAAGTATTTGTGCATTATGGTGTTTTGAGTTTTGAGGTTTTGTGCTTGCTTTTATTAGAAGTATATGAGCACTAATATGGTGAAGGTCAATTTTTGCATGTGAGTTTGTGCAGTGTTCAAAGGGATTTCTTAAGGAGTGTGTGTTGAATGGTTGAAGGGCATTTTGTGTTGAAGCACATAAGGAAGATGTGAGTGTGTGTGTGTGTTGTATATGGTTTGTTTTGGTTTCCTTCTTTCTCCATAAAAGAGGGTGGTGCCCCTAAGAAATATGCGTGTGTAGGGTCTCACGGAGTGGTTGTCTGGTGGGAGCCTTGAGTTGAGCCCCATCTCAAAAAATCCGCTCTCACCATTATTAATCATTATCAGCATAATATCGATATAATAGCTGGAATATATCATTATTATCATGCATAATCATTACTATTATGGTATATATAAAAAATGACCTTTTAAAAAATAAGAAATGTACAATCTACTCTTTGGTGGGAGAACAAGTTTATTGACAATACCAATGAGATTATTAGATCATATACCCTTTGCCGGGAGAACAAGTTTATTGACAATACCAATGAGATTATTAGATATACTATCATTGAAACTAGTGGTATATCCTATGTCACTATCCAACTGGACAAGGTTCTTCATAACTCTCTCTCTCTCTCTCTCTCTCTCTCTCTCTCTCTCTCTCTCTCTCTCTCTCTCTCTCTCTCTCTCTCTAGCACACACAACGCACAAACACACCCACAATAATTTCTCAAATACACATATGGATATCTTGCATATTTAAAAATATTCCATATATATCCATTAGAATTCTCAATATTTATGATTACATACATGTAGAGAGTCATCGAGGCAAGAGGATTAGAATCATTATGGCTCTTAGAGAAAGGGTGTCATCACTATCCTTGAATCAAGGGGTGTCATACCTCTTTTAGAATTTGGGTTATGTATTCCAATGTCCCTATCCAGCTAGACTAGTAGTGCTAGCATTATTGATACTAGTGGTACCATCATTATTATCACACATAGCTAGTCGTTAATATTCTAGGTGCAATTATTATTATATTGCATACTCATTAATATTAGAGGTATATATAAGAAATGGCCTTTTCTTAAAAGAAATGTAAAATCTACCCTTTGGCGGGAGAACAAGTTTATTGACAATATCAATGAGATTATTAGATTGACTATCATTGAAACAAGGGGTATATCTTATGCCACTATCCATCTAGACAAGGTTCTTCATAACTCTAGAAAAGTAGAGTGTAAATTCTACATAATTATCCAACTAATCTAAGGATTTACATGAATCATGGCTATCTGAATAAGCAATAATATTTAGAAATGTGCCATAAATAGACTTGAAGGTCTCAATATTTATTGTTACATACATGTAGAGAGCCATCGTGGCAAGAGGATTAGATTTATTATGGCTCTTAGAGAAAGAGTATCATCACTATCCTTGAGCCAAGGGGTGTCATACCTCTTTTATAATTTGGGTTATGTATTCCATTGTCCTTATCCATCTAGACTAGCAGTGCCACCATTATTGATACTAGTGGTACCATTAATATTATCACACATAGCGAGTCGTTAATATTCTAGGTACATCTAATAAAAATGGTTACTAAGATATATATTCCTATGGCACTATCCATCCAGATTAGGGGTATGATAACTCCTATAGGTTAATGTTTTGATATTGTTTGGCAAATATTGTCCTATTCTATCATCTTTGTAATTGTTCAATTTTAAATATGGTTTCAATGCTCATTATATTCCAACTCCCTAGGGGTACCATTATTAATCATTATCATCGTATATTGATATCATAGCTCGAAGATATTATTATTATCATGCATAATCATTACTATTAGGGTATATATAAAAATGACCTTTAAAAAAGAAGGAAATGTACAATCTACCCTTTGGCGGGAGAACAAGTATATTCACAATACCAATGAGATTATTAGATAGACTATCATTGAAACTAGGGGTATATCCTATGTCACTATCCATCTAGACAAGGTTCTTCATAACTCTCTCTCTCTCTCTCTCTCTCTCTCTCTCTCTCTCTCTCTCTCTCTCTCTCTCTAGCACACACACATATGCACAGACACACACAATAAATTCTCAGATAAACATATGGATATGTTGTATATTTAAAAATATGCCATATATAGCCATTAAGGTCTCAATATTTATTATTACATACATGTTTAGAGTCAACAAGGGAAGAGAATTAGAATCATTATGGCTCTTAGAGAAAGGGTATCATCACTATCCTTGAGTCAAGGGGTGTCATACCTCTTTTAGAATTTGGGTTATGTATCCCAATGTCCCTATCCAGCTAGACTAGAAGTGCTACCATTATTGATACTAGTGGTACCATTAATATTATCACACATAGCTAGTCGTTAATATTCTAGGTACATCTAATAAAAATGGTTACTAAGATATATATTCCTATGGCACTATCCATCCAGATTAGGAATATGATAACTCCTATAGGTTATTGTTTTGATATTGTTTGGCAAATATTGTCCTATTCTATCATCTTTGTAATTGTTCAATTTTAAATATGGTTTCAATGCTCATTATATTCCAACTCCCTAGGGGTACCATTATTAATCATTATCACCGTATATCGATATCATAGCTCGAAGATATTATTATTATCATGCATAATCATTACTATTAAGGTATATATAAAAATGACCTTTTAAAAAGAAGGAAATGTACAATCTACCCTTTGGCGGGAGAACAAGTTTATTGACAATACAATTGAGATTATTAGATAGAATATCGTTGAAACTAGGGGTATATCCTATGTCACTATCCATCTAGACAAGGTTCTTCATAACTCTCTCTCTCTCTCTCTCTCTCTCTCTCTCTCTCTAGCACACACACACACAATAAATTCTCAGATACACATATGGATATGTAGTATATTTAAAGATATGCCATATATAGCCATTAAGGTCTCAATATTTATAATTACATACATGTTTAGAGTCAACAAGGGAAGAGAATTAGAATCATTATGGCTCTTAGAGAAAGGGTATCATCACTATCCTTGAATCAAGGGTGTCATACCTCTTTTAGAATTTGGGTTATGTATTCCAATGTCCCTATCCAACTAGACTAGCAGGGCTACCATTATTGATACTAGTGGTACCATTATTATTATCACACATAGCTACTCGTTAATATTCTAGGTGAAAATAGTTTGTAAAATATATATTTCTATGTCAGTATCCATCTAAATTAGGGGTATCATAACTCCTATAGGTTATTGTTTTGATATTGTTTGAAGATATTGTTTTATTTGATCATCTTTCTAATTGTTCAATTTTAAATATGGTTTCATGCCGTACTATATTCCAACTCCCTAGGGTTACCATTATTAATCATTATCACGTAATATCGATATCATAGCCCAAAGATATTATTATTATCATGCATAATCATTAATATTAGAGATGTTTATAGAAAATGATCCTTTTAAAAAAAATGTACAATCTACCCTTTGGCTGAGGACAAGTTTATTGACAATACCAATGAGATTATTAGATAGACTATCGTGGAAACAAGGGTTATATCCTATGTCACTATCCATTTAGACAAGGCTCTTCATAACTTTAGAGAAGTAGAGTTTAAATTCTATATAAATATCCAACTAATTTAGGGATTCACATGAATGGCTATCTAAATAAGCAATGCTATTTTAATTATGTAGATGTCTCTCATAGGTCTATGTTTATATAACCTCTCCATCACTATATTCTGACTACCTTAGGGATAACATAATTATTATCATGCAATATCAATATCGTAGCTCGTGGATAATATTATATACCATCATGCCTAATTGTTAATATTCTAGGTACATACGTCAATGGTTTCTCAATTATATATTTGTACATCACTCTCCATCTAGACAACGTATATTATTATTATATCGTATAATCATTAATACTCTAGGTATGTGTAGAGATGTACTTGTAGTTCAAGGATTATACTTTTGTCCCCTGTCTAGAAACTCTTATCCTGTTACTCGTCACAAGTATATTTGTAATCTTGATATATTTCATGCATATGATTTTATACAATATAAATTTTTATATCTTTTGCATATGCTTCTATCCACTAACAATATTGTATGAGTTTGGTCTCATAGATTATTTTGTCCTTTTAAAGACATTTAATATAACATTTCAGTTCATCTCTCTCTCTCTCTCTCTCTCTCTCTCTCTCTCTCTCTCTCTCTCTCTCTCTCTCTCCAGCACACAAAAATGCGCACACACACACACACACAAAATAAGTTTTCAGGTACACATATGGATATGTACTATATTTGAAAATATGCCATATATAGCCATTAAGGTCTCAATATTTATTATTACATACAGGTAGAGAGACATCAAGGCAAGAGGATTAGAATCATTATGGATCTCAGAGAAAGGGTATCATCACTATCCTTGAATCAAGGGTGTCATACCTCTTTTAGAATTTGGGCTTTGTATTCCAATGTCCCTATCCAGCTAGACTAGTAGTGCTGCCATTATTCATACAAGTGGTACGATTATTATTATCACACATAGATAGTTGTTAATATTCTAGGTACATATAATGAAAATGGTTACTAAGATATATATTCCTATGGCACTATCCATCCACATTAGGGGTATGATAACTCCTATATGTTATTGTTTTGATATTGTTTGGCAAATATTGTCCTATTCTAACATCTTTGTAATTGTTCAATTTTAAATATGGTTTCATGACTTACTATATTCCAACTTGCTAGGGTTACCATTATTAATCATTATCACCGTAATATCGATATCATAGCTCAGAGATATTTTTATTATCATGCATCTTCATTACTATTAAGATATCTATAAAAATGAACTTTAAAAAAAAAAAAGAAATGTACAATCTACCGTTTGGCGGGAGAACAAGTTTATAGACAATACCAATCAGATTATTAGATAGACTATTGCTGAAACTAGGGCTATATCCTATGTCACTATTCATCTAGACAAGGTTCTTCATAACTCTCTCTCTCTCTCTCTCTCTCTCTCTCTCTCTCTCTCTCTCTCTCTCTCTCTCTCTCTCTCTCTCTCTCTCCAGCACACACACACGCACACACAATAAGTTCTCAGATACACATATGGATATGTAGTATATTTAAAAATATGCCATATATAGACATTAAGGTCTCAATATTTATTATTACATACAAGTAGAGAGGCATTGAGGCAAGAGGATTAGAATCATTATGGCTCTCAGAGAAAGGGTATCATCAATATCCTTTAATCAAGGGGTGTCATACCTCTTTTAGAATTTGGGTTATGTATTGCAATGTCCCTATCCAGCTAGACTAGCAGTGTTGCCATTATCGATACAAGTGGTACCATTATTATTATCACGCATAGCTAGTCGTCGTTAATATTCTAGGTACATATAATGAACATGGTTACTAAGATGTATATTCCTATGGCACTATCCATCCACATTAGGGGTATGATAACACCTATAGGTTATTGTTTTGATATTGTTTAGCAAATATTTTCCTATTCTATCATCTTTCTAATTGTTAAATTTTAAATATGGTTTCATACCTCACTATATTCCAACTCCCTAGGGTTACCATTATTAATCATTATCACCGTAATATCGATATCATAGCTCGAAGATATTATTATTATCATACATATTCATTGCTATTAAGGTATATATAAAAATTACATTTAAAAACAAAAAAGAAATGTACAATCTACCGTTTGGCGGGAGAACAAGTTTATTGACAATACCAATCAGATTATTAGATAGACTTTTGTTGAAACTAGGGCTATATCCTATGTCACTATTTGTCATAATAATCAATATCTAATTCTCCTAAATGATTTTCTCATATTAAACTGATCATTTAATGTGGGGAGGTACCAGGGGAGAAAAAGCTAGAATATTGGTTAAGCTAGCAGACCGGCCACAGTAGGGATCCAAAGGAGGGAAAATAGGGATCAAAAGGGGGGGGGGCATCTGCAAAAGAGCCATGTGCAACAATGGGCTAAAAAGACCCTAAGGTTCAGCCCATTAAGACTTCCAAAATGCTAAGGTTCCAAAATTCAAAGGTTGTGTCCAAAGGTCAACCCTAGGGAAAATTGGATGCTTAGTGTGTGTACAAAAGTCTTCTTCAAAGCCTACAAAGGAGGGGGCGAGACCATTTAGTAGGGGATGAGAGAGAAAGTCACACACACACACACACACACACAGGCTCCCTTTACACAAAGGGAATTAGGGACACATGTCAGCTCCCTAGGCCAGATGCCCACAAGGTGTGCCCAATTCCTATTGGAAGACCCTTGAAGTGGACCAATGAGAATTAAGCTAGAGTAAATCTAGTTTAATTAATTTAAAAACATTTAATAAAAGAAACCAATGAGAATTAAGTCTCCTAGAAGACTATTGGGCAGTCTCCCAAGGGGTCCAATGAGCATTCAGGAGCCCAATGGCTTGCCTGATTCCTATTGGCCAGGAGGCAAAGGGGTCCAATGAGAGTTTAGTTTAATTATTTAATTACCTAAAGCTCTCACAAAAGGGGAAAGGGGGACACATGTCAGAAGGCTATCACTTATGCTGCTTAACACCCATTGGCTTGACTTGGGGAGGTCCAATGAGGCAAAAGCCAGACCAATTTAGCAGGAAGGGCTCGCCCAAGAGAGAGAGGGGGCTGATTTTTGCTTGGCATTGACACACACACACACACTTGACCATGTGTGAAGAAAGAATACTCTATCTCCTCCCAAGCTTTAATGGAGAGCTCATCACCTACTCCAAGCTTGTGAGATAGAAGCCTACATCAACACTCTCTTGGCATGTGGATGCAAATCCAACCAAGAGCCAAGCTTCAATGCATGCTCATCTCCTCTACCAAGCTAATTACTAAGCTAAGCTATGCTACATATGAGTGACTATGTGAGGAGATGTACATCTTTCTCGTAAGATACTCCTTCTTCCTCTCAATCTACTCTCATACCCTGCTAGCTCTCACCATCTTCGAAGGTGTGTGAGGTCTTGGGTCTGAGAACGGGGATAATTCAAGTTGTGTTTGATTAAGTGTTTTGCTTAGTGCATGAAGCTTCCATCTTCATTGCACTAGCTAGTCTTGAAGGAACGCAAAGAATTGTATTGTACAATGTCTCTCTTGATGGGAGAAACCATAATACAAAGCCTTTTGGAGGGGGGACCGGCTCCATGAAAATCCGGTCCTCAACTGTTGTCAATAGCTTAATTCCTCTCTCTTTTGAAAGTATTGTTGATGCTATCTAAGTAGGTGTTATGCTTTTTGTTGCTCTCTCCACCCAAGCACTCTTGTAATTCTCATTAGGAATCTATTCTAATGAAATGCCCACTATGTTCATGCTAATTTCCGCTACACATAAGTTATTAGGCCATTAAATGTTACACTATTCATCTAGACAAGGTTCTTGATAACTCTCTCTCTCTCCAGCACACACACACACACAATAAGTTCTCAGATACACATATGGATATATAGTATATTTAAAAATATGCCATATATAGACATTAAGGTCTCAATATTTATTATTACATACAGGTAGAGAGGCATTGAGACAAGAGGATTAGAATCATTATGGCTCTCAGAGAAAGGGTATCATCAATATCCTTTAATCAAGGGGTGTCATACCTCTTTTAGAATTTGGGTTATGTATTCCAATGTCCCTATCCAGCTAGATAGCAATGCTGCCATTATTGATACAAGTGGTACCATTATTATTATCACGCATAGCTAGTCGTTAATATTCTAGGTACATATAATGAACATGGTTACTAATATATATATTCCTATGGCACTATCCATCCACATTAGGGGTATGATAACACCTATAGGTTATTGTTTAGCAAATATTGTCCTATTCTATCATCTTTCTAATTGTTCAATTTTAGATATACACATGTAATATATCTATTGTTTGATCCAATCAAGAAGTGATTATACTCTTTTATCATGATACAAAATGATGTTTTGAATTTCATTATCATGTTGATTTGGTTGCACGGAGTATGTTCTTTTGGATATTTTGTAGACGATGCAGAAACCAATGTGTGAAACAGGATCTGTGCAAGGTTTCATGATATTGGGATTGTGATCATGTTGCGATTTCGATTATGATCGTTGTTGCCATCAAGAGATTAAGATTGAGAGTGTGATTGTGATTGAGATTGAGAGTGAGAATGTGATTGAGATTGAGATTGAGATTGTGCACAAGATTGAGATTGAGAGTGAGAGTGAGAGTGTGATTGAGATAGCTCAGGGGTGGTCGGAAGGTTATCACACGAGCTATGATCTTCTTTTAATGATTATCTTGTATACATAGAGACTCTTTATTTTCATCTGTTTACTCTGCGTACTCTGTATATTCTTTGTTCATTATCAATATATTTCACTCTCCCGTGTCACGTCACAAGTGGTATCAGAGTGGTTTCAATCCTGCGGTAGCAATGGAATCATATCAACAGTGATTGAAGGAACAAGAGGAGATTATTCGATGGCTCAATGAAGATCTTAACAAATATGAGGAAGCGGATAAAGTAAAGAGAATAGCTGGTGCAGGAAGAGAAAGTGGAGGAGAAGATAGAAGTTAAACATGGAAACGGTCCATCGCCGTCTCCAAGAGATGAAGGATCAAAGAAGAAGAAACGAAAGAGGAGCGATGATCAAGACAATGACGATGCGGGAGAAGCTGCAAGATCAATCATGTTTCAAGAAGAGTAAGGCCACCAGACTTTCAAATGTCCGAACAAAGCCATTGATAAGGAAATATGTACGAAGATGGTTGAATTGGAGACTATTGACGATGCAGATGATAAAGGTAAGTCATCTAACTCTTCTTTATGATGCTTTATGTCTTTGATGTATCATTTGAAAGCTTCTATGATCAAAGTCATGCATAAAATTTAAGATTTGAAATTGAATTTCTTAATTGATTCGAGTAGTACACATTGATTCTTGTCCTCTAATCTGGCTGAGAAATTAAAAATGAAATTAAACTGAGAAATCAAGAGAGATAGTTGAGAAGAAATTTTGTTTACATAAGGATTAGTTGTATTATCATGATTGCTTATGTGTGTTTGTAAATTCCTCTTTGAAATATCAAATTTTGTGAGAATGCCAACAAAATATATTTATTTAGATAATCTTATTCTAAAGAAAAGATGTGAAGGCAACACTAGCAACCAATTTGATTGTAGAGTTAGACAACTTAGAAGTAGGATTCTTCTTATGATGTAAAAGATTCCTCTTAGATTGAATTTGATGTTTTGTATGCTAAAAAAACCCCTCTTTCCAACTCTGAGGACAAAGTTAATTTTGATAAGGGGAGAATGTAATAGGACTAAATTTTGAAGTACTTAAAGTCGAAAAGAATGGGCTTGCTTGAATTTATACTCATTTGCCATGCCAAACATAATGTAGACATTAGGAAGAGAATGGGGTTTAGGAGGGCCTCTTTATTTGGCAGTTTAAGGAAGTCAAACCTTTAGTTTTAAGAAAGTAATTAAAACAAAACTTTTGAATTTAAACAGGCAAAACGGCTAGTTTATTTGAATTCAAAATTTTCCCCCGAAATGAAATTTAAAATCTAGTGGGTAAAACCTTATCATGTAGCATATCTATGGAAAGAGCTTGATACATGATTACAAATCTATGATCTCCGCTCACATCGGAGGTCATATGTGGGAGTTATGGATGTCCGGAAATCATAAAATTATCCATATCCTTTTTGGGGGGTAAAGTGCATCCTTTGACCACTCTTACACATCTCTTACACACCCACCATTCTTGCACACATGGAATACACCTATTCGTCAAAATTTTAATCACCTCCATAAGCTCATGGCAAATAAAGAGGCCCTCTTACACCCCGTCCTCTTTCTAATGATTCTTTGTGAACAAATTGTACATCGGCTACTATTTTGCATTAAAAAAATAAGACAAATAAAGTGATAATAATGACCACATGTCAATGTATAATATCCACTCCATCCGTCAAAATTCTTGTAAAATACTGGACATTGGGAGGATGAGGATGCATCGGAATTAGATGAGGTGTAATAGGACTAATCTTTGAAGTTCTTAAAGTCGAAAAGAATGTAGTAGGGCACATCTTTCATTTAGCACGATTTGAGAGATTGTTGAATAGTCTTTTAAATAGAGCTTATATGAATGAGTTTGAGATATTAAGAGAGAACATATATTCTTTTTTTAAATAATACACTAAAGACGTATTTGATAAAGATTAATGAATAACAGATAGTCTGACTATGAACAGTAAAATTGAGATTTTTATTAATATCAATGTTTTATATTTATGTATTTTAGCTTAAAATGCATGGGTAGGCTTAAAATAAGTTGAAAAAGTAGTGGAGACCCAAAAATAGAGTTTTTAGGAGTCGCGACCTAAAAGTTGCATTTTTAGCCAAAGAAAGACATTTTTTGCAATTCTGTCCGCTAAGCCTTATAGACCAGACCTATTCCCGTCGTTTTGAGTACCTGGATTGTTCTGTTCTGAATGATCCCCAAACACACCACCCGTCGTGCTTTTATCCTTCTTTTCCTCGAAAAGCCTGCATGATTTTCGCACCAAGTATACCTGCGAGAATAATATAAGAACGTGATCGCTAAGCGATCCGTGAAGGTTAGATTTTTATCATGACACTTTGCACAGATCCTGTTTCACACATTGATTTTTGCATCGCCTACAAAATAGCCAAAAGAACATACTCGTGCAACCAATTCAACATGATAATCAAAGTAAAAAAACATAATTATATACCTTCATAATATCAATTGCAATACTCTACCATGAAGAAACAATCCACTTCTTGGTTGATAGCAGGGAGAACTGTATGATGTTGTATGTCTGCTTGTCCCTGTGTATACTACACTGCTGCTACCTTTTGTTTATTTTCATCATAACTTTTACAAACAAACTCAGAACAGAGCAATCCAGGTACTCAAAACGATGGGAATAGGTTTGGTCCATAAGGCTGCGTGAACCAAATTGCGAAAAACACTTTCTTTGGCTGAAAACACAATTTTTAGGTCGTGACTCCTAAAAACTCTATTTTTGGGTCTCCACTACTTTTTCAACTTATTTTAAGTCTACCCATGCATTTTAAGCTAAAATACATAAATATAAAACATTGATATTAATAAAAATCTCAATTTTACTGTTCAAAGACAGGCTATCTGTTATTCATTAATCTTTATCAAATACGTCTTTAGTGTATTATTTAAAAAAAGAATATATGTTCTCTCTTAATATCTCAAACTCATTCATATAAGCTCTATTTAAAAGACTATTCAATAATCTTTCAAATCGTGCTAAATGAAAGATGTGCCCTACTACATTCTTTTCGACTTTAAGAACTTCAAAGATTAGTCCTATTACATTCTCCCCTTATCAAAATTAACTCTGTCCTCAGAGTTGGAAAGAGAGAAAAATTCTCTATGCAAAACACTAAGATCAACACATGATGCATCCTCTACTGGATAGTTCTACCACTTAACCAAAACTTCCACAATGTCTCTATTTCTCAGAGGTTCAACACGCCTATCTAGCACTAAGTCTAGTTCTACAGTCAATGTTCCGTCATCTTTCAACTTAGAGTTGTCCTGTAAAACATGATGCACATTACGAATATACTTTTTCAATAAACTCACATAAAATACAGGATGCACTTTAACATGAGAAGGCAATTCTAATTTGTAAGCTAATGAACCAATGCGCTTCAAAATTTTAAATGGCCTAGCAAATCCTGGAGACAATCTTCTATCCTTTCCAAGAATCAAATGAGACTTCTCAGGAATAACCTTTAAGAAAACCATATCACCAGTTTCATACTCCACAACACAATGTTTCTTATCATAATCCCAAATTTTTCAAAAACCTCTGTGGCATAGCTTGGAAAGGTGCTATCAAGGACACATAAAAATTATGAAGTCATTTGGACATCAGAAAGTGGGTCTAAGACCATTTGAGAGGATTCAGCTTATAGAAAACACCAGATTTGGTCTAATTGACAAAGTAAAAGTCCAAACCACTTGAAAATTGGCAGGAGGACTAAGGAGAGGTGTTGGAACACAATGGTATAGTCAAAGTTCAAGTTTGACCTACAAAAGGGGTACTTGCTGAGTCTATCGCGATAGACTCAAAGCAGGGCCAAAGAAATTGAAATTTTCAAAACCCTCTAGAGCATAGCTTGTTTAGCCTCTCAGGAGGTTACACACAAAATTTGGTGGATTTTGGACATTGGGAAGTCATCCTATGTCTATTTTCTAGTAATCAGATAGACTCAGAATTCTAGAGTTGGAGTTAGAGACCTAAGAAAAAGTCCAAAACAAGTGAAAATTGGTGAGCAAGGTGTACAGAGCATAGGGAACACAATGGTGAAGAGAAATCTGGAAAATTTTCAAAACTGAAGAATCTGCTGAGTCTATCGCGATAGACTAGGGTTTTTTCACAAAAATTGAAAATTTTGAAAACTAACCTTAGAGCCTTGTTCTACATGTTGTTGTGAGCCTATGGTTAAATTTTGAGTAAATTTGAAGTATTGTAAGTGCATCTAAGAGGATTACTTCATAAGATCAGAAAAGAAACTGTTGTTTGATGCAAGTTACAAAGGAAAAGTATTCCAAATTGGTTGAAACTTATGAGTAGTATCCCAAGAGAAGGAGGAACTCAAATCTGTAAAAACAGTTGAAAAATTGTATCCCAGTAACTCTAGTGAGTCTATCACGATAGACTTGGGAATTCACTGTAGAAAAATCAAAATTCAAATCTGACTTCATATTTGGGTTCAGAAGGCCCATTATACCCTGTACACAAAGTTTGAGTGCATTTGGACATTTGCAAGGGGTACTTGGTGAGTCTATCGCGATAGACAAGTGAGGAAAAAATTTTGAGAAAATTTTTGAAACCAAGTATACCACTGGGTTTATCATTGCCTAAGGAGTGCACACACCAATTTTGGGCTCAAACTGACCACTTGGAAAAACATCAGATAGAGCAACTTTCCAAATTACATCTCACTGTTTTGGTCAGAAGTTTCACATACGGACTTCGATTCCAAAACTTTTTTTTATCAAAACGTAGCTTGAGAGCAGCACTACAGATCTTAGAGTAAATTGACAAAAATGGTTGCCAACGGCATACATTTTGGTTAGTTTTGAAAAAAACGTTGTTTAAGGCCTCAAAATGCATCCAGAAGTCAGGGGTGTCTACAATCGACAATGTGAGAGAATTGTGAGAAAATGCTCACGGTTTTGGACATAGTTTTGGATTTTCCCTGACCAAATCACTTGAACACACTGTGAGAGCTATTACTACAGCAAGCTAGAGCTGTTAAGACTAGAAGTCATGTCTACATCAGACTCAGACTCAGCTTATACAAGCACATGGATTGCAGGGATAGATGAGCACCCGCCCAAAATAGATCTTCCAAACCTACAAGACATAAAGACCAATTTTGTGGAGAGAGTTTGAACGTATAACCATGAAAGTGAAGGACTATATAGGTATATTAATGGAAATCAATTCAACCTTTACAGTTGCTTAGAGCCTTACCCAGATGAGCTGACAGAGTACAAGCTCTTATATGTCTATACATACGAGGTCGACCGACAATAGACATCTTTATTTGTTGACAAGTATGGACGAGAATATAGAGCTGTAGAAAGCACAAATCCGTGAACCAAATTAGAGATGAGTGGATATTTGGTCAATGAAGGACCTCATATACATCCACCAAACACAAGAACCTCTAAGAGAATTCTAAAGAGGGAACCACCACCTGGATTTCCTCCTAGAGCGATAACGAGAGATGAAACTATACCAGAGAGGAGTATGGTTCCATACTTTGCACCCCAAAGTATAAGACCATCTCAGCTAAGAAAATGGGTAAATAGAAAGTACAATGGTATAGGAGACCCATACGCCCATGTCTCGGCTTTCAAGCATGTCCTACGAGCAGAACGAGTAGAGGACTTCCACACGCAGTATGAGGGTTTTGGACTTACATTGGAGGACAATGCACAAGCATGGTTTGAACTATTGAACCGGAGAGAGTTTACAACCACTGAGAAAATGCTGGATGAATTTGTTCAAGAATTCACCAAGAGGGGCATAAAACATAACACCCTTGCTAAGATTCAGGAATTTAAACAAGGCGAAACAGAAACATTGTTAAACAAGGGGAAACAGGAATTTAAACAAGGCATTGTTAAAAAAGAGCTTGATTTGTAGGCTCCTTTCGAGATTGGAATAAGCCTTCAAGATAGAGGAGGGAAGTGGAGGCGAAGAGGGGGGTATGTAGTTAAGCCCAAGGCCAAGAAGTTTGCACTCCGAGGAGGAGAGAACGCGATCGGTAAAGTTGTGGAAAGAGAGGTTGGTTATCTTATGGTCAAGGGCAAAAATTGTAAGCTTACCCAAAACTAAGATTTTGTAGAGATGTGGGTCTGTGAGGGGGAGCCAATACCTTGATCTCTTTCTACAATAGAGGTAGGGGAGGGGAAGAAAAAAGGAATTACAAGGAGGAGGGGTCCAAAGGTGAGGAAAGAGAGGGGCTCAGGAGAAGAGCAAGTGGACCCATGAAGAAGGATGCTCTAAATTTACTTCTTTCTCCTCCATTGGAAGTTTTTTGACATTCTAGGATTTTTAGGGAGGCTATGCTTAGGATGGGGATGATGAGGGTGAGTGAAAGGGGTGGTTGTAGAGATAGGTCCCAAAGGATAATTGGGTGTTTTCAAAAGAGGAGGAACAAAGGAGGGGTGGGGAGAGGGGAGAGGAAATTGGTGGTTATTGAGGGAGGAGATATTGGGAGGTATACAAGAGGGGGAGGAGGAAGGAAGGGGGATTACCGGGAGGGAGGATTTAGGCTTCTTATAAGGTTGATGCATGCCCTCTTCAAGAGAGGCAATTGCCAAGGGGGGTTTTTTTTTATTGTGGACTACATGGTGGGGGGTTTTTTGATTATGGACTACACGATGGGGGGTTTTATGGTGGTGAAACCTCTTAGGGGGTGGTGAGAGAAGGTTCTTCATTTTTGTTGTGGCCTCATGATGCACCAATACACCTACCGTCTCCTCCTTGGGTAGAGACTCCGCTTCCTCCATAATGGTAGCTTGCGCCCTTTTTCTTGCATTGTGTGCCGCCGAGCTCAAGGAAGAGGCCAAATGGGCTTGGAGAATGGCGTTTTGAAGTTGAGAATCAAAGTCATGAAGAGAGGAAAGAATCCAAGATTGAAGTTGATTGGTCCATGCCAAAGGTTGGACTCTTGGGAAAGAGACGGTTGCAAGCTTCATGGTGAGGTCCAAGAGCCTTTCCTGTACGATGTCACGGTAAGAGTCATAGCTTTTTTGAAGGTTATTGATAAGCACAATTTGGGCAAGGATGTAATCTTGGGTACAATCCAATTGAAATTGGATATTAAGTGCTTCAATTTTGGCACTCAAGAGGGCTTGTGCTTGAGAGTCTTCTAGGGAGAGGCGGGGAGGCTTCATGCAAAGGCTAAGGGGGGCTTTTTGGTTGGCGAGAAGATTTTGCAAGTGTGAAAGATGGGAAGTGGCTTTGTGAAGCTTATGGTCAAGGGTATTGAATTCCACCAAAGAGAGTGCCACAATTCGGTCAAATTCCAAAGGCTTATTGATGGCGGGGAGAATGGGTAAAGCTTCCTTATGTGGATTAAAGGCTAGAGGTGGTGTAAAGGCAAGGGAGGAGGAGCTTGAGGCAAGAGAGCCAAAGGAGGATGGGAAAGTGAGGGGGGGGGGGGGGTTTCAAGGATACCGCCTTAGTTTGACATTGCGAGTGCACCACTACACAAGGCCAATGAGGCACCCGTGATGCCAAAAGATTTAGTAGAGGGAAGGGAGAGTTGCTCGAGATCCTCCAATGGAAGGTTAGCTGTGAGACCCCGTAGCTCCTCCGGGCTAAAGAGAGTTTTCTTTGAAGAGGTTAAAGTGGATAGGGTCGGAGGCATCGGGGCTTGTTGCATCCATGAGGGTGAGTTGATGAGTGCCTCCGCTGTGGTGAATCCGGGGAGAGAGAGAGCAAGGTTGGGAGGGCAAAATGGTGTGTGAGGGTTTACTGCCATAGGGGCTGTTGAAGGGTTAGCGGTGCTTGTATTAAGCAAAAGGAAGGGGTTCAGAACCACGCTAGTGGGTAGAGAGCCAAACTAGGAGGAGGTTGGAGCCGCAAGGCCTGCTACAGCGGGTTCGGATAGGCTGTTGGGAGAACCCGTGCCACCCCCAACCTCCATGCTTATTGTCGACGAGGATGTGGGGAGGGTAGCCATGTCACCTTCAGGTCACCGGGTAGGGTGGTAGATTAAAGGTAGCAAAGTGAGAAAATATGACGTCACCACAAGTACCTAGAGTTTAAGCTTTCCAAGGTGGGATGGTCGCAGCACCGCAGCGGAAGCAGACTCGTAGGAGGCCACCGCAGACGGGCAGGAGAAGAGGGTAGCCGTCGCTTGAGGCAGGTCGTCAGTCAGCTAGGAGGGGTGTATGTTGAAGTCGGACTCGAGTGCCGGTTGTAGAAGCAGGACTCGAGTGGGGGAGACCACCTTCTAGCTATGTCGATCCGTCAAGCCGTCGTAGCCGCTGCGTTCTGCAAACTCCGGCGTTTAGAGGGACGAGGTGTGTTTAGCCTTCGACTGTAGGAGAGGATAGAAGCTTCAAGTGCGGGGGGTGCGGGTTCCCATTGAGACAGCCATAGTAATCGGCGGTTCCAGCACGCCACGGGCTAGAGAGTGCAACCTCGAGACTTCTTTACAGGACGACCCGCCCTACTATGGTGAGAGAGAGTAGGGCCGTAGAAGCCCGCAGTAGCAGGTGTTATGACGCAGGGGATGTCGGCTATTCAGAGCTCGTAGACCCTGGCTACTCGAAAAAACCTGCGCAACGTAATGCAGCAGGCAGCAGCTTGCCACAGTAGGCAGGCGAGTGTCAAACCGAAGCTGTTTAAGGCCTCAAAATGCATCCGGAAGTCTGGGGTGTCTAAAATCTACAATTTGAGAGAATTGTGAGAAAACGCTCATGGTTTTGGACATAGTTTTGGATTTTCCCTAACCAAATCATTTGAATACACTGAGAGAGGTATTACTACAGCAAGCTAGAGCTGTTATGCTAAACAAGGAGGAGGTTGGAGCCGCAAGGCCTGCTACAGCGGGTTCAAACAGGCTGTTGGGAGAACCGGGCCACCCCCAACCTCCATGCTTTTTGTCGATGAGGATGTGGGGAGGGTAGCCATGTCACCTTCAGGTCACCGGGTAGGGTGGTAGATTAAAGGTAGCAAAGTGAGAAAATATGCCGTCACCACAAGTAGTTGGAGTTTAAGATTTCCAAGGCGGGATGGTCGCAGCACCGCAGTGGAAGCAGACTGGTAGGAGGCCGCTGCAGACGGGTAGGAGAAGAGGGTAGCCGTCGCTCGAGGTAGTTCGTCAGTCAACTAGGAGGGGTGTATGTTGAAGTCGGACTCGAGTGCCGGTTGTAGAAGCAAGACCCGAGTGCGGGAGACCACCTTCTAGCTATGTCGATCCGTCAAGCCGTCGTAGCCGCCGCGTTCTGCAGACTCCGGCTTTTAGAGGGAGGAGGTGTGTCTAGCCTTTGATTGTAGGAGAGGATAGAAGCTTCAAGTGTGGGGGGTGCGGGTGCCCATTGAGACAGCCATAGTAACCGGCGGTTCCAGCACGCCACACGATAGAGAGTGCAACCTCGGCACTCTGTTACAGCACGACCCGCCCTGCTATGGTGAGAGAGAGTAGGGCCATAGAAGCCCGCAGTAGCAGATGTTATGACGCAGGGGATGTCGGCTATTCAGAGGTCGTAGACCCTGGCTACTCGAAAAAAACTCCGCAACGTAATCCAACAGGCAGCAGCTTGCCACAGTAGGCAGGCAAGTGTCAAACCGAAGCTCTTTAAGGCCTCAAAATGCATCCGGAAGTCAGGGGTGTCTAAAATTGACAATTTGAGAGAATTGTGAGAAAACGCTCACGGTTTTGGACATAGTTTTGGATTTTCCCTGACCAAATCACTTTAACACACTGAGAGAGGTATTACTACAGCAAGCTAGAGCTATTAATCCTAGAAGTCATGTCTACATCAGACTCAAACTCAGCTTATACAAGCACATGGATTGCAGGGATAGATGAGCACCAACCCAAAATAGATCTTCCAAACCTACAAGACATAAAGACCAATTTTGTGGAGAGAGTTTGGACATATAACCATGAAAGTGAAGGACAATATAGGTATATTAATGGAAATCAATTCAACCTTTACAGTTGCTTAGAGCCTTACCCAGATGAGCTGACACAGTACAAGCTCTTATATGTCTATACATACGAGGTCGACCGACAATGGACATCTTTATTTGTTGACAAGTATGGATGAGAATATAGAGCTGTAGAAAGCACAAATCCGCGAACCAAATTAGAGATGAGTGGATATTTGGTCAATGAAGGACCTCATATACATCCACCAAACACAGGAACCTCTAAGAGAATTCCAAAGAGGGAACCACCACTTGGATTTCCTCCTAGAGCGATAACGAGAGATGAAACTATACCAGAGAGGAGTATGGTTCCATACTTTGCACCCCAAAGTATAAGACCATCTCAGCTAAGAAAATGGGTAAATAGAAAGTACAATGGTATAGGAGACCCATACGCCCATGTCTCGGCTTTCAAGCACGTCCTACGAGCAGAACGAGTAGAGGACTTCCACACGCAGTATGAGGGTTTTGGACTTACATTGGAGGACAATGCACAAGCATGGTTTGAAATATTGAACCGGAGAGAGTTCACAACCATTCAGAAAATGTTGGATGAATTTGTTCAAGAATTCACCAAGAGGGGCATAAAACATAACAAGCTTCCTAAGATTCAGGAATTTAAACAAGGCGAAACAGGAACATTGCGACATGCAATACTGCGTTTCAAGCAATATGTTGCTAGATGTCCTATCCAAGAGTTACCCACGCCAGAACGTCAGATCCCGTGCTTTATCAGAGGGCTTAGGAATGAGAATCTCCAAAAGGACCTATACGTGAAATGATACCAAACCTTGGAAGAGGTGACCAAAGCGGTAGTTGACCTAGTTGAGAATGCAAATTATATGAAGATGGTCAGAAGAAGATGAATGATGCGAGTGAGAAAAAGAAAACCGTTGATCTTGAGGATCAAAGAGGAAATCTAGGACAAAAACAAGTAAATGTTGAGGAGCAAATCATAGAGAATGTGATGCAACGCATCAACCACTTTGACAGAGTACCAGCCTATAGAATTCCTCAACAACGCAGGTGCATGACATGTGGAGGGGACCATCCGACGCAACATTGTCCTGACTATAGACCTAAGACTCCACCAGGGTTTGAGCATGTTATGTCTCAACTGCCTAGATATCATCCTTTAGCTGAACAAGTGTTCTTAAGTGAAAGACCCATAGCTGCTAGAAATGCATATGAGAGTCATGAGCTTCAAACAGAAAGATATGTGGTAGATCAGAGGCCACTTCAAGGTCAATATCAAGTATTGCCACAACAACCAAGACATCCATGTGACAGATGTGGTAGTAGTGATCACTTGATTAAGGATTGTCCACACCATGATATCATGATAAATGTATATTGTAATGAGTGTGCAATCACACATATGATTTTAGATTGTCCTAATAATCCAAGTAAGAAAGGTAAAATGCAACCACGTGTTACCTTTCCTTCTACCAGCAAATCAGAGAAAGAACGAGCCGCAACAAAAGGAGAGACGGCAACAACAACAGAGCAAGAAACAATTGCAAAAGAACAAGTGCTTAAACAACAAGAAGATGAAAGTAAGCAAGTTGCTCCAGTAAACGTTGTCACAAGAGCACAAGCAAAAGTGCAAGAGCAGAAGCCTACAGATGGAGAGACTAGTAAGAGTTCCAAAAGCCGTAGAAACTCTAGACGAGCAAGAAGGACTAGAATGAAAGCGAGACTAGAAAGGGAAAAAGGGGAAGAAAAGGCTATGACAGCTGAGTTGGAAACAACTCAAGAGCAACAAACACAGCAAAGGGAAGCTGAAACCCTTAAACCAGCTAAAGCACCCAAGAGTGCTAGTTCAGGAGGATCTGTCCTAGTGGACAAAGTGAATGAGCCTTTAGACTCGATTTTACAGGCTTATGAGGCTAGATTGGCAAATAGACAGACCTTAGAACAAAGATGGATGACTTATCCTTATCCTGAACTAGAGAAGCAGAGGCTAGAAATGTGTAAGCAGCTCATTGAAACTGCTCAAGCATTGCTAGAACCACCTCCACTAAAAGTGAAGGATAGGATAATCACCCCAGTGCACAAAGACGAGAGCATTAAAGTAGAAGAGTTGTTTGGGTATAAAGCCCAATCTGGTCGCCCAGGTAAGTGGGCGGGCCGCCAGGTATGTACACATGTTCTTTTGTAAAAACCTAATAAGAACTCATTATGCTCTACACATTACAGTAGAGCGAGTTCACCATATCGTCGTGCTCTTCTTCTTGCACTCTCTCTTGCGTCGCACTTCCGCTCGTACTCCTTCAACTGGTATCAGAGCTCAGATCGAGGCTCGGGGCAGCACTGCAGGAGGCTAGAGTCACCAACTCAGATTGGAGTGAAATTCGACATTCTGAGGTCATCTCGGCCACCGTTCGGCTTCGACAAAGGTCTGCGCAGGCCATTTTCGACTACGTGGTCTCGGTGGGTGCAGATCCGACTCTGCAAATTTGGGGTTTTTGGCCTACGACTGCAGGTGCTGAGGATATCGACACTCCCAGAGTGTTGATTTATGGCTGTCTACACATCGAAGGACGGCTCACAGTTCTTGAAGGCGTGTCACTATTAACCCTCACGGAACACGGACACCCTATGATCTATAAATGTTGTATTATTTAGAGTCAGGTACTGGGCTTGTCGGACCAATAGGAACAGGGTAAGGGTGATCGCCGATGACAAGCGCACTCTAACTGGAATATTCAAGGAGTTAGTTGGCTAAGTATGGGCGCCCAAGTATGAATGGGGTGAGCTCATATAAAAGCCACTAAACCTAATTTTTACTCATTCTCTCATTGTGCAATTGAAGCCGCTCTTGCTCCATCTCCACCTTCTCCTTCACCATCTCCTTGTGTGTGTATGTGTGTGTGTACGTGTGAGAGAGAGTGTGAGTGTGTGTGTGTGATCGAGCGTTGCGGCGGCACGACGGCGGCGAGGCGGTTGAGCGCGGCGTAGCGGCGTCTCCCTCTTCTTCGCGGCGCGGGAATCCTCTATTCGCAACTACGCAGGAAGGTGAGTGACACACCATTCTTCCTTGTGAGCTTGTCTTTTGTATGACTGTGTGCTAGGAGCCTTTGTGGCTCGCACACGGCGCGTAGCAAGTCCCTAAACGTGACATTTTTGGCGCCGTTGCCGGGGAGCTGCTGCGCGTGAAGCTCCAATGGCGACCTGTAAATTATATTGAAGCTATTTTTTATGTAGGAAAGGCGCGGCTTAAGTTTGATTATTGTTGTTATGCAAAAACAGTAGAGAAAAACACAATGTTGTTGACTGCATTCAAGTTTTCTGTGTTCTGTTAAGCTCTATTTTGCTAGTTCTATTAAGCTCAGATTTCAGCTTACATAGTTAGCATTTCTTGCGTTTCTGCATTTTTTGCATTTTCTAGTTTGCACTGCACAATTCTGTCAAGTTTCAATTTTTTGCATTTTCTGTGTTTTCTGGTTTGTGCACAGTTAGGCGCATAGTTAGTTAATTAAGTAGGTTAGTAACTAGGTGAATCACTGATTAGCAGGTCAGTAGGTAGGTGGGACAGTAAATAGTTAGGTGAGGTCAACGCGCACCAAAACGCGTACCAAATAATATCCAAAAAAATAATAATTTAAAATTTAAAATTTAAAAAAATAAAAAAATATATTAAAAAAATCGAAAAAAAAAACGTGAGTGAGGGGGAGGTTATAAAAACGGACGGGAAAAAATCAAAAATATTTAAGCGTGAGTGACTGGGGGGATCACTAAAATTTTGATCGGGATCATTTCCCCAAGCCCAAGCCCAAGCCCAAGCCCAAGCCCAAGCCTCAGTCCTCAGTCTTATGATATATACTAGACTCACTCTTATATATATACCCTACCCCCTCAAGAGGGAATGAGAGCATGTGGGGCAAGTCCTCCACTCTCCTCCCTTCTCTTTCCACTTGCACCCTTAGACTTGCTATTTGGAGCCTAGTTCCCCAGCTAGGAAAAGACTGTTTCGGGCTTTTCGGGAGCAAAATAGAACCAAATAGTGGGCTGTAAAGCACAGTGCGTCCCTCCTAACAATACGCTCGTTTTGAGCTATCACACGGCCCATTCCACGACACGCTCTAAAAAATCTAGCAAAAAAAAAAAAAAAAAAAACGCAAAAAACTAGTCACAAGGCCTCCTAGAGCAGCTTTTTGACACCTGAGGGTATCAAAAGCACATGCACTTACGCTCTGGGCGAGTGCTAGAACACGAGCATATTGAGGGTGCCTCTGTTCATACGGACACCCATTACCCATCCACGATAGGCTCTAGACCCTCAGCGGGGACACAAGGTAGCACCACCCAAGACCCTAAAATAGCCGCTAGTAATTCCTCCTCCGACTCAGAAATCATGGAAGCATACCCTACCCAAAACACTGAGAGAGAAGGCCATGCACCTCCCGAAGCTCCACAACCTAGTACTAGTATGTTTAGCCGTTTCATGGAAACATTAGGTAGAGCTACTCGCTCGGAACCTGATGCAAATGAAGCACACGAAGGGGGTGGGGAAGTGGACTCTCCTTTCACATCGCACGTGGACCCCACACCCCCAAAGAGTGTCCATGTGGATATCCTACCAACTTCTTACCAAGAAGGCTCTGTTGAGCTGCCTCCTTCAGAAGTTCCCTCTAGAGTACCGTTGGTGACAAGTAAAACCACGGGGAGCAACATTGCTTCTACCTCACAAGAAACCGTTAACACGTCGACTCTAGAAGGATTGTTCATTAATGATCATTGGACATACGACCTCCACACTGAGGTGTTGACGGATCTACACTCTGGCCACGCCTACCATGTAGGATGGATAGAGATTGTACAATCCACCTCTAGTGCCATGAGCATCGAAGATCAACAAAAAATGATCTGTAATGTTATCCATGGCATTATTCAATCAGAAAGGCAAAACTGAGGGGTAAATATACTCTCAACTGGCCCCATGAGATTTCTGGATACGAGCAAGGCTCAACAGCCTACTCTATCACAAATGGAGACTCCTCTAATGAGTCCCATGGACCCATCTTACGTCATTTCACCTGGGGTCTCTATGCAATCTGAGCCTCCGAGCGACAACTTTAGCTTCCCTAACTTGGCTCAACCCTCTATTAAGGAAAACACAGTGCTCACTCCAGGGATACGCCTGACAGAGAATGTATCGATGACATCTACGGTTAGCGCAGTGCCACTACCTAGTGTCGTAGTACCTAATATGGGGCCTCAACCGTATGTGCCTCTAGCCCCTTATGCACACATGGCCCCCACACCTCCAATTGTACCACTTGTTTATGCTCCTCGAGTGCCACTCCCTAGCCCTTATCCGAGTGGACCTATGCCCGGTTATGTTCCATATCCTGCATCATCCACACATATGCCAAGACCGGTACACGTCCCTCTCCCACATATGATTCCAAGAGTACCTCCACCGGCCCTGCCTCCTCACATAGGTGACATGGCAGCATTTTCTCAAACCATAGGTCGATCTATCGCGGAAAATATGCGTCATGCATCTGATAGAGAGCCTAGAAGTAAGGCAGTACAAATTGCCAAACTCACGCAAAAATTCAATGGGGACGAAGATGCTAGAAAACACATTGAAGTGTTTGAACAAGTATGTGATTCCTTAGGGGAACGCAACGAACTACATAAGTGCAATGCCTTAAGCTTGACATTAAGTGGGAAGGCTGGAGATTGGTATAGAACCCTAAGGGTGGATGAGAAAACAATCTACCCTACCCTTTGAAGGTTGTTTCTAAAGGAGTACATACGAGAAGGTGTGCTTTGGGGTGTAGCATCTCAGCTACAGAAGGCCGAACGTAAGGAAGGAGAGTCAGTAAGGGACTTCATTAGTCGTCTAAAGCACTTAAACTCTCGCTGCCCTGTAAATGAGCGCTTCAACAATAACCAACTGCTTGATCGATTCATTCGAGGGTTGAGGAATGAAGGAATCTATAATGGACTAGTGATTAGAGGTATCACAACCTGGGAAGATGTCACTGCCAATGCAATCCAATTAGAGGACAACTTGATGATAGCAGGCATGAGGGTGTCTACTGACACGAGATCCACTAGCTCACAAGCCATTGAGTATGAACCCATGACTGCAAAGCCCATTGCCAATGAGCCAAAGGTATTTGAGACATTCTTGACAGACCTCACCAAGGCAATCCAAGAGTCTCTTAAGGATAATCGACCCCCTCAAAATAGTCACATGTATCCAAGAAGGGAGCAACAATGGTGTTCCATTTGCTTAGGTCCACATAGCACTAGTGAGTGCCCTACGTTTAGAGTAAAATTTAATGGAACTTGCAATGCATGTGGTAGGTATGGTCACCAAGCTAAGGATTGTTTAATGATCAAACGTATGATGGCAAATAGACCACCTGTAGCCTGGACGGATGCACCTTGAGCTCCTGTATTGATGCCTGCTCCACCTGTTGAGCAACTACCGCAACACATGGTCCCTAGATCTCAAAATGTTGTACAAGATACACCGCTACAACCTCCTTTGCTAGGACCGCAGCCCCCGCATCCAAGAGTCGCCCCTATGAAACAAGTGGGTTGCGAGCCATCTAATGCTTATGCAGATGGCTGTGAGGAGGAAATAGACACTAGTATTGCCTACGGACTTGATACATTGGAAGAGTGTCCTATATACTACATGGAAGATTGTTGGGGGCAAGTCAAGCCGGTTTATCAAGCTGTTGCTCTCGCATCCAGAGGTCAAAATATCAACACCCAGGCTAGGAGGCCACCTCTTCAATGCTACGAGTGTGGTGGACCACATCGGGCAGCGGAGTGCCCTATTAGGCTGCAAAAGAATGCTACACAGATACAAATGAATCAAGGGAGCACGTCTGCAATGCCAATACTCACATGTAATTGTTGTGGCATAGATCACTTGATTGCCCAATGCCCCTATAACCCAAATGCGCCTAAAATCACACCCCTAAATTTGGTCGAAATTGCTAGTGTGACATCGCCAATACCACCCGTCGCACCCGCTTATGCGATTACACGGTCCATGCTTCAAGGGCCAGGCCATATCCTCGAAGAGAGAGATACCGCGTCAGTTATCCAAGCAAAGAAAAAGAAGACACGAAGGAAGAGGTCGCAGAATACGGGAAATTCAAAGCCAAGTTCCAAAACAAACATAGGAACAGGAGATGACCCCGTGTATATGAATGACCTCGAGGATGATTCAGATTCAATCGAGACAATGGAGACTAGAACCAATACCACAAAGGGAAAGACCGACAAAGAAAACCGTAACATGGAACCAAATGAAAACCGAATAAGAGAAAACCATAAAGAGCCTTTGAAAACACCACAAGTGTTTCCAAATCCAATCCAAGACCCCCAAGATAAACCGCAGGGGCAAAAAGGGAAGAATCGTAAAAAGAAGATTGGGACGTACCCAAACCGAGTAGATGAGATTGAGCAGGTGAAACATCTAAGAGGTTTAGTGGAGGAGACTCAAAGGAAACTAGAACCAGAACCCATGCATGTCAAAATTCATGACACAGTGTTTCCCACGCAAGTTCATCCACCCCACATGAACCATAGACCGTTAGCCATATCTAGTATCATCCAAGAAGGGAGTGAGGACGGGGCATCAGAAAGTGAGCATACACCTTTCTTGTTGGAAAGGATGTTTCACGAAGGAATACCTGATCCCATTGAGGAATATGAGATTCCATCCTCACCAGTTCCTAGTCAAGGACCTACACCCTGCAAAATGCCAATGAATGTTGCCAAACTAGTGGACTTCATGTCTTCTGAGGTCCAAACCACGATCATAGCAAAGTTGTATGGAGATCCTGAGTTATTCTTTACACTTCGAGCATTCCTTAACGGAGAGCTACAAACGGGATTACCGCAGTTTGCGCAACCAAATAGGCCTGACTCGATTATGATTGATGAGGAAAATCATGTGCAATCACTTGACTTAGATGGACACGAGTCTGTGATCGAGGTACCCATTAACGAATTAGGGCAGTATTTTGAAGGCGACGAGTCTAATGCGACCCTACCCATCACTACCAAGGGATTAACTATAAAGGGAATTCTTGATGGTGGTGCGGGAGTTAGCATCGTTACAAAAGATTGTTGGGAATCCATGGGAAAACCCCGCCTCAGTGTTACTAACATTGTGGTAAAGATGGCGAATGGCACCATAGCCAAACCTATGGGGATGCTCAAGGATCTTAAGATCAAAGTTCTAGGACACAAGGTACGACATACATTCATTGTAATGGATTTCTCTAAACAGCTTATGTCATATGAAATGATTTTAGGACGACCATTCATGAGGGAAGCACAAATGGTTCATGATTGGTCTAAAAATCATGTCTATTTGCAATTCCAAGACTCTGTCCTTAGAGTGGATTTGGTGACTGGTAAGGTACACCCCTTAGGGAGTAAAACCATTATTGATCATCGCTCTGACACCACAGTTCACTCGGCCCCACTACAATATTGTTACACTTGTAAGAAGGATACAGACATTGGCCAAGATTCTCCTTACATGGATGTGTTACCGGGTATGACAGAATCAGACAACGTAGACTGGGTACACCTAGCTGCAACCATAGATACCTGGGGAAATAGAGGAACCACTTGGGTCACACCCGAGGGGGAAGAGGTACCACAAATTGCACCTCTGAACATGATAAGTGCCATACATGCATCTTCTAAGGGCAAGGCAATTGTAGACCAATCTGACAGTGACACCGATAGCTCAATAGAAGACTTTGACCAACACGACTCAGACACGGAGTCCCAGAATGAAACGGATTCTGAATCTCATGAACTAGAGAGTGGAGCAAGTTCAGAGTCAAAACATTAGGAAGGACCGAGCACATCAACCGATGATATCTCCTCCGAGAGTGAAGAGGACACCAACGAGGACTCCTTTAGTGAGCCAGATCTAAATGCAAATCAAAAGCAGGTCTCAAATAAGAAAAAGAAAAACTTTAAGAGGCGTCGATATCGAGCCAATGTACGTGCTAGGATAAAAAAGAAGAGATCCTCAGCAAAATGGCTTAGTTATATAGGAGCATGTGATGCTCATCGAATATTGGTAGACGATTGGGGTGAATATCTCCAAAATGTTATGTGGTGTAGACCGTGACCCCATGACATAGCCCAATTAGAGATCATAGACAAGCCAAAGTTGAGCCGCACTGCAAGGAGGCGTCAAAACCAAGAGTTAGCTCGACAACACAAGAAAGCGGAAATGGAAGCACAGACCAAAGCACAACCAAAATCCACAGACTTTCATCCTGCACCAGAATACTTCAAATCTTACACCACAGGGGAAGCAAAGGTTGTGTACACAAAAGCCCAAAGAATACCTATCGATGGGAATAATGGAATCTATGATGGTCCGGCAATAGTTAAAGAAATAGAATTAGCCGACCCCGATGAAGAATCAAAACCTGTTTTTATTGCCCAAGACCTCACAGAAGTTGAAGAGGCGGTCCTCAAAGAGCTTCTCAAGGAATTCAAGGACGTATTCGCTTGGACATACCATGATATGAAAGGTGTTCCACCTTCTGTGGTCCAACATACAATCCCTATGATTAGCACTGCGAAGCCCGTACAACAAAGACCCTACCCGATGAATCCTAAGTACGCAAAGACCATTCAAGAAGAACTAGAAAAGCTTATCAAATGTGGGTTCATATATCCTATTGAACACTCTGAATGGGTGTCTCCAATAGTTATCGTGCCAAAAAAGAATGGGAAACTCAGGGTGTGCGTGGACCTCAAAAAAGTTAATGCAGCTACTAGAAGAGACCATTACCCCCTACCATATTCCGAACATGTACTCGAAAGAGTTGCAGGCAAGGAAGCTTATAGCTTTCTAGATGGGTACTCAGGCTACAACCAAATCACGATAGCGCTAGAGGACCAAGCTAAAACTGCCTTCATCACAGAATTTGGTGTGTTTGCATTTCGTGTGATGGCTTTTGGCTTAACAAATGCCACTGCTACATTCCAACGATTAATAAACACTGCTTTTAAAGAATATTTGAGAGAGTTTTGTGAAGCTTTCTTAGATGACCTTTGTGTTTACTCTTCTTGGAAAGAACATCTATCATGTTTGCGGAAGGTGTTTGAAAAGTGTAGGTTATATCGTATCTCATTGAACCCGTTCAAATGCCAATTTTGGGTCAAGCATGGAGTTATTTTAGGGCATATAGTATCTAAGAATGGTATCTCAACCGATGAGAGCAAAATAAAAGTGATTCTAGAGTTACCACCACCAACCAATTACAAGGGAGTTCAAAGGTTCATGGGACACCTGGGTTATTATCGACGGTTTATTTTATTTTTCGCTGAGATAGCACGTCCTTTGTACAAGCTTCTCATTGAATTTAAATGGACTGAAGAGTGTGACCAGGCCTATGAACAATTGAAGAAAACACTAGCAAGTGCTCCGATTTTGAGGACACCTAACTGGGATGTCATTTTCCATGTGCATATTGATGCATCAAACTTTTCTATTGGGTGTGTTCTCACTCAACCAGGAGAACATAAATTGGACTATCCCATTAGCTTTGCAAGTTGTCAATTGAACGATGCTGAAAGGAACTACACCACTACAGAGCGAGAAGGTTTAGCAATGGTTTATGCAGTAAAGAAATTTCGCTACTACCTTCTGGCAAACAAGTTTGTATTTTATGTGGATCATCAAGCGTTGCTGTATTTGGTAAACAAGCCATGCTCCACAGGAAGAATCACACGATGGTTGTTAATTCTTCTGGAGTTTGATTTCACGATTGTAGTGAGACCCGGTAAAAGGCACGTCATGGCTGATCATTTGTCTCGCATACCCAATGGTGAAGCCCCTACAGGAGTTGATGATGAATTACCCGATACTTCCCTATTCATAGTTGAGACTATGCCTGAATGGAGTGAGAACATTGTTAACTTTTTAGTTAATGGTTTTCCACCCAAGGAACTTCGTAAGGATATCGCTTGAAGGCTAGTAAAAGAATGTGAACCCTATTGTTTGATTGCCGGAACTCTGTATAGACTAGGCAAGGACGATATTCTTAGGCGTTGTGCCCGCGAGGATGAATATTTGTGTATCTTGCAAGAAGCACATATGGGCATAGCAGGAGGACATTTTTCAGGAGACCTGACTGCTAGAAAGGTGCTACAATCAGGCTATTGGTGGCCAACTTTATTTAAGGATGCATCACTTTTTACAAAAGGGTGTGATGAGTGCCAACATTACAAGACCACACAGCGCAAAGACAGAATGCCCTTACATCCTATTAAAGTAACCCAACCATTTGAAAAATGGGGCTTAGACTTTGTAGGTCCAAATAGTCCCGCAGCTCGTAACACTCAATCTCGATATATTCTAGTTGCTACGGACTATGTAACAAAGTGGGCTGAAGCTAAGGCTTCACAAAAAGCTGATGCGAGGACAATAGCTAAGTTTCTTTTTGAGAACATTATCACAAGATTTGGTTGCCCTTTTGAAATTGTTAGTGATAATGGTACCCATTTTATAAATGAGGTAATAAGAGAGCTTACCACGACCTTTATGATATCCCACCATAAGTCTACACCTTATTACCCGCAAGCTAATGGACAAGCCGAGAGCACCAACAAGACTCTAATCTCTATTTTAACCAAGACGGTAGAAGCTCATCGCACTGATTGGGATTTGAAGTTGACATCTGCTCTATGGGCTTATCGTACTGCTTATAAAGTGGCTATTAATTGTACGCCATTCAAAATGGTATACGGCCAAGAAGCGGTTATGCCTTGGGAGTTTGTCATTCCTAGTCTTAGGGTAGCTTCGCAAGAAGGATGGAATGGTAACCCCTTAACCGAGCGTTTGTATATCTTAGAAAAACTAGACGAAGAGAGACAAATGGTTGTGCAAAATGCTCTTGTGGAAAAGGATAGGAGAAAGAAGTGGTTTGATCGCCATGTGAAGGACAAGGACATCAAAGTTGGTGATAAAGTCCTTATGTATGGAGTACGTAAAGAGAAGAAAAAGTTGAAATATGCTGGTAAAGGACCATATAGAGTATGTGAAATTACCCCACAAGGTACCCTTTGTGTGGAAACTCTTGATGGAGTTGAAACCATTGGATTCCTCAATGGGAGTAAATTCAAAAGATATTATGATCCTTTAAGCCAAGAAGAACTACGGGCCATTCATCAAAAGAAGGCCGCCAAAGCACAAACCGAGTTAAAGAAGATACAAGCTCAAGCTGAGGCTAAGGAGCGACAACAACGTATAAGACAAAAACGAGAGGCTAACCTTGGAGTCACAAATGCATTCTACGTGGAAATCGAAGAGGATTGGTTGGACTCTGACACACCTCTACGATACCATATTGAGTTAAATAGTGCCTATGGAAAAGTTCTATATAACGCCTTATTGGACACGGGTGCTAAATATAATCTACTATCCTATGGGGTGTGGTGTCAGTTAGGGAAGCCACCTCTATCTGAGAGTATTATCCAAGTCAAGGGTTTCCACAAGAAAAAAACTATGGTTTTTGGAATCTGGCACACTTCTGTGAGTTATGACAATGGAATTGTAGCTCAAGACTTTTTGGTCATGCCTACTGGAACTATGGAGGGTAATATAAACCTAGGACGCACGTGGATGATAGCCACCAAATGCACTATTGATTGGGGGACTGGGGGTGTCACAACGCAAAAACCAACTCTTATCCCTACCACTCAAGCCATAGTCCCTGAGATATTGCCTAAGGAAATAAAACCCAAGACATTGCATGTCAAGGAGGTTGAACCATACGTCCCCATAGCCCAACTCTCTAGATCTTCAACTGATGTAGTTGAAAGAAAGCTTGAGACACACAAGAACCATCCTAATATAACAAAGAAAGCATACAAGTGGGTCCCTAAAGCTTCTTTAGTAACCATGGCTGATGCTAAAAAATGGAAGCCTCGTAAGAAACGCCCCACTCGCTCCAAGAAATGTAAGAAAACGTGGCGCTGGATTCCTAAACGACTATTAAAAGCCCAAGGATACTATGATGGAAAGGAGCAAATTTGGGTACCTAAACGTAAGATGTGTCCTTCCCTATCGACAACAAACCCATATGAGTCAAACAGTGTAACGCTAAAGCCAATGGCAGACCGTGGGAAGGGAAAGATCACAGAATGCTACACACCTAGTCCAGAGCTAGTTTGGGCTCCAAGGCAAACCCAATTTATTCCACCTAGCTCAGGAAGGGGGGAGTTCCATGAAGCTTCTAGCTCCTCATGTAATACATCCATAGAGGTAAAAGCTTCTACACAGCCTCCATCTATAGTAATGGACCTCAATGAAGCTACAAAAGAATCCACACCACCTAGTGTTCAAGAATCACCTGATGAACCACTTCAAGTTCGATCCTGGGAGAGTACCTTACCACCCTTGCAACTTGACGAGGCACCTAGGGTAATAGAAAACTACTGGCAAAAATACTCACCTATTACCAACTGGAACAATTGGTTTCAAAGGGTGACAAGCTCATTTCAAACGGTATGATCTACCCAAGGAAGGGGGGAGTGTTTGTGGACATCCATCATTCACTTGCTTCCTTCTCAACCTTTCTCCCTGACCTCTTAATCTCCGATCTTAGGGAATGTATATATAAAGCCTTATACTCACAAAAACAAGATAAAAAAGTAAAAGAGCAAGAGCCATCACACAAATCATAAAAACAAATTATGCACAAGAACACGACCCTTGTAATATTTGCACTCTAACCATCATCTATTTGCGTGTACAGATATGTCTAGTACTCTAGAGTCATCCACTCCTGCCTTGGGTGAGAGGTACCCTCGTTACTTTTCACAAATGTTTCACATGGTCTTTCCAGTGCTTGCATGTGAATGGGATTTGATAGGTACGCTAGCATGTGAGAGGAATTTTGAGGAGTTAGAATGGCTGATACGTCTCTTGACTTAGTAGAGAGCATTTCTCCCATTGCACAAGCCTACCCTTTTGACCAAGATGACTATAGGCGTCTAGTGACCTTCTTAGTAAACATGGGCACCTATGATGAAGAAGAAAATTTACATGACTACACGGATGGCACATATGGTCTCATGGATGATGACTTTGTTTATCTCGACGACGAGGATAGGGGTTTAGCCTTAGGGTTTCCCCCCAACCTCTACAATATCCTATTCCCTTAACTCTTTAGGGGGAGTGCAAATAATTAGGTTAGGGTTCCTTATGTTTTTTGTTGTGTTCAATAAGTGTTGGTACCTTTTCCCACTAATGTGCCTCCTGGAGGTATTCCTTTTGTTTCCTAGTGTGTACAGGAGCGTGTTGCTATTGATAGGATTTGGACCTTCATGGAACCTTTCTCTCGTTCACACTTCACATCAAGCGCGACCATCAACACAAACAGGTGTTTTATGTCCATTAGCATTGCCCTTATCTTTTTTCATCCATGTTTGTCTGCTTTGATTGTGATTGGTAGCATAATATTCAACGCATTTGCTTAGTATCAAACATTTAATTCAATGTAATGTTTTGTCATAATCACTTGTCTAGGTTTAAAAATCAAGCAGTTCGACTAAGCTAGTTTGACCAAGCTAGATATAAGAAATCTTCTCTTAATACCATGGGGAATGCCTTCCTAATAAGCAATGGTTACTTAGGTTCTTAATCCGATTTAGGCAGCATTGTGTGAAATGCACTAGGGCTTTCTAGTGGGCTTAACCCTATTGACCTTTAGCTTAAGTATTATAAAGAGAGTTTACTAATGTGATGAGCCTGGGGAGGGTAACAGTGTTATATGACCCCCCAAAGTTACAAAATTAAAATGCTGAAAATGAACAAACAAAAAATCAAAGTGCCACAATGTAAAATTTTAAGCTGGAAGAGAAATCCCTGCTTAAATTGGTACTTCACTCACATGTATCGCCTATGGTACTAGAGCCCTAGAGGTTCCCAGTGTGGGCGCTTTTCCTTGAAAAGCAAAAAACCCAAGGCATACAAAATAAGCACACACATCAAAATTGAATCAATGTGAAAAGACTTTGGGGGGTCAAAGAAAAGGTAATCAGTCAGGCGTGATTTATGAGAAATTCCTTTTATCGTAGCTTAAGTACAAGGTCTTCTAGGTATAGCCTCTAGTCAGCCCTCGAACATCAAATACTTGGCTCTCGCGATTAAACAACTTAATTGACCAAAAAAAATTGAGAAGTTACCCATGGTATTAATAGTCTAGCTCTAGTGCCTTTTGACCGTTAAATTAGCGACCCCGGACTTGTTTAATTTTTTACCTTTACATCTGTTTATGCATTTGATTATATTGCAATTTAATGTTTATTGCTGACAAATTGTCTAAAATTATGTTACCAATCAATTTGTCTGTCTATTGCATATGACTTTTAATCGTATATGAGAATGCAATTACTGTGGCAATGTTGTTTGATCTTGCAGTGATTGAAGAAGACTACGCACATCCATGTCGACTGATCTCCCATCTTGACGAACAAGCTTCAACTGGATAGCTTCCGAGGACGGAATCTACATCAGGAAGGGGGGCATGTTAACCCTCACAGCACACGGACACCCTATGATCTATAAACGTTGTATTATTTAGAGTCACGTACCGGGCTTGTCGGACCAATAGGAACAGGGTAAGGGTGATCGCCGATGACAGGCGCACTCTAACTGGAATATTCAAGGAGTTAGTTGGCTAAGTATGGGCGCCCAAGTGTGAATGGGGTGAGCTCATATAAAAGCAACTAAACCTAATTTTTACTCATTCTCTCATTGTGCAATAGAAGCCGCTCTTGCTCCATCTCCACCTTCTCCTTCACCATCTCCTTGTGTGTGTGTGTGTGTGTGTGAGAGAGAGAGAGAGTGTGAGAGTGTGTGTGTGATCGAGCGTTGCGGCGGCACGACGGCGGTGAGGCGGTTGAGCGCGGCGTAGCGGAGTCTCCCTCTTCTTCGCGGCGCGGGAATCCTTCATTCGCAACTACGCAGGAAGGTGAGTGACACACCATTCTTCCTTGTGAGCTTGTCTGTTGTATGACTGTGTGCTAGGAGCCTTTGTGGCTCGCACACGGCACGTAGCAAGTCCCTAAACGTGACAGTCACATACGACACGGGCGCATCTACACACAGACTGTAGGTGACATCCACTAGTTCATCAGGTAGCTTGTGTTTGCTGCTTGATATTCCAGATTTCATCCTGACATTGCAGGTACTTCCACATGGGATGTATTGTCAGAGATGATGTATGTCTGTTGAGGGTTTGCTGGCTGTGAGTCACGCAGCAAACAACCGCCGCAGTGGTTACAGCATATAGTGGGAAATTTGTGGATGGATGACTTTGTGGGAAGTCTATGTACTGTCAGATTTACTGCAGCCTTTGTTGAGGGTCGAGTGAGGTTTTATTGAGCTGGGGGATTCTCGAATGTTGAGATCCTTTCGGTCATACAGGTCTTGGAGCGATCCCTCGAGCACCCTTAGATAGGCAGCTAGGATGTATTGACTGTGAGTTAGACAGTTGGGATTGCATCTTTGCTTTACTGCCATTGAGGCATTGTCACAGTCTATGCTTACAGGACAGTGACAGGACAGTGAGAGACAGTACAGGTGCAAGACAGGTTTACCCGCAGCTTACAGTGTCAGAGAGACAGTGTTTTTGAGCTGTTTTTTGGTCTGTTTTTTGAGTACACCATAGCCATTTTACAAAGGAGACTCTGCCGAAATTTATGCAGAATCTGAAGATTTCTTGGTTCATTTGATAGGTTGATATTGGTTCAGAGGTCAGTTTACAGGGGAAACTCTGCCGAATTTTTCCCAGAAAAGTAAACTACTGTGAAGAGTAGCTATGGCTGGATCACAGGACACTGCTCTTTACAATATCAAGAAGCTGGATGGAACCAATTTCCCATTGTGGAGAAGCAGATTTGGCACGTGTTGGTACAAAAGAAGCAGATAAAACCTATAAAGCTCAAGGGGATAAAACCAGAAGATATGGACGAAGATGAATGGAGCGAAATGGATGAATTGGCACTTTCTACCATTATGCTGACTTTGGCAGAAAGCGTTTACTTCAATGTAGCAGACGAGATGTCGGCTTATCAAGCATGGTTAAAGCTGAGTGATCTTTATGAGAAGCAGAGTGCAGCTTCACAGGTATACTGGCTTAAGAAGCTTGTTGACTTGAAGATGAAAGAAGGGACACCTATGTCCAATCATCTGAATGAATTCAACACAATCTATAGTCAGTTGTCAGCTCAAGGTGTCAAGTTTGATGAACCTGTTAGAGCTATGCTCCTGTTGATCACATTGCCGAAAAGTTGGGACACTTTTCGCACAGCTTTGAGTAATTCTGCACCTCCAGATGGTTTGAACATAGCAGGTGTAGAAGGAAGTCTGCTTACTGAAGAAACCAATAGAAAGACAATGGACAAAGGCAAAGGAACAGCCTTAGTTGTCAGGGGAAGTACCAAAGAAAAGTACAAAGGTGGAAAGAGGAATCAGTCTCGTAGCAAGTCCCGCAGTGCTAAAGGCAAGAGTGACATAGAATGCTACCATTGTGGCAAGAAGGGTCACATGAAAAGAGACTGCAGAGAATGGAAAGTAGAAAAAGGCAAAGAGAAAGATGAAGACCATGGTGAGAAGAACAAGTCCTCAGTGAAGATTCAAGAAATAAATGTGACAAACACTGTTGCAGAGGATGACAGTCTAGTGTCAGGAGACATCTACTTCTTGAAGAATACAATGGACTCAGCTCTTCTTACAACATCTGATGGAAATGCACTGAGTGACTGGATTATAGACTCAAGGGCATCACTTCATGTGTCTCCAAACAAGGAGTGGTTTACCTCTTATGTGACCACTAAAGATCATGTTCGGCTAGGCAATGGGTAGACATGTGAGATCTTAGGTGTTGGAGATGTTCAATTGAAGTTTCAGAATGGCTCTTCTTTCACGCTGAAGAATGTGAGACATGTTCCCGCAATTACAAAGAGCTTGATCAGCACAGGTTTACTTGATGATGCTGGCTACGTCACCACTTTTGGACAGAACGTGTGGAAGATATCCAAGGGTTCTATGATAGTAGCACATGGAGTAAAGTCTGGAGGACTTTACATGATTTATGTATCAAATGTCTCTAAAAATGTAATCAATGTAACCGAGAAGCCGAACGTTTCTTTGTGGCATAGCCGGTTAGGACATATGTCCAAGAAGGGAATGGAAATCTTGTCTCGTTCTGGTTATTTTCCTGGCTTTTCATTTAATGATTTTGAATTCTGTGAACATTGTCTGTATGGTAAGCAAACATAGCAGCCACATAAGCATAGAAGCAGTATAAGAGATACACAATTGGCACTTGTTTATAGTGATTTGTGTGGACCTATGCCTAACCTATCTCTAGGGGGAGCTTCTTACTTTATGACATTTATAGATGATTACTCGAGGAAAGTATGGGTTTACTTTCTCAAGCACAAGGATGAAGCATTTAGTGTTTTCAAAACGTTTGTGACACTTGTGGAGAATCAGAGTGGCAAGAAGCTTAAATGCTTACGCACTGACAATGGTGGAGAGTATGTTTCAAAGGCCTTTCAGGACTTTTGTGAGTCAAAAGGTATAAAACGTGAACTTACTGCTCCTTACAATCCTCCTCAAAATGGTATTGCTGAGAGGATGAATAGGACCATACAAGAGAAGGTCAGAAGTATGTTGTCTAATGCACAGCTTCCAAATGGGTTTTGGGCTGAAGCTGTATCAACAGCTGTTCATCTTGTAAATAGATCTCCTAGCAAGGTTTTACAGAAGGATTCAGTGCCAAATATGGTATGGTCAGGCAAAATGCCCTCATACAAGCATCTCATAGTCTTTGGCTGTGAGGCATATACTCACGTTCCAAAGGAATTTAGGAACAAACTTGAGCCAAAGAGTAGAAAGTGCATCTTTCTAGGCTATGGTAATTCTGGTGAGATGGGGTACAGACTTTGGGATCCCGAATCTAGAAAGGTTGTCCGCAGCAATGATGTTCACTTTAATGAATCCAAATATCATTCTAAACCAGAGAGGGTTGAGGAGATTAGAAGAGTTGTCTTCCAAGAAGATGGACCTGCACGTGCAAGACATAATGTCAGGGCTCAAGAGGAGCAAGGACAGGATAGAGTGTAACCACAGGTTGTGGCTGAGCCTGAGCCACCTTTTGTGCGTAGATCTGGACGTATCACGCGACCTCCTGATAGGTTTGTTCCATCTATGAACTATGTCATGTTGACTGATTGCAATGAGCCTTCATGTTACAAGGAAGCAGTGCAAATGAAGGACTCCAGGAATTGGCAATTGGCCATGCAGTCAGAGATGATAGCTCTGCATAAAAACAAGACATGGAAGCTAGTTAAATTACCACGGGGCAAAAAGTCTCTACCTTGTAAATGGGTTTACAGGTATAAGATCACCGCTCATGATAGTCAGCCAAAGTACAAAGCAAGGCTTGTTGCCAAGGGCTTTAAGCAAGAACAAGGCATTGACTTTGATGAAGTCTTCTCTCCGGTGGTCAAGATGACTACATTGAGATGCTTTCTTGCATTGGTTGCCATATTAGATTTGGTGTTGCACCAAATGGATGTCAAGACAGCGTTCTTGCATGGTGATTTAGATGTGGAAATTTACATGCAGCAGCCAGAAGGGTTTGTTGAGAAAGGCAAGGAAGATTGGGTATGCCAGTTGTTAAAGAGTCTTTATGGCTTAAAACAATCACCGAGGGCATGGAAATTCCACAAGTTTATGCTTTCTCAAGGCTACAAACGTAGTGAGTTCGATCACTGTCTATATACAAAGAAGGCTAAGGATGGCAGTTGGCTGATCCTTATTTTGTATGTGGATGACATGTTGATTGCTGGCAAGCACTTGGAAGAAATTTCAGCTTTGAAGTCAAAGATGGCAAAATCGTTTGACATGAAAGACATGGGTGAGGCAAGTCATATACTTGGTATGCACATTGAGAGAGACAGATCAAAGAAGTTGATTTGGTTATCTCAAACAGAGTATATTGACAAGGTTTTGCAACGTTTCAATATGGAGAAGGGAAAGGCATTGAGTGTTCCATTGCCACCATATGTGAAACTTAGCAAACAAGATTGTCCTGTGTCTGAGGAAGAACAGGCTGAAATGGATAAGATTCCATATGCTTCTGCAGTGGGTAGTTTGATATATGCAATGATTGCTACTCGCCCAGACATTGCATTTGCAGTGGGAGTAGTAAGTCGATACATGTCAAACCCAGGAAAGAAACATTGGGAGGCAGTGAAAGGAATATTGAGATACCTGAAAGCTACAAAGAGTATGCGTATATGCTATGGGAGTCAGGAGCTAAGTGTAAAGGGTTTTACAGACTCAGATTATGCAGGTGACTTAAACAACCGAAGGTCTACGTCAGGGTATGTCTTTACATTGGCTGGTGGAGCAGTATCATGGCGTTCTAGATTACAAGATTGTGTTACTCAGTCTACTACAGAGGCTAAATATGTTGCAGCATCAGAGGCATGCAAAGAATCAATTTGGCTTAATCGACTAGTAACAGATTTGGGAATGAAAGAAGATATGCTTGTGTTATATTGTGATAGTCAAAGTGCTATACAATTGGCTCGCAATCTAGTTTATCACTCAAAGACAAAGCATGTGGATGTGAAGTATCATTTCATCAGGGAAATGCTCGAGGATAAGCAACTTCAGCTTGTCAAAGTTCACACCACCAAAAATCCTGCTGATCTACTTACAAAAGAACTTCCCTCAGAGAGCTTTGCGCATTTTCGCAAGCAGTTAGGTGTAGGGTAGTACATCACTTCTCTACATCTCTTGTATATTAGCTTGTATAGTAGCTTCTCTCACACTTAAAGTACCACATTGGACTTTAAGTGGGAGGTTGTTGGGGTATAAAGCCCAATGTGGTCGCCCAGGTAAGTGGGCGGGCCGCAAGGTATGTACACATGTTCTTTTGTAAAAACCTAATAAGAACTCACTATGCTCTACACATTACAGTAGAGCGAGTTCACCATATCGTCGTGCTCTTCTTCTCGCACTCTCTCTCGCGTCGCACTTCCGCTCGTACTCCTTTACGAATTGCCTGGAGAAGAGGTGGATCATAGGGAAGAATCACTGCCAGGGTCGCAAGACTCGAGGGTAGTCCAAAATACAAAAGATGAATCAATGAGGGATTTCCCACCCTATGTTGCTATTGTTAAGGAGCAGTGGCCAGAGGAGTTATGGAAGGCTGTCCGAGATGCCCAAAAAAGAGAAGAGAAACCATTTCCTGAAATCACATTAGATAGACCACAAATGAGTGTTGATGCGAGGTCATATCATGGTGACCTAGGATCGATAGCCTCCGAAGACACTAGACTTGCATCGTTAAGAACTTTGCCACAGTACATGGGAGATTTTGAGGCAAAGTCTGAGATTGTGAGAGTTCCATCACAGAGGCTAGGAGGGACAAACGAATTGGACACAAAAATTTTGACTGACTTGCTATCCACGCCAATGAAGTGCACAATTACGTTGGAAGAACTTTTGAAAATCAGGCCAAGTATGTGGACGGATATAGGAAAATGCTTGGAAAAAATTTGGATCAAAAGCCCGTTAAGGTTCTTGGAAAAAGAGCTAGATGAGATCGAGAAGCCTAGATCAAATGTAAGACCGGAACCTCTGAACAAAGTAGGAGAGTACTGTGAAGGAGAAGATGGTAATGCCACTTTGCCTGTCGAGTACAATGGGATTGAAACAAAAGCTATACTTGACAGCGGAGCAGGAATTGCCATAGCAACAAAACAAATATGGGAGAAATGGGGTAGGCCCGCCTTTAGAACAACCAGAATAAAATTACAGTTAGCGGATGGGCATGTGGAAAGACCCATGGGATTGCTAGAAGCGATAGTGGTGTCTTCTTGTGGTATAGAGTATGCGCATACTTTTGCCATAGTTGACTTTGGCAAGAAAAATAACTATGAAATCATCCTTGGAAGACCATTCATGAGACAACTCAAGATGGTACAAGATTGGGGTTATGATTATCTATACTTGAGACATGCTGAAACCACAACACGTGTAGATATGAAAAATCATAGTTACCAAGATGTAACTAGAACACCCATGGAAGATTTTGATTCTGCAACACAAAGTGGATCAACATACCATCTGTGGATGGGCAAAAAGAAAGAAATCTGGATGTGCGGAGCATCGGAGTGTAGTGACTTTGAGAGAAATGAGAATGCCTTAGAGAGGGTCTTAGAAGATGATGCTTACATAAGAGAACCTTTTCCGGAAGAGGCGTTAGAACCGCTAGAGTGGACTCAGATATTGGCTACTTTGGATGTCTATGTTAATGAGACAACACCAACAAAATTTTGCGATGAGAATGGGTATGACATAGTCCCCTACTACATGCTAAGGGTTATGTGTGAGACAGATGAAGAATCTGAGTATGAGTTCGAAACGGGGTTATCAGCTATGCGGATAGCACAAAACCAGATACCTAGCCCGAATACTGGTCATATAGAAATAGGTGCTCTTTGCGATCAGTGTGCGATAACACACTTGATTACAAACTGTCCAACTCGAATGCATAGTACAAAGGAGGAGCCGCAAGTCAACAAAGCAAAGTTGCAGGAAGAAGGGCTAAGATCCAAAGAAGATGCTTCAGGTCCAGCGCCTACAAACGAGCAATATGAAGACTTGGAATCAATCAAAGAAGAGGTGCAGCAAGTGACAGGAAGTTCAGACACTATTGGTGATATTTCAACAGCTGAAGTCGAGGAAGAAGAGCCTATGACTCTACAGGAACCAAATGCTGATTTTGTCTCTCCAAAAGACATATCAAAGGAAATGGTGGTCAAGCAGGAGCTAGAACACACAGATGAACTCAGAAGTGTGAGCAATGAAGAAGAAGACGACAAGGAGTCCAGTCCAAAGATTGCTCAAGTCACTCAAGAGAACACAGGCAATCTAGTACCAAAGAAGATCAACTTTTTGCTAAGTGCACAAGACGGAGTCAAGATGAATTTTATGGCAGAAATTGATACAAATTCCACAACTAATGTCATGTCATATGGCATGTGGTTACTTCTAGGTAAGCCAAAGCTTTATGATATTCAGATAAAGGTAAATCTCTCACTTGAAGTAGATGTTATAAGTATGGGATTGCAGAAGCTACTCTCCAACTACACTCGCAGAATGTCAAAGAAAAATTCTTGGTGGTAGATTCTCGACGAATGGGAACACACTTGATTTTGTCCAAGCCATGGGCACAAGTCTTTGAAGACGAGCCTGAATCTTCAACAATGGTCATCACGACAAGCTATCAAGTGGCAATAGAGGTCAAGCCTACAACAGTTCAAAGATTCTTGGCTATTGAAAAAGGCAAAGCTAAAGTAATCCTACAGTCTCTAGCCCAACCAATGCAAGTGCAAGACAAAGACTCTACATCAAAAGCCAAACCATCAACAAAACAATGGAAACCCAAGCAAAAAGTCTATCAACCGAAGTTTCCATCACACGAAAGTCTCCAAAGGAAGTCAAAATAGGTCAACCAAGTGCTAGTATCCAAGGCACATATTAAAGTTAATGATCCAATTTGGATACAATCATAGGAACAACCTCAACAAGCAAAGGTAACAGGATGGATCACATCAAGCGCGTCAATTATTGCACAAGGCTACAAGAAAGGAAATTCAGATTTTTGGGTCAACAAGCCCAAGATGACAGCCTGGCGATATCCATCCCATGACAACCACTCAGTCAGGAATCAACAAAGCCGTCAACGTCAATCACATAACTCAATCAAGAGAAAGGACATGTACAAAAAGCAAAAGAGAAGGTCTTCCACTGGACAAACCATACAACAAGTATGGGTAATGAAATCAGAATTCTACCAGACTACACAACAAAGTCAAGTGAAGATCACCTCCAAGAAAGTCCAAAGATTCATTCCAGTCGAGTTACTCGAAGCACAAGGATTCTATGAGGGTAACTTTCAAATCTGGTTACCTAAGGTAGTAGCTTATCAAGGAATCACCCAGGAAAAGCAAGAAACATTAAGAAATCAAGAGCAGCCACCCGCTACACCTAAGAGTACTACAACCTATAGATGGATCCCTCGTCAATTACTACAAGAGCAAGGCTTTTACAAAAGTAACAGCCATATTTGGAAATTAAAGACAAGGTACCATCAAGTCAAAGAAGAAACAAGGCAAGTGGCAAAAGAGATCACACCAGGCCCAAGAACAATGTGGGTTCCAAAATCTGCGATTGAGGCTCAACAACAAGAAAGATACGCAACTCCTTTACAGCCTCTTAACAACAAAAAGAAAGCAACGGTAAATGTGGAGGTCACAGTTTTGAAGAACACTATCTGGAAGAAGAAGACTTCATCAACCATTGCTTCAACATCAATACCTGTCTCATCAAGAAACCACAATTTTCTATCAAGGAATGAAGAGCAGATATATGCCAATGTATTGGACAACATGGAATCTCAAACAGAAACTAACGAGAAAGGCCTAAACATCAAAAGCATATGGAATTGGATTTCAGGACGCGATCAGGTAAGTTCAAGTCGCCATTAAACTTACATGGAATAAGAGTCTAGAGTCGGGCAGCTAAGCCACTAAATGAGAAAAGTGTCAGACCCAAGCTTCAAGTTAATATTTTTATGTGGTCTATGAGTCTAGATAATAGGTATAAGCTCAAGCTAGAGAGTTGAGCATACATAAAGTCATGTCGCTCATGCTGGAAGAGGTGAGCATAAGAGTGAAAGTCCATATAATATATAAGGTGGAGAAGGCGGAGTAGTCAAAACAACACACTCACGCACTTGACACAGTGAGGAAGAGTGAAAAACCTCGACAACGAAAACCCTTCTTGTGAGTAGTGAAAGCTTTTGAAGCACTCATGCTATATGTTTTGCTTGCTACACTAACTCCATGAAGAACCCATCAATACTCTTCTCTCGCACCGCATCTTGTTTAACATGCATAACTCTGTGCAAGCCTATAGATGTCCCATCATTGGACATATGCATTAGGCACTCTTTTTTATTCCACCCATGCACTTACACAAACAAATGACGATGACCAAGCGGAAACAGGTTTTATAAGCCTTTGCTCAACAACAACAACTCTGACTTCAAGCTACTAACACTTATCCATGTATATCAAGCCCATACTAGTAGCCATATGGCCATATGTACTTTAACTCAGCATAACTCTATAACATCAGAACCTAAGTACATATAGCCTCGCATTTAATTATGACTAAAGACATTTTTTCCCACTAGGTTTTTCCCTTTAGTCTTATCCAGGTATCCAAGACCTTCATTTTGTATACACGCTATATTTTACTTTTACTCTTTTATTTTTTATCACAACAAAAACAAGAAGAACCACGGTATCCCCACACTACTAATTGCAAATCTACTGACAAGTCAAAAGGGAGAGGCCAAAAAACTGCTTGACAAAGCTTCAAGTCAACTTACAGGTACAACTGCGAGATAACAACCACAGGAAAAGCAAATACTAGAGCTACAATGACAACGAGCTGCTGCACCAACAAGTCGATACAACCTCATGCAATTCAAGATACAACAACCAATTAGAGGGGGAGAGTTCCAGGCTTTAGATACACTACAGGTACAACTTCAAGGCAGCTTCAATATCACGCAAAGCAACCAACTGCAGAAGAGGCTGCCACAACAACTTCAACCAACACCAAGACATCAAGAACTCGTCAAGGTCAGCAAAGACATAGGGTCTTGTCGGGGACGACAAGAATTCGGAGGGGGAGAGTGTTGAAAGGACGCTCTTTCAACAACGTTTCCATAAAGATTCCATTAAAGATTCCTCAAAGATTCTATAAAGATTCCACATGAAGATGGTGATGAAGTAATGAAGATGAAAATGGATGCTGCAACATGAAGATACAAGTTCATGGACGTCATCGAATATCCCGTTATTATTATTTTGAGCCATTACGGCCACTTTTGTATTGTTTACGAGAACCTCATATTTTAAATCGGCACTTGTATTTTGGCCGCAGATGCTTGTATCATGAATAAAGCCAACTCAGTTTCTTGTAATTAAGCTCTGTAGAAGCCTAGGGACAATTCAGGTCATTTGGCCGGACATTAGGTTTGAAGGCTTTGTATATAAGCTGAAACCTAAGGCTTTGTAAAAAACACATTACGTTATCTCAAATAATATACAGTCATGGGTTCTGCAGCACACAGTAGTGAGCTTCACGTACACACACCGTCGCGCACACTAATCACATTGCAGATATGAGAGTAGGAGCTTGTTAGCATCGAGGAGCTCTCTGCGTCGACGCAAGCAATGCAAGCCGAGGACCACATCGCAAGCCCGCCTGCTACGAGCTATATTTGGTTGTAAGTACCTCAAACGACATCCGTTCTGAATGATCGAGTAGTCGTTAGAATCAGGGCGAGAAGCTCTTCGTGTTGATGTCTTTGTAGATCAGTTTCGGACACTTTGAAAATTGATGTTTTGAGTCTATCGCGACAGCGATTAGGGGTCTTACAGTTATGATTTTCAGGGTTTAGGTGTTTGGCCATATAGGATATGTCCTTGTGAGTCTTGCCCTTCGATTTCGAGTCATTCTGATATGATTTGAGACTGTTTCGAGCTTGTAGTGTTTCGTAGGATGCGTTGTCTGTTTCTTTGCTTTATGGTAGTGTTGTGGTAGGATTAGTGACTGTAGAGTGTTGTTCGTGTCTAGATCAGGGTTGACAACCCAGAGATTGCCTCCATGCCCTAGTCGGGTCAGCTACGTCCTCGGATTGACAGTTTGTTGGTTTGTGTTCTCGCTGTGCTCCATCGTCCGTCGCGGCGTACCCGCTAACATTATCTTCCAAATGGCAATAGGCTATGTGTTACTCACCCATACAATAAGAAACTCATGTATGAATCCCATACTTCTCCTTATGCGGGGCAAAAAGGGAATCCATAATTTACTTTTCAAGGAGTAGAAATGTATTTCTATTGGTCTACCCTGAAAAGTAAACATACAAGGGTATGTTTCAAAATGCGTGGTATACCAAAGGTTGAGATTTGATCAAAGGAAGCAACCTGGATTGTTTGAGGCGACAAGCTTAACAAGAAAACACACTCTATGCCTGTCAAAAAGACTTTTATGGCACATCAAATGGCAACCCTCTCTAGATCTCAAATTTTCAAGCATCGTGGATTTCCAACATCCATAGTGTCGGACAAAGATCCTAGAATGACCAGTTATTTCTAGAAGGGTCTCTTTGAGAATCTAAAAAGTAGATTAAATTTCTCTTTCATCCTATCATCCACAAATGGATGATCAAAGTGAAATAATTAATCTAACGATTCTTGATATACTAAAAGCCAATGTCATGGAATTAGTAGATCAATGTTATCAATGATAAAAGTACCTACCTCTTATAGAGTATACGTACAATGATATTGTACATACTTCTATGGGGAAAGTACCTTTTGAGGTTAAAGAAGGAAGATCCAAGAGTCCCTTACTACTTAAATTACACGGGAAGATCTTCACTGCTAATGAATATAGCAAAGAATCACAAGAATCTTTTCCAAAGATTAAAGAGGTTATATCCATCTGCTAGAAAAGGCAAAAAGGGCTACTGCTAATAAGCATAGAAGAGCCTTAGCCTTTAAGAAACATGACTGGGTCTTGTTAAAGTTTCTCAAGGCTCGTCCAAGGCATACTACGAGCAAGAATCCTATGGGCCACCAAGAGTATTAAGCTAATCTAGCAAAAAGATACTACGTTTCTTTTTAAATTCTTAAGCCAATCAATAAGAAGGCTTATCAATAAAAGTTACCCCAACCATTGGCTCACGCACCATGTTTTCCATGAGAGCCTATGTAAGCCTTACTGTTGATAGGGTACTTTTTTAGTTGAAGTCATGTTCAGATGGATTGTCGGATTTTGACTGCAAATTGGATCTAATCGGATTTTGCTCAGTCGGATTTTAGTTAACTTGTTGGGGATAGAAGTAGTCACGTGTAGAAAGGGAAGGAGATGTATGAAGTTTGAGAAGAAGGAAGAATTCTGATGTCTGATCTTGTTTGACTCCTGTTCTTATTAAGTTTGAAATGTTGTTCAACTTCTATAGTATTTTTTATCATGAATTGGGTGTTCTTCTCTCTGTGTGCTAGTACGTGTGAGAATGAAATCCTTGTGTTGTTGAACCCCAACACATTTGGCGATCCTGTTGTATCTGATTCTTTTTTAGATACCATTTGGGGTCCCTTGTGGTCTTCTTGAATGATGATGTATATCGGAGGGACATAGAAGGACATCTCGAGTGTATTACAGAAGGGTGAAGGCCCAAGCAAGAAATATTGATCTTTTTCAATATGGCCCAATCATAGAAGAACTGGGTGAGACAGATGAGTCTAAATTGCAGCCAAAAAACTAGGGAGGAGAGAGTTCAGGAGCACCAGAGGGCAGGCAGGTGGGGCAATTTGTTGGATCTTTACTCTTGACAGCAAGATCTGCAAGAAGTAGAAGAAGACTCCACTTTGATCCATTACAGGTATCTACGAGGCAAAGATCTAGGAGAGTACCTCAGCCCCCTCCCATGGCTCAACAACCTCCTAACCCCAAGGTTAAAGCAGCAAAGTTCAAAGGAAATTCTGGTGATGATGTTGATTGTCATGTGGCCCAAGACAATAATCAAAGAAGACCACCAGGTATTATGCCATGTGTGTATTGTGGTGCACCAGACCATTGGGTTGGTCTGAATTGTGTTTTATGGGTTAAACATCGAGAGAAGAGGGGAATACCAGTGGTACTCTATAATCAGGATAATCCACAAGTTAACCCATAGCCTCAATAGAAAAGTCAACTATCCACTCAAGCCAATGTCATTATCAGTGATATTGTTGAACAACAACTAGTAGAGGTTTTATTGGAAGAAAATCAGAAGCATCAAACTCAATAGCATTGTGATGAATGGGCTAGTGATTGTACTCAAGCTAGGGAACATCAAGAGATAGATTCTATGGCGGTTACTAGGTCAAAGAGCAAAGGTCCTATTGACTGGAAGGACCAAAAAGGAATCTGGGATCGAGTTCAGAAACAGGTTCATAAGGACCAGCAACATCAGAAGGTGGATGACATTCCTTCTGATATTGAAGAGGATATATTGCAGCAGCATTGTGAGAAACCTTTAGTATCCAAGGATGATACGGATTGGTTTGAAGTAATAATAAACTCTCCCTTACAGCTTTCTTTGGATCAGTTATTGTGTTTGTTTCCAACTTTCAAAGACAAGTTGTTGAATAGATTGTTAGCCAAAGAATCTTTAGATCCGAAAAGACATTGCTAGAGACTGTTGTCAATAATGTTGATCTAGCAAATGTGGATTTTGTGGTTTCAGTGTTTAAGGTGGTATTTCATAGTAATTTTTTTTAACAAGTGTTACCAGATGGAGGATCTAGAGTCAACATATTGGTTGAGTCTATTTATCATAAGATGAAGCTAGGTAAATTTGAGCTAGCACCAGTTCCGGTAAAGTGGCAGATGAGAGGAGAGTTCAACCCTTGGGGATTCTAAGGTAGCAAGTTATTTACATTGCAAGAATTAAATTTCAGGTGAACTTTGTTGTGTTGAAGATGGAGAAGGGTAATACCTCCTATGATATGTTATTGGGAAGGCCTCGGTTCAGATTGGCTAAAGTTAAGCAGGATTGGGGAGAGAATGAAGTTGTTATCAAAAAGGGAAATCAGGCAATTGCAATCCCTATGTTGGGGAGAAAGAATATTCCTTTTTAAGGAACGACCATTGTATGCTCAGTTAATCAACTTCGTAGAAGAAGTGGCAGATGATGAAGAAGAAGCATTCTTAAGAGCCAATCCAACCATTGTACCAGTCTTTGAAGTTGATGTTGATGGTATCTTGCAGAAAGAAGAAGAGGAAGAGTTGGCAGATTCTGATTTGGTACTTGGACAGACAATTCAGGGATCCGACTTGGTGCAGTTGGTGGATCAGACTTTGGTTCCTACTTCTAGGGAGGCCCTGCAAGTAGCAAGAGGAAAAGGAAGCAAGGAGTTTGGCTGAGAAGATTTATAATAAAAGATTTGGAGCATCGGCTGGAGTCAAGCAAGATGAATTGAAGGACCTTAACTTGGGCACTGAAGAGGATCCTAAGATTGTCAAGGTTAGTATTCATGTGGATGTATAGTTTTTGCATGAGTTGTTTCAGTTGTTAAAGGAGTATAAAGATATTTTTGCCTGGGATTATTCTGAAGTGAAAGGTATAGATCCTGGTTTGCATCAGCATCATATTAATTTGAAGGAGGATGCAATTTGCAACAGAGATATAGAGTGAATCCAAATTTTGCAAAGCAGGTTAAATAGGAGATTGATAAGTTGTTAGTTGTTGGCTTCATTAGCACTAGTTTGGTACCAAAAAAGACACTTTAGTGTCCTTTTTTTGCGAATTTATATAAAATGGTACATGAAATCTAGAACACATCTCAAGAAACACTTTTGCAAACTTATAAAATTTTATTCAAAGTACTCATAGAAACTATAATCTCTCATTTTTTATCATAACCTCAATAATAACTACACTCATGAAAAGAACCTACACAAAACAATATTCAATGTTTCATTAAAACTCGTACTCTAGCTTAAGAAAAAATGAGCAGTGTACATGCAATAATCCCTGGTAACTACTTATATATGTGTTTGATAGTTTTGCAATTGTCATGTGAGAAAAAAATCTTTATGACTAAAATTAAATATAGAAAGTCCTGTGGGTCAAATATGCAACGTTTACAAATTCAATCAATGATCACAAAAGAAAATTTGGTTCATTTAAATTTACAATGTCTTATGATGCATATATACTAGATCTATCACTCCATTATATAAGGTGATAATTTTTAATGGTTATGCAAGCCACATTTGGTGATTTATGGCATATCCGAAAAATTGTGCATGTTGTAATTATGATTTTTTATTTATCAAAGATGAGTCTTAAAATAAAATCCACTTTTAGATCTTTTTGTTCTTCTTACTTATTTGTATATAAATACCTCATATGGACACAATTGGGAGATTTATATACACACTTTCATTAGTTTTTCATAGCAATGTTTTTTTTGCAAGAAATTATGCACTACAAGTTTTTTTAAATGAGATTAAATTACAAGATTCCTATGATTTTGAACCCTTGAAAAATGCTTAGTTGATGGGTATTGACCTATAGATACATTATACACCTTAGGTTTTGTCCCATAGCTTCATCATGTTAATGAAAGAGGCCTTGAAAGACCAAAATTTTCCTCTTTGTCAGCATTTTCCAGATTTTGGTCTTTTGGTTATAACAAAAATCTAGTCCCATAACTAGGTTATGAAGCTCAATTTCTTGTTATAATAAGTTTTTCCTTATTAATACACCTTGAAATCTATGAAAAATCTTATTTTGATAAGAAGTTTTTTAAATTTTGAAAATTTTGTTAAAACTGCACTAAATTTATATGATTTTTTATATGAAAACTTATCATTGTAATCTTAATTTGTTATTAATTTGGGAAAAAGTAAAATTTGGCTATGTTCTTCATGTCATAGCTGACCTAATATATGAACGTGACCTATGAATTTGTTTTCTAGATTCACCAAATAATTATGACAAGTTGCTAGAAAACAGGACACTTTAGTGTCTAAGGACATTTGAGTGTCCGATTACAGAACTAGCGTTAAACCCATTCATGAGTTTACATGGTTGTCACCAATCATTGTAGCTCCCAAGAAGAATGGAAAAATCCGAGTTTGTGTTGATTATAGAAAGTTGAATGAAGCCATTATTATTGATCCTTTCCCAATGCCATTTTGTGATGCTATATTGGATGTTGTAGCAGCAAAGGAAAGGCATAGCTTTTTGGATGGATTTTCAGGGTATAATCGGATTAAGGTGGTTGAAGAGGATCAACAAAAAACAACCTTTATAACCGAGTGGGGTGCTTTTGCATCTACATTGATGAATTTTGGCCTAAAAAATGGACCACCATCATTCAACTTTATAGCATATAAAACATTTGAATCATATTTTCTAGATTTCATGAGAGTCTTTGTGGCTAATATTTTTGTCTTTGGAAAGAAAGACCTTCATTTGTAGCATCTGAAGTTGTGTTTTGAAAGGTGTACACAATTCAGAATGTGTCTTAACCCTTTCAAGAGTGTTATTGCTTTTCGGAGTGGAGTACTTTTAGGTCATGTGGTTTCTTATGAAGGGATGTCTATTGATGAGAAGAAGATTGAAGTGATTAAAGCAGCAAAAGCTCCAGAGAATGTTAAGGAAGTTAGCAGTTTTGCTGGTCAGGGGAAATGGCATGCTAGATATGTCAGATGTCACAGGAACAGAATAATAGAGATAGACAGCAAAAGATAGAGAAAGAGATCTTTGTATTGACAGAGTTTTGATACAACAGAGGAGCAATAAAATATATGGGCGCACTCCGTTGTACGGAGCTCGAACCTCTCGACCACCCCCGAGCTTCAGTTCGCTTGCACTCACACTCGCACTCGCACTCGCACTCGCACTCGTAGAAGAAGAGATCGGTGAATGATCCCGAAACGCACCACCGTTGTACTTCTTTTTCTCGAAAAGCCTACGACTTCTCAAAATAACCACTTTTTAGGCGTTCGTCAACTCGATTTTCGCACCAAGTATACCTATGAGAATAAGATAATAACGTGATCGCTAAGCGATCCGTGAAGGTTAGATTTTTATCATGACACTTTGCAGAGATCCTGTTTCACAAATTGATTTCTGCATCGCCTACAAAATAGCCAAAAGAACATACTCGTGCAACCAATTCAACATGAAAATCAAAGTAAAGAAAAACATAATTATGTACCTTCATAATCTCAATTGTAATAGTCTACCATGAAGAAGAAAATCCACTTCTTGGTTGATAGCAGGGAGAGTTGTATGATGTTGTATGTCTGTCTGTCCCTGTGTATACTACACTGCTGCTGCTGATCCGAGCCTATCACAAATTTTTGTTTATTATATTTTGTTGGTTTTCCTTGCTTCTAGAGGTTTACAATAAAAGAAAGAGCGAGAACAACCTCTTGGAAAAAAAAATTTAAAAAAAAGATTTGATAGGAATTTTTTCTTGACTAGTTCACCGGAGGTGAAAGGTAGAGGAAGAACCTAGTGGTAAAGGGAAGGGAAAATATGTAAATGTGAAAAGAAAAGATATGATGTGGTTGTGGAGACATGCACCCATGATTCAAGGGTCATGAGTGGCTCATATCATCATGGCTTTGGAGCCATATGATGATTCAAACAAATGGGACCCAAGTGGAAGACTTGGTAAAGGAAGGAACCAGACACATGATTTTGCTGAATTTTTAAAAAATACTTCCACTCCGATCCAAGAAAAGTTGTCTTCATCAAAGTTGTAGCTGATGAGCTGGAGATTCTGGCCATATTCTTTTTATAATTTTTGCATCTACAGTCTAGGAGATATGGCCAAAATGGGGGACGCCAGTTTTTCAACTGTGGTGGAGACCCCCCCCTCTACCTTTACACACACACACCCTTCCTTTTCCACATTGAGACCTTCTCTAAAAATCACCCATTAGTCTTCTCACCCTCCTCTCCTTCCTCCTCTCTCTCAAGCTCAAAAACCCATCAAAAATCCTCTTCTAATCACCTCTCAAGTCATGCTTAATCTTGTTGTAATTCATAAGTTCTCATTCAACCCCTTTCTATTATTACTAGATATGTATTGATTTTATGTAGATTCTTTACATTTTAAAATAAGGAAGCTCTTGGACTCAAGCTATGGAGGAAGGAGTGAAGACAACACAAGTGATGATGGAGCTAATTGGTCAACAAATCACTTGGAAGGAGCTTCTTCATTGGTTGAATGCCCCTAATCAAGCTTCATTTGTACAAATTACACTTGGATCTTAACCTCACTCCTAATCACTCTCTTTCCTATATAAAGAGGCCTTCCCCTTTGTAATTTCAAGCCTCCCTCAGCCCCATTGAGTCTTTGTATCACTCACCATGAGCCCATAAGCTCATTCATTCACTCTATTCTTGCACATTCTAGAGTGCAAATTGTTTCATGCTAGTAATCTCTCCTTCTCTTACTTATGTTAATTAAGAGAAATCTTTTATATATGTGTGAGAGTGCTTGATGTGATCTTGGCTAATCCTTGAGTGGTTGTTTGGTAATCTACATGCTATTTGTGTTGGGAGTGTTTGAAGTCATCCATTCCTTGTACACACACTAAGGTTAATGCTTCATTCATAGTGATCTCTCTCTCTCTCTCTCTCTCTCTCTCTCTCTCTCTCTCTCTCTCTCTCTCTCTCTCTCTCTCTCTCTTTGTGTAGCGGTCCTAGCCCACGCTTCCAAGACTAGGTGGTGCCCTTATCTCATTTCCCTTGTGGCGCAATGGAGTTTGTTTTGGTGTAGAGGCCGCCATTCCAAATTTCCTTCGTCACTGCCTTCTGTTTGTTTTTATCGTAACTTTTAAAAACGAACTCAGAACAGAGCAATCCAGGTACTCAAAACGACGGGAATAGGTCTGGTCTACAAGGGTACGCGAACAAAATTGCGAAAAAACGTCATTCTTTGACTGAAAACGCAACTTTTAGGTCGCGACTCCTAAAACCTCTTTTTTGGATCTCCACTACTTTTTCAACTTATCTTAAGCCTACCCATGCATTTTAAGCTAAAACACATAACTATAAAATATTGATGTTAATAAAAATCTCAATTTTGTTGTTCATAGACAGACTATCTGTTATTCATTAATCTTTATCAAATACGTCTTTAGTGTATTATTTAAAAAAACAATATATGTTCTCTCTTAATATCTTAAACTCATTCATATAAGCTCTATTTAATAGACTATTCAACAATCTTTCAAATCGTGCGAAATCAAAGATATGCCCTACTACATTCTTTTCGACTTTAAGAACTTCAAAGATTAGTCCTATTACATTCTCCCCTTATCAAAATTAACTCTGTCCTCAGAGTTGAAAAGAGAGGGAAATTCTCTTTGCAAAACACTAAGATCAACCCATGATGCATCCTCTATTGGATAGTTATGCTACTTAACCAAAACTTCCACAATGTGTGTATTTCTCAGATGTTTAACACATCTATCTATCACTAAGTCTGGTTCTACAGTCAATGTTCCGTCATCTTTCAACTTAGAGTTGTCCTGTAAAACATGATGCACGTTAGGAACATACTTTTTCAATAAACTCACATGAAATACAGGATGCACTTTGACATGAGAAGGCAATTCCAATTTGTAAGCTAATGAACCAATGCGCTTCAAAATTTTAAATGGCCCAGCAAATCGTGGAGACAATCTTCTATCCTTTCCAAGAACCAAATGAGACTTCTCAGGAATTATCTTTAAGAAAACCATATCACCAGTTTCATACTCCACAACACGATGTTTCTTGTCATAATACAATTTTTGTCTCTTTTGAGCTTCTCTAATATTCCCCCTGATTTTGGCCAACTCGCTATCGATTTTCTCAAGCATCTCACATGATAGTTCTACCTTATTCCTCGAGTTAAGAAAATTAATTGGTGTGGGATAGTTATAGCCATACATTGCCTCAAATGGAGTCATCCTAATAGATGAATGATATGAACTGTTATATGCAAATTCAACCAAAGGTAGATATTCATTCCAATTAGATTGGTTTTCATTGACATACATTCGTAACATATCTTCTAAAATACGATTCACTCTCTTCGTTTTCCCATCTGTTTGAGGATTAAAAGCAGTAGACATGCGTAACTGAGTACCTATAGAGTCAAAAGTCGCTCTCCAAAAATGAGAAGTGAACTTAAAATCCCTGTCAGACGCTATGCTCTTGCGAATGCCATGCAAACGAAATATCTCTTTCACAAACACACGTGCAATGGTTAAGACAGTATCAGTTATTTTTACAGGAAGGAAGTGAGCTTGTTTTGTGAGTCTATTTACCACCACAAAGATCGAATCATACCCTCCACGAGTAGTAGGAAGTTTAATGATAAATTCCATGGATATAGACTCCCACTTCTGTAAAGGAATGTCTAAGGGTTGAAGGTCACCAGGCATCATCTTATGTTCAATCTTAACTTGTTGACATTGAAAGCACTCACGCACATAATTCTTAACATCCAATTTCATACACGGCCAAAAGAATGAACTTTTAATCTTTTCATACGTCTTATTCAATCCAGGATGACCAGAAAAAGGTGAATTATGACACTCATGGAGAATTTGACTCTTAAAAGCAAAATTTGCAGGAATACACAAGCGGTCATAATAATATAGATTTTCCTTATACAAGTGATATCTGTTCTCATACATCTCACCAATATTCTCACGCAAGAATTTCAAAAGAGGCATATAAAAGGAATCATTTTTAACTTTAGCATGTATCTCATCAATCAAATTGGACCGCACAACAGTCAACAAATTACACTTGGGCCTATGACTCAATGCATCTACAACTTTATTTTCTTTTCCACACAAATACTTCAAATCAAAATCATACTCAACCAGCAATTCAATCCATCTCCTTTGTCTGTTATTTAACAATGGTTGAGTAAAAATATACTTCAAGCTTTGATGATCAATACGCAATTCAAATTTGACACCAAGCAAAAGATGACGCCAATGTTTCAATGCATGAACAACAACAAGAAATTCTAGATCATGTGTTGCATAGTTCAATTCACGTCGTCTTAATTTCATAGACTCATATGCAACCAATCTTCCTTCTTGTGTCAAAACACAACCTAATTGTTCACCACTAGCGTCACAGGACACGACAAATGGTTTGCCCATCTCAGGAACCTTTAAAACACAAATTTTCGCTATTTTAGCCTTCAAAATCTCAAAAGCAGTCTCACATCTAGAAGTCCACACAAAACCCTTGTCTTTCTTGGTCAATTCGGTCAAAGGACTTGCTATCTTAGAGAAATCTTTAATGTGTGCTCTCTCATATTGTGCTAGACCCATAAAGCTTCTCACATCCCTTAATGACTTAGGTGTTGGCCACTCCACAATAGTCTTAACTTTGTCAAGATCAATGTGAATGCCCTCTTTAGAAATCACTCTTCCCAAATACACAATTTGATCCTTTGCAAAAGAACACTTACTTGCTTTGGCATACAATTTATGTTCACGCAAAACCTCAAATGTTTTCTTTAAATGCAATGCATGATCTTCTTCATTCTTAGAATACACAAAAATATCATCCAAGAATACCAGAATGAAGTCATCAAGTTACGGGTGAAAAATATTATTCATTAGGCACATGAAAGTTGCTGGTGCATTAGTCAAACCAAAAGCAAGAACTGTAAATTCATAATGCCCATAACGTGTACGAAAAGCAGTCTTTGGAATATCCTTGGCCTTAATGCGGATTTGATGGTAGCCAGAACAAAGGTCGACCTTTGAAAATATTGTGGCACCACTCAAATGGCTAAGCAATTCATCTATGTGAGGAAGAGTATATTTGTTCTTAATGGTCTGTTTGTTTAATCCCCTATAGTCAATGCATAACCTATATGTACCATCCTTTTTCTTTTGGAATAACACACGACTACCCCAAGGAGATACACTAGGTTTAATGAAACCCTTTTTCAAAATATCATCAAGTTGTATCTTGAGCTCTTTAAGCTCATCAATATTGAACCTGTATGGAGCCCTTGAATAAGGTGTTGCTCCTGGATATAGATCTATGGCATGGTCTACCGCTCTAGGCGGAGGAATACTAGGAAGATCGTCCGAAAACACATCCTTAAATTCATGTAAGAGATCCTCTACAAATTTTGGATTTGTCCCTTTATGTTTATCCCCAGATTCTTCGTTAATGTCATTAGCAAACACAAGAAACGTCTCACACTCTTATCTAAGTCACCTTATCAATTCCATGGCCAAAACTAGATTTGGAATCTCTTTCTTTCCACGAAGAGTGTGACTTATCATCATCAAATGATTAAAGATATATTTTTCTTTCTTAACAATCAATCAAAACATGATTTTCAATCATCTAATTGATACCAATGTTAACATCATGCATATCAATGTTTATGATATAGAAATCATCTTTATTCTTCCGACTCTTCAAAGAAAAAAAACAAATTTTCTACTAACTCTTTCGTGAAACTATTATTACCACTGGTTAAGTCCACAAGTCTTTTAACTTCTCGATTTAATTTCAAGTTTAATTTCTCAATCAATTTAGACGATAAGAAGCAATGAATACTATCCAAATCAATTAAGAAATTCAAATTTAAATCTCAACTTTTACGCATAAATTCAATCACAGAAGCTTTCAAAGGACGTATCAAAGACATAAAACATCGCAAAGAAGGGGTAGATGACTTACCTGTATCGTACGCATCGCCAAAAGTCTCCAATTGAGCCATCTTGGTACGTATTGTCTTATTGGTCACCTTGCTCAAGCATTCGAAAGTCTAGTGGTCGTGTTCTCGATATTGAAAGTATAATTCAAATCTTTGAGTTCCTCAATCCACGCTTCTAAATCTTCGCATATCTTTCTTATGCCATCAAACTCTTTAAGCTTAGCCTTCATTAAGAATGATTTGGTTGTCGCTTCTTCCATATCGTCATCGTTTCTTTTTCGCGTTGACGACCTCTACGTCCACCACCACCGTTCACACCATCACCACTTCCACCATCACCACTATCACCACCGCCAGGTGCCCCAGCGCCGACACGATGATTATTGTTTCCTGGTGGAATAGCATGGTTTCCGTCTTCTTGTTCGCCAGGAAGCTCCACATAGATATCAGGGTCTCGTGCTGCTTTGCCCCGCAGAGCCTTAGCACGCTTCCGATTTGAAATTTCCAGATCTTCTCGTAGTCGCCGAATCAGGTCTTCTTGCTCCTTTATCTTCTTCTCATAGCCGTCCATGTCCAGAATCAACCGCTTGCTCTGATACCAATTGTCACAAGAATAGAATAATAGAGATAGACAGCAAAAGATAGAGAAAGAGATCTTTGTATTGATAGAGTTTTGATACAACAGAGGAGCAATAAAATATATGGACGCACTCCGTTGTACGGAGCTTGAACATCCCGACCACCCCCGAGCTTCAGTTCGCTTGCATGCAGTGTCTCACTCGCACTCGCAGAAGAAGAGATCGGTGAATGATCCCGAAATGCACCACCGTCGTAGTTTTATCATTCTTTTTCTCGAAAAGCCTGCGACTTCTCAAAATAGCCGTTTTTTAGGCGTTCAGTCAACTCGATTTTCACACCAAGTATACCTGCGAGAATAAGATAAGAACGTGATCGCTAAGCGATCCGTGAAGGTTAGATTTTTATCATGACACTTTGCACAGATCCTGTTTCACAAATTGATTTCTGCATCGCCTACAAAATAGCCAAAAGAACATACTCATGCAACCAATTCAACATGAAAATCAAAGTAAAGAAAAACATAATTATGTACCTTCATAATTTCAATTGCAATAGTCTACCATGAAGAAGAAAATCCACTTCTTGGTTGATAGCAGGGAGAGCTATATGATGTTGTATGTCTGTCTGTCCCTGTGTATACTACACTGCTGCTGCCTTTTGTTTGTTTTTATCATAACTTTTACAAACGAACTCAGAACAGAGCAATCCAGGTACTCAAAACGATGGGAATAGGTCTGTTCTACAAGGCCTCGTGGACAGAATTACGAAAAACGTCTTTCTTTGGCTGAAAATGCAACTTTTAGGTCGTGACTCTTAAAACCTCTATTTTTGCATCTCCACTACTTTTTCAACTTATATTAAGCCTACCCATGCATTTTAAGCTAAAACACATAAATATAAAATATTGATGTTAATAAAAATCTCAATTTTGTTGTTCATAGACAGACTATCTGTTATTCATTAATCTTTATCAAATACGTCTTTAGTGTATTATTTAAAAAAACAATATATGTTCTCTCTTAATATCTCAAACTCATTCATATAAGCTCTATTTAATAGACTATTCAACAATCTTTCAAATCGTGCTAAATGAAAGATATGCCCTACTACATTCTTTTCGACTTTAAGAACTTCAAAGAATAGTCCTATTACATTAGATATTTAGCCAATTATGTATGCCTCTCACTCATTTAACAAAGAAGAATGTACCCTTTGTGTGGGCTATACCTCAGGAGAATTTATTTCAAATGTTGAAGAAGATGCTTTCTGTAGCACCAATATTACAACCTCGAGATTGGTCATTACCTTTTCATGTTTTTGTTGATGCATGAGATATGGCCATTGGTGTTGTCCTTATGCAAGAAAAATTTTGGGGATGGTTCCTACCTATTTATTATGCTAGCAGGGTGTTAACATCAACTAAGAGGAACTATGCTGTAATAGAAAGGGAAGCTCTTGGTATGGTCTATGCTTTAAATAAATTCAGGCATTACTTGCTGAGCAACAGAGTTATTTTTCATGTGGACCATCAGGCATTTCTTTACTTGATTAAGAAGCCATTGCTAACAGGCATATTAGCAAGATGGATGTTGTTGTTGCAGGATTTTGATTTTGTAATTAAGCACACTCCTGGAAAAGAGCATGCCATAGCTGATTATTTAAGTAGAATTGATAGAGGAGAGGAACCAGCAGGGGTTTTTGATGATTTACCAAATGCTGATCTGTTTGAAGTTCAAAATCGAGTTTCTGAATCATGGTATTATCAAATGCTCATAATTTTGACAAAGGGTACAATGCCAATCGGATTTTTAGGAGATCAGACAAGGAAGCTTGCTGTAAAGAGTCAACCATTTTCGGTAATAGCAGAAGCATTGTATAGAAAAGGGATTGATTAGGTAATCCGGCGGTGTATTCCAGACTTTGAACAAAGAGTTATTTTATAAGAAGCTCATTCAGGAACAGTTGGAGGATATTTTTCTAGTGTTACAAGTGAAAACATTTTGCAAGCTGGATTATGGTGGCCGACTGTGTTAAAAGATGCTCATGAGTATGCTAAAAGTTGTGTGATTTGTCAAAAGTTAGGTCAACCAGATGCCAGAGATAGAATGACAAATCATCCTATTTTACCACTGGAACCTTTTCAAAAGTGGGGTATGGACTTTGTGGGACCTGTGTGTTGAGCTTATATGTTGGCTTCTCTATATATGGCACCCAGGTCCCCTCTATATATACATCATCTCATGTGTGTATTCTACACACTTTGGGGTTCTATTTTTGTGCTCTCTCGTTCTCTACCAACATGGTATCAGAGCAGTACGTTTTTGTTTTTTATTTTTCTCCTGATCAAAAACAATTTTGCAGAAACTACACATGTGAGGCACCGGAATCGATGTGGTCTACAACTTTGCAGAAGGAAGTTTTTTAAATTCTGCACCGATTTTGAGTTATCGTTCGAGGACTGCGTACATACCTGAAAAGCAACTTCCTCTTTTTGATTTTGATTTTTCTGCTAATTGAAAACAATTTTGCAGAAACTACTCGCTAAAGGCACTGGAATCGATGTGGTCTACAACTTTGCACAAGAAAGTGTTTTCAAATTCTTCACCGATTTTGAGTTATCGTTCGCAGACTGCGTACATACCTGAAAAACAACTTTCGCTTTTTGTTTTTGATTTTTTTTGTTAATTGAAAACAATTTTTCATAAACTACCGGCTACATGCACCGGAATCGATGTGGTCTACAACTTTACAAAAGGAAGTTTTTTCAAACTCTGCACCGCTTTTTAGTTATCGTTCACGGATTGCGTACATACCTGAAAAGCAACTTTCATTTTATGTTTTTGATTTTTCTCTTAATTAAAAACGATTTGCAAAAACTACCCGTGAAAGGCATTGAAATTGATGTGGTCTACAACTTTGCATATGAAAGTTTTTTCAAATTCTTCACTGATTTGGAGTTATTGTTGGCGGACTGCGTACATGCCTGAAAAGAAAATTTCGTTTTTGTTTTTTGATTTTTTAGAAACAGCTTGTGGAGGCACTGGAATCGATATGGTCTACAATTTTACAGAAGAAAGTTTTTTTTCAAATTCTACATTGATTTTTAGTTATCGTTTACGGACTGCGTACATGCCTGAAAAGCAACTTTTGTTTTTGGTTTTTTTTTTCTGCTAATTGCAAATGATTTTGCAGAAACTATGCATAAAAATGATGTGGTGTATAACTTTGCAGAATAAAGGTTCTCTAAATTCTGCGCCGACTTTGGGTTATCGTTCTCGTATTGCGAATATGTTTGAAAAGCAAATTTTACTTTTTGCTTTTGATTTTTCTTATAATTGAAAACTTCTCAATTATATTTTCTCTTCATCAATCATATATTTGTTACTGACGTAACTTTGCTGCAGAAGCCAGTTACATATCGTTCCGATTCAGTCGAGCCGTTGATGATCGTCCAAATTCTATCAAGCTATTGTTGGTACATGATCTTTTGTTATATGATATACTCGTTCATTGATTCTCGTACAATTATTCTTCTAGAGATATAGTTTACACCGTTTTATTGATAATCTTTCGTTGATACCATAGTGATTTTAATGGTACCATGATGATGTTGTGTTAGTACTTTGATCATGGTGATTTTCGTTGATATCATGATGATATTTCGTTGATACCATGGTTATTCTTGGTGATGCCATGATGATATTTCGTTGATTCCATGGTTATTCTCGGTGATACCATGATGTTGTTTTGTTGATACCATGGTTATTCTTGGTGATACCATGATGTTGTTTCGTTGATACCATGGTTATTCTCGGTGATACCATGATGTTGTTTCGTTGATACAATGATTATTCTCGGTGATATCATGACGTTGTTTCGTTGATAACATGGTTATTCTCGGTGATACCATGATGTTATTTCGTTGGTGCAATGATTATTCTCAGTGATATCATGATGTTTCGTTGATACCATGCTTATTCTCAGTGATACCATGACGTTGTTTCATTGATACAATGATTATTCTATGATGCTTTTCATTGATATCATGATGATTTATTCATTTTTATTGATACAATGATGATATTTTTTTAATACTTTGATGATACTCATTGATATCACTACGTTGATAAATGTTGTTTTATGTAGTATATACACATGTCATTTGCATCACGTAATCACGCATCTTGTACTTTTACGTTCATACTTATATGTTATCATGCGTATATATGTCGTCAAAAGAGTGGCATCGCAAACCATCTCTTATGGCATTGTGAATGTAATTATTTCACTAACGATGCTAATAATTTTCATGACTATGTTTTTTGAGTCTATGATCTATGTAGGATTGATCAAAGAATTGATTTCGTGAAGACAAAATTGGTGACAATAAAAGATTTATGAAGACATGTTTGGTGATGCCATATTGATGACAAGCTACACAACAGATTGATGAAGACACTTCTGATTACGAGCTAATCAATATCCTTTACACCTCTTTATTGAACCTTTGTATTCATTATTGTATTTGATACGATAGGAGTAATGTAACTCCTCATAAAACATTCATTGTAAAAGGAGTGATGTAGCTCCTCATGAACATTTGTAAATTCAATGATTTTTATAATATAACGGTGGGTGTATATAGAGCTGTGGGTTTTTCCCTTGATCCCCCAAGGGTTTTTTCATTCACAGTTAGGGACCCTTATTTGAGCGGGGGTGTTGAGCTTATATATGAATCTACTCAATATATGGCTTCTCTATATATGGCACCCAGGTCCCCTCTATATATACATCATCTCATGTGTGTATTCTACACACTTTGGGGTTCTATTTCTGTGCTCTCTCCTTCTCTCTCAACACTGTGAATCCTGCCACCAGTAGGGGATGTAGGTACATCTTGGTAGCTAATGATTATTGCACCAGGTGGGTTGAAGCAGTGTCTTTGAAAGACAATAAAGCTGACAGTGTTACTAGGTGTCTCTATCACAACATTATGACTCGATTTGGATGTCCTGTGGAGCTGGTCAATGATAGAGGCATCCATTTTCTAAATGAGGTGATTGCTACGTTAACCAAAACTCACATGATAATGCACAAGAAGTCCACAACTTATCATCCTCAAGCTATGGACAGGCTGAAAGTACATACAAGTCCCTGGTGAGGATATTGAAGAAAATTGTTCAGGACAATAAGAAGGATTGGGATTAGAAGCTTGATTCAGCAGTATGATCATTTAAGACAGATTTCAAGGTCACAACAGAAATGACTCCTTTTAAATTGGTTTATGGGTTGGAAGTTGTGGTTCGTATGGAATTTGTAGCTCCAAGTCTTCAAATCAGTGCTGATAAAATGAGTCCTACGTTGTCAGTCAAGTATAGGAGCAAGTATTTGATACAGCTGGAAGAAGACAGATTGATTAGCTCATATATCTCTGAGGTGATTCAAAGAAGGAGAAAGGCTTGGGTAAGCATGATTGTTAATTTTAAAGCTTTTTAGGTAGGAGACTGGGTTATGTTGTATAACTCCAGATTGGGACCACATCCAGGCAAGCTCACTTTGAGATATATTGGTCCTTATAAAATTGTTCAGGACATGGGCCAAGGAAAATTTATAGTTGTTGATGTTTTTGGCGCAAGAGTTGAAAAACCTGTTAATGGGTTCAGACTGAAAAAATTTCAAGGGAAACCACCTCATTTGGATTGGCCTTTAGCAGGATTGATTCTACCTGAATAGTTTTCAAACTAAACTGTAGATAAATTGTATGGGACTTCTCAAACTTTTCCAAAGAATGTTGATTCTCACTATGTCATCCAGAGTGGTGCACCAATAGGTTACAAGGGTCAGAGTGTAAGTTTTCACAGTTGGTTGAGTGAAACATCTGCAGTCAGACTATCTCACATCGGATGTGTCTGCCAGATCGGATTTTCTTGGATTGGAGTTTCTTGTGTTGAAATTTTTCATCTCGGATGTTCCTGGATTGGAACTTTTAAGGAGGGTAATCGAAAAAGGATTTTGAATTGTGGAATGATTTTCCCTTAAGTGAATCCCTTGTGTAGCGGGTATTCTTAGTGGAGGGTGTGTCAATCAAAGTCACCATCAATCACTTCTGTCGCTCTCATACTTACTATATGTGGACGCCTGATTTTTTCCAGTACACACCACCTCTACGTTCACCTGCAGAGATCGTACGTAGGAAGCAAAGTAGCGCCATGCAACCTGAGTTGGAGCAAGATGAGCCACCATGGAGTTTGCGACGTAAGGGGCAAGCTGTGACTATGGATGTAAGCACCCCAAAAGAAGAAGAAGTTTTTGCAGATGAGGATACACCGGTGGGTACTCCTGAAGTGCAGCCAAGCTCCAGCAATCTCTGATGGAGCCTTTCACGGATTTTAAAGTGCAGGTGTATTTGACAGTTGAAGAAAATCTTGCATGATTGCAGAACATCGGATTGTAGGATTTTGCTACGCTACCATGGGATGATTGGAGGAATAAATACTATGCCAAGTCTCAGCTTAACATCATCAGGAAAACAAAGGGTATGATTTCTAGTATTGTCTCTCTTACCCCTAATTTGGTAGCTCAGGTGGTTCAGTTTCCATCAAAAGGGAGTACCACCATCCCTAAGTGTTCTGAAATTTTGTTGAAAAAAGAGTTTGATCCCATTGAAGGTGGCAGAAAATACTCCATGCTTAGGAATGTTCATTATATCAGAAGGGAGCAGCTAAAGTGGTACCTTGAAAGGTTGTGCTTTTTGATTAAGTTTGACTACATGTCCAAAGAGAATTATGGACCACTATGCTTTGTAGAATAGGGGGGCAAAGTTAATTGAGCTAATTGGCTGTTTGATAAGATTTTTGCTGAGGTGTATATGTCAGACAAAAGGAGAGCTCAAAACTGTACTGGACTTTCTTCATTTTTGGTAGCAATGTTTAGTTTTCCTTACAAAGCCCCTAGTGCAATCAAGGATACAGGTGATGTCATAATAATCAATATCTAATTCTCCTAAATGATTTTCTCATATTAAACTGATCATTTAATGTGGGGAAGTGCCAAGGGAGAAAAAGCTAGAATATTGGTTAAGTTAGCAGACCGGCCACAGTAGGGATCCAAAGGAGGGAAAATAGGGATCCAAAGGGGGGGGCCATCTGCAAAAGAGCCATGTGTAACAATGGGCCAAAAAGACCCTAAGGTTCAGCCCATTAAGACTTCCAAAATGCTAAGGTTCCAAAATTCAAAGGTTGTGTCCAAAGGTTGACCCTAGGGAAAATTGGATGCTTAGTGTGAGCTCAAAAAGTCTTTGCATATCCCTACATGGGAGGGGGCGAGCCCCAAAGCTAGGGGATGAGAGAGAAAGCTACACACACACACACAGGCTCCCTTTACACAAAGGGAATGAGGGACACATGTCAGCTCCCTAGGCCAGATGCCCACAAGGTGTGCCCAATTCCTATTGGAAGACCCTTGAAGTGGACCAATGAGAATTAAGCTAGAGTAAATCTAGTTTAATTAATTTAAAAACATTTAATAAAAGAAACCAATAAGAATTAAGTGTCCTAGAAGACTATTGGGCAGTCTCCCAAGGGGTCCAATGAGCATTCAGGAGCCCCATGGCTTGCCTGATTCCTATTGGCCAGGAGGCAAAGGGGTCCAATGAGAGTTTAGTTTAATTATTTAATTACCTAAAGCTCTCACAAAAGGGGAAAGGGGGACACATGTCAGAAGGCTATCACTTATGCTGCTTAATCCCTATTGGCTTGACCTGGGGAGGTCCAATGAGGCAAAAGCCAGCCTAACTTAGCAGCTAGGGCTCGCCCAAGAGAGAGAGGGGGCTGATTTTTGCTTGGCATTGACACACACACTCTCACACTTGACCATGTGTGAAGGGAAAATACTCTATCTCCTCCCAAGCTTTAATGGAGAGCTCATCACCTACTCCAAGCTTGTGAGATAGAAGCCTACATCAACACTCTCTTGGCATGGGGATGCAAATCCAACCAAGAGCCAAGCTTCAATGCATGCTCACCTTCTCTACCAAGCTAATTACTAAGCTAAGCTATGCTAATATGAGTGATTATGTGAGGAGATGTACTTCTTTCTCGTAAGATACTTCTTTTTCCTCTCAATCTACTCTCATACCCTGCTAGCTCTCACCATCTTCGAAGGTGTGTGAGGTCTTGGGTCTGAGAACGAGGATAATTCAAGTTGTGTTTGATTAAGTGTTTGCTTGGTGTATGAAGCTTCCATCTTCATTGCACTAGCTGGTCTTGAAGGAACACAAAGAATTGTATTGTACAATGTCTCTCTTGATGGGAGAAACCATAATACAAAGCCTTTTGGAGGGGGGACCGGCTCCATGCAAATCCGGTCCTCAACTGTTGTCAATAGCTTAATTGCTCTCTCTCTTTTGAAAGTATTGTCGATGCTATCTAACTAGGTGTTATGCTTTTTGTTGCTCTCTCCACCCAAGCACTCTTGTAATTCTCATTAGGAATCAACTCTAATGAAATGCCCACTATGTTCATGCTAAATTCCGCTACACAAAAGATTTTAGGCCATTAAATGTTACATTGGTATCAGAGCTCAAGGTTTCTCTTTTCTTGCTCAAGAAGGGAGGTCCTCAAGCTAGCTACAAATGGTTGGTATTATTAATTGCCTGTGAGTAAGTAGAATAGGGATTTTTCAGCCTTGCAGTGCGCCTGCCTTTGTGCAGTTAACGGGGCATCACCGTCGAGAGCTATGGTCTTAATAGTGGAGTCCTACGGGGCTTGCCTACGGCTTAACCACTATTGAGCTATTAGAAGCTTGACAGGAGCCGGTGCTGTTTTGGTGTCGAAAGACCCTCTCTTCTATTCCTTGCAATTAATGGTATTCGAGCCGCGGGTACAGTAGCTTGAGTGCTTTTTCTAAAGGGGTAAAGAGGAGTAGCAACTAGGGCTTGAAGTGCCAAAGTACACCTAAAAAGTTTACACCTAAAAGTTGTTAGAATGGCTGACAATATTAAAGAGAGTGAAATTAATGTTGATAACTTTGATTTTGCTCATGAGCAAGCTACTAATGATGCTTCAATGCTTGTTAATTATCTTGTTTCTAGGCTTCAACAAGCCATGGGCAATCCATCTCTCCAAAGTGAAGTGCAACGGCAGCTCCGTGCTCACGGGATTCTCCAAGCTCATCACCATGACGAGAGAACACCTAGGAAGCCTCCTTGTGAGACTACCAAAAGAGGTCTCTCTCCGATTCGGGAAGAAGAAGAGAATCCATATGAAGGGCTCAAGAACTTACTTCTTGATGATGCATCTCCTTCCCAAAGGAGAACTCAAGAGCCCCCACCGAAGGAAAGAGAAAGAAGCGAGTCTCCCGCCACCTCGGCGGAGATGGCTCCACGAAGACGGCGGGCTAAACGCTCTCCATCACCACCAAAGCGGAGAAGACCATCACACTCTTCTCCACGCCATAATTCAAAGAGGGATGATAAAAAGCAAGAGAAGAAAAAGGCGAGAAAGAGGACACCCTCTTCTCCATCTTCTTCATCCTCTTCCTCTTATGAAAGCTATGGTGAAGACGACAAAGATCAAGACAAGAAAAAGGCGAGAAAGAGGTCACCCTCTTCTCCACCTTCTTCAAATTCTTCATCTTCTGAAGAAAGTGATGGTGGAACTTTTGAACCATTAAAAAGAAGAGGCCATAGAAAATCCTATGCCTCATGGAAGAGGTCGTCCAAGCTGAAGAAATTCAAAGAGGGAGGGAAGAGCATCTCTTTCCTTACCTATGATGGCACCTTCGGTGCTACAGACAAAGTTTTGGCCTTTATCCAGCAATTCGATGCGGCGTTTGGAGATGAGGGCTTCACGGAGTCCTCTAAGCTACGCCATGTAGCTATGCACTTTCAAAAGTCCGCCAGACAATGGTGGTCTAGCCTACGAGCCAACGGTGAAGCTCCACGAACATGGAAGGCTTTAAGAGCTTCCATTATGAAGCAGTTTTTGGCCACCGATGCCAAAGACAAAGTACTCACCGAATGGCGAAGCTTAAAGCTCTCTCCCAATGAATCCATCCACAAATATGTAGACAAGTTTTGGGACCTACAACTCAAAGCCACTGTCTTCAAAAAGTTGGATTTTGGAGAGCAAAAGCAACAATTTTGTGCGGGCTTAACCGAAGAAATGGCGGAGTATGTCAACTCCCAAAGGCCACGTACCATATCGGCGGTAATACACCATACTATGGTGGCCTCACGAATCAATTTCCAAACGGGGGGTAAAAGAAATAATAAGCCCCCGGAAAACAAAGGTTCCAATGAGCCTAAGGGGAAGGACAATGTCCAAAAGTCTCCTAAGGGCAATTCCAACAAAGCAAAGAGAAGGGAGTTTACAAAGGAAAGAATAAACTCTCTCCTGAAGAGCTTGAGCGTTATCGTAAAGATAACCGGTGTTTCAAGTGCGGCGAACAAGGGCATGCGTACCGCGCTTGTCCCCAAAAGAACAACCGCCAAGATCCTCCTAGAGCTTCTTTGGTTGAAATCCAAGAGGAGGAGATTCACCAAATTCACCACAAAGGATCTCCTCTATGCCATGCTTGGGGAAAGGTAAGAGAACATGATGCTTTTATTCTCTTTGACCCTGGTTCTACTCACAATTTTATATCTATGGAGTTAGCCACCAAGCTAGGCATACAATCCTACGAGATGGGAGATATCCTACCCGCAGACAGTGCCTTCAAGGGGCAAGAAGCTTCAGTCACTCCCTTAATCGGGAAATTGAGGCTTCATGTCCAAGGCTATGTGGACAAAGAGGACTTCTTTATCTCTCCTCTCAAGCATGAGGATGTAATCCTAGGGGCACCATGGTTTGACCGTCTGGCTGCCCATGTTAAATTTCCTGAAAGGAGAATCTCCTTTAAGTTCAGGGAAAAGGACATGTATATAGATGCTAGGGAGATGGGTAACACCATCCCCATTGTACATACACCAGCTTTCAACAAGTCAATAAAGAGCTCTATTTCCGTGTACATGATTTTTGTTAAAGATTTTCAAAATGAACCTAATGCTTTAGCAAAAGAAAATAAAAGCAACCAAAAGGAATTAGAGTTATCCAATTTTCTCAAGGGGTTTCAAGATGTCTTTATTGACGACATCCCTTGTGAGCTACCTCCTAAACGAGGTAATGACGACCATGCAATTGAACTTCTTCCAGGAAGTTCACCGCCTAACAAACCTCCTTATAGAGTTTCTCAAGCTCAACAAGAGGAGATTATGCGGCAAGTGCATGAGTTAATTGAGAAGGGCATGGTTAGGCCTAGCTCATCTCCATTTTGCTCACCTGTGCTATTAGTGCAAAAGAAAGACGGCACATATCGTATGTGTGTCGACTATAGAGCACTAAATAGGATCACTATCAAGAATAGGTTTCCCGTTCCACGGGTAGAAGACCTATTTGATAAGCTACAAGGATCGACCTACTTCAGTAGGATTGACCTAAAAAGTGGCTATCATCAAATAAGGATAGTTGATCAAGACATTGTAAAGACCGCATTTCGTACTACATTTGGTCTTTACGAATACATTGTCATGCCTTTTGGCTTGACTAATGCACCAGCCACATTTAACCGCTTGATGGAGAAGCTGTTCAGACCTCATCGAACCTTCACTGGAGTGTTCTTTGATGATATTATCATCTACTCTAATTCATTAGAGGAACATAAGCAACACCTCCAGGTAATATTTCAAGTTTTAAGAGAGAATAAACTTTATGTTAATCGAAAGAAAAGTGAATTTTTCTTGCAAGAGATTCAATATTTAGGTCACATTATCTCTCAAGATGGAATCCAAATGGATCCATCCAAGTTAGAGGTAATAAAAGGATGGCCTAAACCAAGGAATCTTCATGAACTAAGAAGCTTTATAGGTATGTGTGCATACTATAGACGCTTCATAGAAAAGTTCTCACAAATTGCGGGACCATTACATGACCTAACAAAGAAAAATGTTAGGTATACGTGGTCTGCTAAGGAGAACAATGCTTTCGAAAAGCTTAAAGAAAAGCTTATCTCTCAACCTGTGCTTACACTACCGGATCTCTCAAAACCATTCGAGGTCCAATGTGATGCTTGTGGTGATTGCCTTGGGGCTGTTTTGCTCCAAGAAGGGCACGCCATAGGCTATGAGAGTCGAAGGCTCGACCTTGTTGAGCAAGCTCTAGGCATATACGAAAAAGAACTCCTTGCAGTTCTACATGCCTTAGACTCATGGAAGCACTATTTATTGGGGACTCCTTTCATTCTGCGAACGGATCACCAAAGTCTTAAGTACTTCATGACGCAGACCAAGCTCTCCGACAAACAAATGAGGTGGGCAAATTTCCTTTCGCAATTTCATTTTCATATTGCTCACATTGCTGGCAAGCATAATCAAGTAGCCGATGCACTCTCAAGACGACCGAGAGTGAATGCGGTTTCCATAGCAACTCACAATGATCTATCTTCAATGATAGATGAGTATGCTATTGATCCCGATTTTAGAGATGTGATTTCAGCCCTTGCATTAGGGAAGAAAGAAGAACCATTTACTTTACAAGATGGTTATCTTCTCTATGGCAATAGACTATGCGTTACTAACTCACTACGTAAGAAGGTAATGTATGAATCTCATGCTCCCCCATATGCGGGGCATAGAGGGATTCAGTCTACCCTAAAGGGAATGGAAACATATTTCTATTGGCCTACCATGAAAGTGAACATACATGAGTATGTTTCCAAATGTGTGGTATGTCAAAAGACAAAATTTGATAGAGGGAAGCAACTTGGATTGCTTCAACCCTTGCCAATCCCTAATTCACCATGGGAGAGCATATCCATGGATTTTATCTTTGGATTGCCTAAGTCTATCCATGTGAATACGGGAATATGGACGATAGTAGACAGGTTCAGTAAACAAGCTCATTTTATACCTGTCAAAAAGACTATCAAAGCCCATCAAATGGCAACCCTCTTCATTTCACAAATTTTCAAGTACCATGGCTTGCCAATGTCCATAGTGTCGGATAGAGATCCTAGAATGACCAGTAATTTCTGGAAGGGTCTCTTTGAGAATTTAGGAACAAGGCTAAACTTCTCTTCGGCCTATCATCCACAAACTGATGGCCAAAGTGAAATAGCTAACCTAACTATTCTCGATCTACTAAAAGCCTATGTAACGGAAGTAGATCAAAGATCCCAATGGGAGAAGTACTTACCCTTAGTAGAGTATGCTTACAATAACACTGTACATACTTCTACAGGAAAAGCACCTTTCGAGGTAATTGAGGGAAGATCAAAAAGTCCCTTGCTACTTAAGGTACATGGGAAGATCTTCGCTGCAAATGAGTATAGCCGAGACCTACAAGAATCTTTCCAAAAGATTAAGGATGCTATCTCTATCTCACAGCAAAGGCAAAAGGCTGCTGCTGACAAGCACAGAAGAGCCCAAGCCTTTAAAGAAAACGATTGGGTCTTGTTAAAGTTTCCCAAGGCTCGATTAAGGCACACGACGGGCAAGAATCCTACGGGCCACCAAAAGTACTATGCTAAACTAGCAAAAAGGTACTATGGTCCCTTCCAGATTCTTAGGCCAATCAATGAGATGGCCTATCAACTTAAGTTGCCCAATCATTGGCTCATACACAATGCTTTTCATGTGAGCCTTTTAAAGCCTTACAAAGGAGAGCCACCTCAAGAACCAACTATTGAAGACCCACCGGAGATCGAAGACCACGAGGAGGTGCTGCAGCCCGAGTCCATTCTCCGACATGAAGACAAGGTATTAAGAGGCGGTAAGACTATCAGACGATATCTTATTAAGTTTAAGAATTATCCTTTTGAAGATGCTAGATGGATGCAAGGCATACAATTAAAGGATAACCTAAACCTTGTCAATGCTTACAATGCTTCCCAAGAGTAAGCAAATGTACAAAATGTTAAAAATGAACAAAAATTTTTGTCTTATAAGACTCTCTTTTTCTTGATTTGTGCACAAAAATGAAGTAGTATGCATGCTTAGATCAAGTTTGTGGAGACGACGTCTCCCAAACACCAAGTAGAGCTTGTCACTCTACTATGGAAGACTGATAGGACTAATGTGCAGACATGCTTGCGGCAGCCTCAGGCTCTCAAGCGCCAAATGGACTAGTCATCCATTATGGAATGATGTCGTAGGGTAACATAGGGATCCTCTACCCGCTAAGAAAAGGACTCATGCATATGCTTTATCTTTTCTCTGCACATTTAATGGCCTAAAATCTTTTGTGTAGCGGAATTTAGCATGAACATAGTGGGCATTTCATTAGAGTTGATTCCTAATGAGAATTACAAGAGTGCTTGGGTGGAGAGAGCAACAAAAAGCATAACACCTAGTTAGATAGCATCGACAATACTTTCAAAAGAGAGAGAGCAATTAAGCTATTGACAACAGTTGAGGACCGGATTTGCATGGAGCCGGTCCCCCCTCCAAAAGGCTTTGTATTATGGTTTCTCCCATCAAGAGAGACATTGTACAATACAATTCTTTGTGTTCCTTCAAGACCAGCTAGTGCAATGAAGATGGAAGCTTCATACACCAAGCAAACACTTAATCAAACACAACTTGAATTATCCCCGTTCTCAGACCCAAGACCTCACACACCTTCGAAGATGGTGAGAGCTAGCAGGGTATGAGAGTAGATTGAGAGGAAAAAGAAGTATCTTACGAGAAAGAAGTACATCTCCTCACATAATCACTCATATTAGCATAGCTTAGCTTAGTAATTAGCTTGGTAGAGAAGGTGAGCATGCATTGAAGCTTGGCTCTTGGTTGGATTTGCATCCCCATGCCAAGAGAGTGTTGATGTAGGCTTCTATCTCACAAGCTTGGAGTAGGTGATGAGCTCTCCATTAAAGCTTGGGAGGAGATAGAGTATTTTCCCTTCACACATGGTCAAGTGTGAGAGTGTGTGTGTCAATGCCAAGCAAAAATCAGCCCCCTCTCTCTCTTGGGCGAGCCCTAGCTGCTAAGTTAGGCTGGCTTTTGCCTCATTGGACCTCCCCAGGTCAAGCCAATAGGGATTAAGCAGCATAAGTGATAGCCTTCTGACATGTGTCCCCCTTTCCCCTTTTGTGAGAGCTTTAGGTAATTAAATAATTAAACTAAACTCTCATTGGACCCCTTTGCCTCCTGGCCAATAGGAATCAGGCAAGCCATGGGGCTCCTGAATGCTCATTTGACCCCTTGGGAGACTGCCCAATAGTCTTCTAGGACACTTCATTCTTATTGGTTTCTTTTATTAAATGTTTTTAAATTAATTAAACTAGATTTACTCTAGCTTAATTCTCATTGGTCCACTTCAAGGGTCTTCCAATAGGAATTGGGCACACCTTGTGGGCATCTGGCCTAGGGAGCTGACATGTGTCCCTCATTCCCTTTGTGTAAAGGGAGCCTGTGTGTGTGTGTGTAGCTTTCTCTCTCATCCCCTAGCTTTGGGGCTCGCCCCCTCCCATGTAGGGATATGCAAAGACTTTTTGAGCTCACACTAAGCATCCAATTTTCCCTAGGGTCAACCTTTGGACACAACCTTTGAATTTTGGAACCTTAGCATTTTGGAAGTCTTAATGGGCTGAACCTTAGAGTCTTTTTGGCCCATTGTTTCACATGGCTCTTTTGCAGATGGCCCCCCCTTTGGATCCCTATTTTCCCTCCTTTGGATCCCTACTGTGGCCGGTCTGCTAACTTAACCAATATTCTAGCTTTTTCTCCCTTGGCACTTCCCCACATTAAATGATCAGTTTAATATGAGAAAATCATTTAGGAGAATTAGATATTGATTATTATGACATTACCTCTCTCTTGAAATCATAGTCGTCCTCGACTATGGTGTAGAGAAGATAAAGCATATGCATGAGTCCTTTTCTTAGCGGGTAGAGGATCCCTATGTTACCCTACGACATCATTCCATAATGGATGACTAGTCCATTTGGCGCTTGAGAGCCTGAGGCTGCCGCAAGCATGTCTGCACATTAGTCCTATCAGTCTTCCATAGTAGAGTGACAAGCTCTACTTGGTGTTTGGGAGACGTCGTCTCCACAAACTTGATCTAAGCATGCATACTACTTCATTTTTGTGCACAAATCAAGAAAAAGAGAGTCTTATAAGACAAAAATTTTTGTTCATTTTTAACATTTTGTACATTTGCTTACTCTTGGGAAGCATTGTAAGCATTGACAAGGTTTAGGTTATCCTTTAATTGTATGCCTTGCATCCATCTAGCATCTTCAAAAGGATAATTCTTAAACTTAATAAGATATCGTCTGATAGTCTTACCGCCTCTTAATACCTTGTCTTCATGTCGGAGAATGGACTCGGGCTGCAGCACCTCCTCGTGGTCTTCGATCTCCGGTGGGTCTTCAATAGTTGGTTCTTGAGGTGGCTCTCCTTTGTAAGGCTTTAAAAGGCTCACATGAAAAGCATTGTGTATGAGCCAATGATTGGGCAACTTAAGTTGATAGGCCATCTCATTGATTGGCCTAAGAATCTGGAAGGGACCATAGTACCTTTTTGCTAGTTTAGCATAGTACTTTTGGTGGCCCGTAGGATTCTTGCCCGTCGTGTGCCTTAATCGAGCCTTGGGAAACTTTAACAAGACCCAATCGTTTTCTTTAAAGGCTTGGGCTCTTCTGTGCTTGTCAGCAGCAGCCTTTTGCCTTTGCTGTGAGATAGAGATAGCATCCTTAATCTTTTGGAAAGATTCTTGTAGGTCTCGGCTATACTCATCTGCAGCGAAGATCTTCCCATGTACCTTAAGTAGCAAGGGACTTTTTGATCTTCCCTCAATTACCTCGAAAGGTGCTTTTCCTGTAGAAGTATGTACAGTGTTATTGTAAGCATACTCTACTAAGGGTAAGTACTTCTCCCATTGGGATCTTTGATCTACTTCCGTTACATAGGCTTTTAGTAGATCGAGAATAGTTAGGTTAGCTATTTCACTTTGGCCATCAGTTTGTGGATGATAGGCCGAAGAGAAGTTTAGCCTTGTTCCTAAATTCTCAAAGAGACCCTTCCAGAAATTACTGGTCATTCTAGGATCTCTATCCGACACTATGGACATTGGCAAGCCATGGTACTTGAAAATTTGTGAAATGAAGAGGGTTGCCATTTGATGGGCTTTGATAGTCTTTTTGACAGGTATAAAATGAGCTTGTTTACTGAACCTTTCTACTATCGTCCATATTCCCGTATTCCCATGGATAGACTTAGGCAATCCAAAGATAAAATCCATGGATATGCTCTCCCACGGTGAATTAGGGATTGGCAAGGGTTGAAGCAATCCAAGTTGCTTCCCTCTATCAAATTTTGTCTTTTGACATACCACACATTTGGAAACATACTCATGTATGTTCACTTTCATGGTAGGCCAATAGAAATATGTTTCCATTCCCTTTAGGGTAGACTGAATCCCTCTATGCCCCGCATATGGGGGAGCATGAGATTCATACATTACTTTCTCACGTAGTGAGTTAGTAACGCATAGTCTATTGCCATAGAGAAGATAACCATCTTGTAAAGTAAATGGTTCTTCTTTCTTCCCTAATGCAAGGGCTGAAATCACATCTCTAAAATCGGGATCAATAGCATACTCATCTATCATTGAAGATAGATCATTGTGAGTTGCTATGGAAACCGCATTCACTCTCGGTCGTCTTGAGAGTGCATCGGCTACTTGATTATGCTTGCCAGCAATGTGAGCAATATGAAAATGAAATTGCGAAAGGAAATTTGCCCACCTCATTTGTTTGTCGGAGAGCTTGGTCTGCGTCATGAAGTACTTAAGACTTTGGTGATCCGTTCGCAGAATGAAAGGAGTCCCCAATAAATAGTGCTTCCATGAGTCTAAGGCATGTAGAACTGCAAGGAGTTCTTTTTCGTATATGCCTAGAGCTTGCTCAACAAGGTCGAGCCTTCGACTCTCATAGCCTATGGCGTGCCCTTCTTGGAGCAAAACAGCCCCAAGGCAATCACCACAAGCATCACATTGGACCTCGAATGGTTTTGAGAGATCCGGTAGTGTAAGCACAGGTTGAGAGATAAGCTTTTCTTTAAGCTTTTCGAAAGCATTGTTCTCCTTAGCAGACCACGTATACCTAACATTTTTCTTTGTTAGGTCATGTAATGGTCCCGCAATTTGTGAGAACTTTTCTATGAAGCGTCTATAGTATGCACACATACCTATAAAGCTTCTTAGTTCATGAAGATTCCTTGGTTTAGGCCATCCTTTTATTACCTCTAACTTGGATGGATCCATTTGGATTCCATCTTGAGAGATAATGTGACCTAAATATTGAATCTCTTGCAAGAAAAATTCACTTTTCTTTCGATTAACATAAAGTTTATTCTCTCTTAAAACTTGAAATATTACCTGGAGGTGTTGCTTATGTTCCTCTAATGAATTAGAGTAGATGATAATATCATCAAAGAATACTCCAGTGAAGGTTCGATGAGGTCTGAACAGCTTCTCCATCAAGCGGTTAAATGTGGCTGGTGCATTAGTCAAGCCAAAAGGCATGACAATGTATTCGTAAAGACCAAATGTAGTACGAAATGCGGTCTTTACAATGTCTTGATCAACTATCCTTATTTGATGATAGCCACTTTTTAGGTCAATCCTACTGAAGTAGGTTGATCCTTGTAGCCTATCAAATAGGTCTTCTACCCGTGGAACGGGAAACCTATTCTTGATAGTGATCCTATTTAGTGCTCTATAGTCGACACACATACGATATGTGCCGTCTTTCTTTTGCACTAATAGCACAGGTGAGCAAAATGGAGATGAGCTAGGCCTAACCATGCCCTTCTCAATTAACTCATGCACTTGCCGCATAATCTCCTCTTGTTGAGCTTGAGAAACTCTATAAGGAGGTTTGTTAGGCGGTGAACTTCCTGGAAGAAGTTCAATTGCATGGTCGTCATTACCTCGTTTAGGAGGTAGCTCACAAGGGATGTCGTCAATAAAGACATCTTGAAACCCCTTGAGAAAATTGGATAACTCTAATTCCTTTTGGTTGCTTTTATTTTCTTTTGCTAAAGCATTAGGTTCATTTTGAGAATCTTTAACAAAAATCATGTACACGGAAATAGAGCTCTTTATTGACTTGTTTAAAGCTGGTGTATGTACAATGGGGATGGTGTTACCCATCTCCCTAGCATCTATATACATGTCCTTTTCCCTGAACTTAAAGGAGATTCTCCTTTCAGGAAATTTAACATGGGCAGCCAGACGGTCAAACCATGGTGCCCCTAGGATTACATCCTCATGCTTGAGAGGAGAGATAAAGAAGTCCTCTTTGTCCACATAGCCTTGGACATGAAGCCTCAATTTCCCGATTAAGGGAGTGACTGAAGCTTCTTGCCCCTTGAAGGCACTGTCTGCGGGTAGGATATCTCCCATCTCGTAGGATTGTATGCCTAGCTTGGTGGCTAACTCCATAGATATAAAATTGTGAGTAGAACCAGGGTCAAAGAGAATAAAAGCATCATGTTCTCTTACCTTTCCCCAAGCATGGCATAGAGGAGATCCTTTGTGGTGAATTTGGTGAATCTCCTCCTCTTGGATTTCAACCAAAGAAGCTCTAGGAGGATTTTGGCGGTTGTTCTTTTGGGGACAAGCGCGGTACGCATGCCCTTGTTCGCCGCACTTGAAACACCGGTTATCTTTACGATAACGCTCAAGCTCTTCAGGAGAGAGTTTATTCTTTCCTTTGTAAACTCCCTTCTCTTTGGCTTTGTTGGAATTGCCCTTAGGAGACTTTTGGACATTGTCCTTCCCCTTAGGCTCATTGGAACCTTTGTTTTCCGGGGGCTTATTATTTCTTTTACCCCCCGTTTGGAAATTGATTCGCGAGGCCACCATAGTATGGTGTATTACCGCCGATATGGTACGTGGCCTTTGGGAGTTGACATACTCCGCCATTTCTTCGGTTAAGCCCGCACAAAATTGTTGCTTTTGCTCTCCAAAATCCAACTTTTTGAAGACAGTGGCTTTGAGTTGTAGGTCCCAAAACTTGTCTACATATTTGTGGATGGATTCATTGGGAGAGAGCTTTAAGCTTCGCCATTCGGTGAGTACTTTGTCTTTGGCATCGGTGGCCAAAAACTGCTTCATAATGGAAGCTCTTAAAGCCTTCCATGTTCGTGGAGCTTCACCGTTGGCTCGTAGGCTAGACCACCATTGTCTGGCGGACTTTTGAAAGTGCATAGCTACATGGCGTAGCTTAGAGGACTCCGTGAAGCCCTCATCTCCAAACGCCGCATCGAATTGCTGGATAAAGGCCAAAACTTTGTCTGTAGCACCGAAGGTGCCATCATAGGTAAGGAAAGAGATGCTCTTCCCTCCCTCTTTGAATTTCTTCAGCTTGGACGACCTCTTCCATGCGGCATAGGATTTCCTATGGCCTCTTCTTTTGATGGTTCAAAAGTTCCACCATCACTTTCTTCAGAAGATGAAGAATTTGAAGAAGGTGGAGAAGAGGGTGACCTCTTTCTCGCCTTTTTCTTGTCTTGATCTTTGTCGTCTTCACCATAGCTTTCATAAGAGGAAGAGGATGAAGAAGATGGAGAAGAGGGTGTCCTCTTTCTCGCCTTTTTCTTCTCTTGCTTTTTATCATCCCTCTTTGAATTATGGCGTGGAGAAGAGTGTGATGGTCTTCTCCGCTTTGGTGGTGATGGAGAGCATTTAGCCCGCCGTCTTCATGGAGCCATCTCCGCCGAGGTGGCGGGAGACTCGCTTCTTTCTCTTTCCTTCGGTGGGGGCTCTTGAGTTCTCCTTTGGGAAGGAGATGCATCATCAAGAAGTAAGTTCTTGAGCCCTTCATATGGATTCTCTTCTTCTTCCCGAATCGGAGAGAGACCTCTTTTGGTAGTCTCACAAGGAGGCTTCCTAGGTGTTCTCTCGTCATGGTGATGAGCTTGGAAAATCCCGTGAGCACGGAGCTGCCAACTCCCAAAGGCCACGTAAGTTAGCAGACCGGCCACAGTAGGGATCCAAAGGAGGGAAAATAGGGATCCAAAGGGGGGGCCATCTGCAAAAGAGCCATGTGTAACAATGGGCCAAAAAGACCCTAAGGTTCAGCCCATTAAGACTTCCAAAATGCTAAGGTTCCAAAATTCAAAGGTTGTGTCCAAAGGTTTACCCTAGGGAAAATTGGATGCTTAGTGTGAGCTCAAAAAGTCTTTGCATATCCCTACATGGGAGGGGGCGAGCCCCAAAGCTAGGGGATGAGAGAGAAAGCTACACACACACACACAGGCTCCCTTTACACAAAGGGAATGAGGGACACATGTCAGCTCCCTAGGCCAGATGCCCACAAGGTGTGCCCAATTCCTATTGGAAGACCCTTGAAGTGGACCAATGAGAATTAAGCTAGAGTAAATCTAGTTTAATTAATTTAAAAACATTTAATAAAAGAAACCAATAAGAATTAAGTGTCCTAGAAGACTATTGGGCAGTCTCCCAAGGGGTCCAATGAGCATTCAGGAGCCCCATGGCTTGCCTGATTCCTATTGGCCAGGAGGCAAAGGGGTCCAATGAGAGTTTAGTTTAATTATTTAATTACTTAAAGCTCTCACAAAAGGGGAAAGGGGGACACATGTCAGAAGGCTATCACTTATGCTGCTTAATCCCTATTGGCTTGACCTGGGGAGGTCCAATGAGGCAAAAGCCAGCCTAACTTAGCAGCTAGGGCTCGCCCAAGAGAGAGAGGGGGCTGATTTTTGCTTGGCATTGACACACACACTCTCACACTTGACCATGTGTGAAGGGAAAATACTCTATCTCCTCCCAAGCTTTAATGGAGAGCTCATCACCTACTCCAAGCTTGTGAGATAGAAGCCTACATCAACACTCTCTTGGCATGGGGATGCAAATCCAACCAAGAGCCAAGCTTCAATGCATGCTCACCTTCTCTACCAAGCTAATTACTAAGCTAAGCTATGCTAATATGAGTGATTATGTGAGGAGATGTACTTCTTTCTCGTAAGATACTTCTTTTTCCTCTCAATCTACTCTCATACCCTGCTAGCTCTCACCATCTTCGAAGGTGTGTGAGGTCTTGGGTCTGAGAACGGGGATAATTCAAGTTGTGTTTGATTAAGTGTTTGCTTGGTGTATGAAGCTTCCATCTTCATTGCAGTAGCTGGTCTTGAAGGAACACAAAGAATTGTATTGTACAATGTCTCTCTTGATGGGAGAAACCATAATACAAAGCCTTTTGGAGGGGGGACCGGCTCCATGCAAATCCGGTCCTCAACTGTTGTCAATAGCTTAATTGCTCTCTCTCTTTTGAAAGTATTGTCGATGCTATCTAACTAGGTGTTATGCTTTTTGTTGCTCTCTCCACCCAAGCACTCTTGTAATTCTCATTAGGAATCAACTCTAATGAAATGCCCACTATGTTCATGCTAAATTCCGCTACACAAAAGATTTTAGGCCATTAAATGTTACAGGTGATGAGCATTTTACTAGTGACTTGGGCAAAATGTCGGATATGCAGGAAAATTAGACTGCAGGTATGAAGTTGGACTTGCTTGTAGATATTTTGGAGAACAAGCAGCAGATGGCTTTGTTTAAGTTCCTGGTCAAAGCTGGTTATTCAGAGGAGGAGGCTCTAAAGGCTGTGCAGAATTCAGATATGATTACTTCTATGCTAGATTTGGATATGCCTATCATGAGTCCTAAGGATAAAGTGCAAACAACCACTAAGTTGTGAAAGTTGTTCATTTTCTTAAAGAAAAAGAAAGTGGACAATGACATGTTCAAGGAAATTAGGTAGTTAGATTTTGATCCTAGATCTGATGTTAAGGCTAAGGAAGTGTTGTACATTGATGATGTTGACATGGCTATGCAGATATTGGCACAGGTTAAGAAGTTTGTTCAAAAATAGCAATTACAGGTGGATAATCAAGTGCAAGCAATGACGAAAACAGGGGCAGCTTAGGTGTTATTACAGGATCAGGTTGATATGGTCAAAAATTTGACTATGCAGATGAACCATTTGAAGATTCAGCATAAAGAGGAAATGCAGACTGTTTTGGGGTATCATCAAGATGAATTGGCCAAGGTCAAACTATCCTTAGGGATGTTCAAAGAGTGGACCATGACTCTAAAAGGTAAAGTCAGCAATGAGTTAGAGCAGTTGGCTAACACAAATGTGGAATTGCAGGTTGCAAAGACTTTAGCCTTTGCTGGATATAGAGAAACAAGTGTTGTCTCATGAGTATTTAGATGTTACCGGAGTGCTGATGTCAGAGGGAGATGTGAATGTCCTTAGGCAGCAGCTCAAGCACAATAAGGAGGAATTCTGGCAATCCATGAGAGCTAGATTGAATAATGTTTTGAAGCATCTATATGAAGTGGTGAAGACAGGCTTTGTTAGTGCACATGAAGCAAATTTTCTGGTGGAGGTAGCTCAACTGAAAAAGGAGAGAGGGTTTTGGATTAAGCAGGTGCAAGAGCTTAAAGTAAAGCACAAGGAGAAGCTAGTCATTGAAGAGCAATCACAGGGTGCAGAGCAGGCTGCATGTTCAGAGAGACCAATTCATAACATGGAATCAAAACTAGAACAAAAGCCACATATTGAGCCAGAATTGCATATTGATGAAGATGTTTTAGCAGGATTTATAGTTCCAGCGAGGGAGACTTTTGACCCAATAGAAGTTTCAATTTCTGAAGCTAAAGTTGTTAGTGTTTCTGAGACTAGCAGAAGTGATGCAGCATTTAGTATTTTCAGGTTGAACAATATTTGTAGTTTTTGGACTTTATTTTTTCATGATGGTTTAATAAAGGGATATGTGGATCCGAGTTGGATTTCTACCAAATCCACCACCGGGGCGTGCCATGTGTTGACAAGGTACTTATTTAGTTGAAGTAATATTCAGTCGGATTGTCGGATTTTGATTGAAAATCTGATATGAATCGGATTTTTCTCAGTCGGATTTTAGTTGATCGGCTATTCGGACTTGTTGTGTCGGATGTTCATGTCAAGTAGAGAAGTTATAACTTGTTGGGGATAGAAGTAGTTGCATGTAGAAAGGGAAGGAGATGTATGAAGTTTGAGAAGAATGACGAATTCTTATGTCTGATCTTGTTTGATTCCTGTTCTTGTTAAGCTGAAATGTTTGTTCAACTTCTACATTATTTCTGATCATGAATTGGGTGTTCTTCTCTCTGTGTTCTAGTATGTGTGAGAATGAAATCCTTGTGTTGTTGAACCCCAACACTTACCAAGGAGCACCATCAAAAGAAGCAATAGTTGCAGACCCTCCAAAAATTGGTGATCAAGTACTTCAATCTAAGTCCATCGTATGATATGAAGACAAGGTATTAAGAAACAGTAGGATTACCTGACGATATCTTATTAAGTTAAAGAATTATCCTTCTAAATATGCTAAATGGATGCAAGGAACCTAGCTTAAGGATATTATGAACCTTGTCAATGCTTACAATGTTGCACTATAGTAAGCATATGAAAATGCATTTTAAATGAAAATTGTTTTTGTCTTATAGGACTAGTTCTCTTTTTATTGTGCACAAATTTAAGTGGTATGCATGCTTAGAATCATGCTTGTGGTGATGAAGTCTCCCAAACACCAAGTAGACCTTGTCACTCTACTTTGGAAGTGTGATATGGACTAAAGAGCAGACATGCTTGCGACAGGTATGTCTCCCAAGCACCAAATGGATTAGTCATCCATCTTGGAATGATGTGGAAGGGTACAAAGGGATCCTCTACCCGCTAAATAACATGGACTAATGACTAGGCTTTATCTTCTCTACCTCATAATCGAGGACGACTATGAGGCTATCTAATAATCTCATTGGTATTGTCAATAAACTTGTTCTTCCGCCAAACGGTAGATTGTACATTTCTTTTTTTTTTAAGGTCATTTTTTATATATACCTTAATAGAAATGATTATGCATGATAATCATAATATCTTCGAGCTATGATATCGATATTACGGTGATAATGATTAATAATGGTAACCCTAGGGAGTTGGAATATAGTGAGGCATGAAACCATTATTTAAAATTGAACAATTAGAAAGATGATAGAATAGGACAATATTTGCCAAACAATATCAAAACAATAACCTATAGGAGTTATCATACCCCTAATGTGGATAGATAGTGCCATAGGAATATATATCTTAGCAACCATTTTCACTATATGTACCTAGAATATTAACAACTAGCTATGTGTTATAATAATAATGGTACCACTTGTATTAATAATGGTAGCATTGCTAGTGTAGCTGGATAGGGACATTGGAATACATAACCCAAACTCTAAAAGAGATATGACACCCCTTGATTCAAGGATAGTGATGATACCCTTTCTCTAAGAGCCATAATGATTCTAATCCTCTTGTCTCGATGTCTCTCTACATGTATGTAATAGTAAATATTGAGACCTTAATGGCTATATATGGCATATTTTTAAATATAGACATATCCATATGTGTATCTGAGAACTTATTGTGTGTGTGTGTGTGTGTGTGTGTGTGTGTGTGTGTGTGTGTGTGTGTGTGTGTGTGTGTGTGTGTGCTGGAGGGAGGGGAAGAGAGAGAGAGAGAGAGAGAGAGAGAGAGAGAGAGAGAGATGAACTGAAATGTTATATTAAATGTCTTTAAAAGGACAAAATGATCTATGAGACCAAATTGATCCAATATTCTTAGTGGATAGAAGCATATGCAAAAAATATAAAAACTGATATTGTATAGAATCATATGCATAAAATATCTCAAGGTTAGAAATATACTTTGTGACAAGTAACATGATAAGAGTTTCTAGACAGGGGACGAATGTATAATCCTTGAACTGCAAGTACATTTCTACACATACCTAGAATATTAATGATTAGACGTTATAATAATAATATACGTTGTCGAGATGGACAGTGATGTACAAATATATAATTGAGAAACCATTGATGTATGTACCTAGAATATTAACAATTAGGCATGATGGTATATAATATTATCCATGAGCTACGATATCGATATTGCATGATAATAATTATGTTATCCCTAAGGTAGTCAGAATATAGTGATGGATATGTTATATAAACATAGATCTATGAGAGGCATCTACATAATTAAAATATCATTGCTTATTTAGATAGCCATCCATGTAAATCCTTACATTAGTTGGATATTTATATGGAATATGAACTCTACTTTTCTAAAGTTATGAAGACCCTTGTCTAGATGGATAGTGACATAGGATATAACCCTTGTTTAACCGATAGTCTATCTAATAATCGCATTGGTATTGTCACTAAACTTGTTCTCCCGCCAAAGTATAGATTGTACATTTCTTTTTTTTAAGGGTCATTTTCTATGTATATCTTTAATATTAATGATTATGCATGATAATAGTAATATCTTCCGGCTATGATATCCATATTACGTGATAAAGATTAATAATGGTAACCCTAGGGAGTTGGAATATAGTAAGGCATGAAACCATATTTAAAATAGAACAATATCTTCCAACCAATATCAAAACAATAACCTATAGGAGTTATGATACCCCTAATCTAGATGGATACTAACATAGCAATATATATTTTACAAACTATTTTCATTATATGTACCTAGAATATTAACGACTGGCTATGTGTGATAATAATAATGGTACAACTAGTATCAATAATGCTAGCCCTGCTAGTCTAACTGGATAGCGACATTGGAATAGATAACCCAAATTCTAAAAGAGGTTTGACACCCCTTGATTCAAGGATAGTGATGATACCCTTTCTCTAAGAGCCATAATGATTCTAATTCTCTTGCCTCAATGGCTCTCTACATGTATGTAATAAAAAATATTGAGACCTTAATGGCTATATATGGCATATTTTTAAATATACTACATACCCATATGTGTATCTGAAAACTTATTGTGTGTTTGTGTGTGTGTGCTTCAGAGAGAGAGAGAGAGAGAGAGAGACAGAGAGAGAGAGAGAGAGAGAGAGAGAGAGTTATGAAGAACATTGTCTAGATGGATAGTAACATAGGATATACCCCTAGTTTCAACAATAGTCTATCTAATAATCTGATTGGCATTGTCAATAAACTTGTTCTCCCGCCAAACAGTAGATTGTACATTTCTTTTTTTTTTAAAGGTCATTTTTATATATACCTTAATAGTAATGAATATGCATGATAATAATAATATCTTCGAGCTATGATATCGATATTACGGTGATAATGGTAACCCTAGGGAGTTGGAATATAGTGAGGCATGAAACCATTATTTAAAATTGAACAATTAGAAAGATGATAGAATAGGACAATATTTGCTAAACAATATCAAAACAATAACCTATAGGAGTTATCATACCCCTAATGTGGATGGATAGTGCCATAGGAATATATATCTTAGTAACCATGTTCATTATATGTACCTAGAATACTAACGACTAGCTATGTGTGATAATAATAATGGTACCACTTGTATCAATTATGGCAGCATTGCTAGTCTAGCTGGATAGGGACATTGGAATACATAACCCAAATTATAAAAGAGGTATGACACCCCTTGATTCAAGGATAGTGATGATACCCTTTCTCTAAGAGCCATAATGATTCTAATTCTCTTGCCTCAATGGCTCTCTACATGTATGTAATAAAAAATATTGAGACCTTAATGGCTATATATGGCATATTTTTAAATATACTACATATCCATATGTGTATATAACAACTTATTGTGTGTGCGTGTGTGTGTGTTGGAGAGAGAGAGAGAGAGAGAGAGAGAGAGAGAGAGAGAGAGAGAGAGAGAGAGAGAGAGAGAGAGTTATGAAGAACATTGTCTAGATGGATAGTGACATAGGATATACCCCTAGTTTCAACAATAGTCTATCTAATAATCTGATTGGCATTGTCAATAAACTTGTTCTCCCGCCAAACAGTAGATTGTACATTTATTTTTTGTTTTGAAAGGTCATTTTTATATATACCTTAATAGTAATGAATATGCATGATAATAATAATATCTTCGAGCTATGATATCGATATTACGTTGATAATGATTAATAATGGTAACCCTTGCAGTTGGAATATAGTGAGGCATGAAACCATATTTAAAATTGAACAATTAGAAAGATGATAGAATAGGACAATATTTGCTAAACAATATCAAAACAATAACCTATAGGAGTTATCATACCCCTAATGTGGATGGATAGTGCCATAGGAATATATATCTTAGTAACCATGTTCATTATATGTACCTAGAATATTAACGACTAGATATGTGTGATAATAATAATGGTACCACTTGTATCAATAATGGCAGCACTGCTAGTCTAGCTGGATAGGGACATTGGAATACATAACCCAAATTCTAAAAGAGGTATGACACCCCTTGATTAAAGGATAGTGATGATTCCCTTTCTCTGGGAGCCATAATGATTCTAATCCTTTAGCCTGAATGGCTCTCTACATGTATGTAATATAAATATTGAGATCTTAATGGCTATATATGGCATATTTTTAAATATACTACATATCCATATGTGTATCTGAGAACTTATTGTGTGTGCGTGTGTGTGTGCTGGAGAGACAGAGAGAGAGAGAGAGAGAGAGAGAGAGAGAGAGAGAGAGAGAGATAGAGAGAGAGTTATGAAGAACCTTGTCTAGATGAATAGTGACATAGGATATAGCCCTAGTTTCAACAAAAGTCTATCTAATAATCTGATTGGTATTGTCAATAAACTTGTTCTCCCGCCAAACGATAGATTGTACATTTCTTTTTTGTTTTTAAAGGTCATTTTTATATATACCTTAATAGTAATGAATATGTATGATAATAATAATCTCTTCGAGCTATGATATCGATATTATGGTGATAATGATTAATAATGGTAACCCTAGGGAGTTTGATACTGTATAGAATCATATACATAAAATATCTCAATATTAGAAATATACTTGTGACGAGTAACACGATACAAGTATCTAGACAGGGGACGAAAAGATAATCCTTGAACTACAAGTACATTTCTAAACATACCTAGAATATTATTGATTATACGTGATAATAATAATTTATGTTGTCTAGATGGATAGTGATCAATGTACGAATATATAATTGAGAAACCATTGATGTATGTAGCTAGAATATTCAGAGTTAGGCATGATAGTATATAATAATATCCACTAGCTATGATATAGATATTGCATGATAATAATTATGTTATTTCTAAGGTAGTTAGAATATAGGGATGGAGATGCTATATAAAAATAGACCTAATAGAGGCATCTACATAATTAAAATATCATTGATTTTTTAGAAACCATATTAAACCATCTACATAATAATATTATCTTTGAGCTATGATATCGATTATAATGCGTGATAATGAATAATGATGGTAACCCTAGGCAATTGGAATATAGTGAGGCATGAAACCATATTAAAGTGGAACAATTAGAAAGATAATAGAATGGGACAATATCTTCCAAAAAATATCAAAACAGTAACCTATAGGAGTTATGATACCCATAATCTGGATGGATACTGATGTAGGAAAAAATATCTTAGAAACCTTTTTCATTATATGTATCTAGAATATTAATTACGGCTTGCTATGTATGATAATAATAATGGTACCACTAGTATCAATAATGGTAGCACTGCTAGTCTAGCTGGATAGGGACATTGGAATATATAACCCATATTCTAAAAGAGGTATGACACCCCTTGATCCAAGGATAGTGATGATACCCTTTCTCTAAAAGACATAATGATTCTAATCCTCTTGCCTCGATGGCTCTCTACATGTATGTAATAATAAATATTGAGACCGTAATGGCTAAATATGGCATAGTTTTAAATATAGTAGATATCCATATCTCGGAACATATTGTGGGTGTGTGTGTGCATGTGTGTGTGCTGCAAAGAGAGAGAGAGAGAGAGAGAGAGAGAGAGAGAGAGAGATGAACTAAAATACTATATTAAATGTCTTTAAAAGGCCAAAATGATATACGGGACCAAACTAATACAATCTTGGTGGATAGAAGCATATGCATAAAATATAAGAATTGATACTGTATAGAATCATATGCATAATATATCTCAAGATTAGAAATATACCTGTGACGAGTAACACGATAAGAATATCTAGACAGGGGACGAAAGTATAATCATTGAACTGCAAGTACATTTCTAAACATACCTGAATATTAATGATTATTCATGATAATAATAATATACGTTGTCTAGGTGGATAGTGATCAATGTACGAATATATAACTGAGAAACCGTTGACATATGTACCTAGAATATTAACAATTAGGCATGATACTATATAATAATATCCACGAGCTACATTACACTACAACATAACCCAAAGTTATCGACGCTTTATATATCGACGCCCGTGCCTTTCCACATTTATATCGACGTACTTACCATCCGTCGATATACGCGTCGATATCTACGTCGATATGCCAGTGGATATATGCGTCGAAAGGCTAATTTTCCCACGCATATATTGACGTAGGTATCGATGTATATATCGACACAGGTATCCACGAAAGTAATCTGGGGGAAAAAAAGCCGAACCCGTGCGAAGGGGCCATTTTCGCACTCAACGCGCGCGTTCTCAGATCTTGGCCGAAACCTGCTGCGAGGTATTATGGCCCCCCCCCCCCCCCCCCCCCCCCTAACCCTCTCTCTCTCTCTCTCTCTCTCTCTCTCTCTCTCTCTCCCCACATCGTGCGTGTGTGCGTGTGTAGGAAAGAGATAGATAGATAGAGAGAGAGAGAGAGAGAGAGAGAGAGAGAGAGAGAGAGAGAGAGAGAGAGAGAGAGAGAGCGGTGTGTGTGTGTGTGTGTATATATGTAGGAAAGAGAGAGAGAGAGAGCGGTGTGTGTGTGTGTGTTTGTGTAAGAAAGAGAGAGAGAGTGGTGTGTGTGTGTGTGTGTGTGTAGGAAAGAGAGAGAGGGGGAGAGAGAGAGAGAGAGAGAGAGAGAGAGAGAGAGAGAGAGAGAGAGAGAAGTGTGTGTGTAGGAAAAAGAGAGAGAGAGAAAGAGAGAAGTGTGTGTGCATGTAGGAAATTAAAGAGAGAGATAGAGAGCGGTGTGTGTGTGTGTGTGTAGGAAAGACAGAGAGAGAAGTGTGTGTGTGTGTGTGTGTAGGAAAGAGAGAGAAAGAGAGAAGTGTGTGTGCGTGTAGGAAATTAAAGAGAGAGAGAGAGAGAGAGAGAGAAAGAGAGAAGTGTGTGCGTGTAGGAAATTAAAAAGAGAGAAAAATGTGCGTAGGAAATTAAAACTAGAGAGAGAGAGAGAGAGAGTTATGGTTTGCGTAAAAAATTAAAATTAAAGAAAGAAATGAAATGAAATGTTATGTTATGTTAACTCTTCAAAAGGTCAAAGTGACCTATGAGACCAGAAAGTTACAATGTGGTAGACTGATACTAGGTTAGAATAACAAAATGACAAAATAACATATTATGGAATGACAAAATGACAAAATAACATATTATGGAATCCTAAATTGCTGGGTGTGGACTAAGCAGCTAAAACAGCTAGCTGAAACCATCCGTAGCTCATTAGGTAGTTTTAAAGAAATGTCAATAGTGCATATGGAAAGCCGTAGGTCAATGGGTTTGAATTAACGTCAAATACACAAGCCATAGGTCAAATCCGGTTGCGTTTTTCTATGGAAAAATGCAAACGAACTTCAGAAATGGCTTCTATGACTTCTGAAACCATCCGTAGATGATTAGGTAGTCTTTAGGCAATGTCAAGAGCGCGTATGGCAACCCGTAGGTCAAACGGATAGAAGAAACGCCAAATACACAAGCCGTAGGTCAAATCCGGTTACGTTTTTCTACGGAAAAACGTAAACGAACTTCAGAAATGGCTTCTATGCCTTTTGAAACCATCTGTAGACGATTAGGTAGTCTTTAGGCAATGTCGATAGCGTGTATGGCAAGCCGTAGGTCAAACAGATAGAAGAAACGCAAAATACACAAGCCGTAGGTCAAATACAGTTGCGTTTTCCTACGGAAAAACGCAAACGGACGTCGGAAATGGCTTCTATGCCTACTGAAACCATCTGTAGATAATTAGGTAGTCTTTAGGCAATGCCAAGAGCGTGTATGGAAAGCCGTAGGTCAAACGGATAGAAGAAACGCCAAATACACAAGCCATAGGTCAAATCCGGTTGCGTTTTTCTTCGGAAAAACGCAAACGGACTTCGGAAATGGCTTCTATGCCTTCTGAAACCATCTGTAGACGATTAGGTAGTCTTTAGGCAATGTCAAGAGCGCGTTGTCAAGAAGTAGGCGGTCTTGCTAGGAAGGCACCGGGCCTCTTGCTGTGAGAGTTTGTGAGGAAGCTCAAGGGTTATGAGAAATAGCTAAGATGTAGATAACATAGCTTCTAGAGCTAAAGAAGAAATGTAGCCAAAGAAGCCGCTCACTTTTCCTTACAAACACACACATGATGGAGAGAACTCATGAAAGATAGTCAGAACAAAACAAAAATGAAAACATCGAGATTACGATCATATCGTATCATGGGTAGGATAAAAGGGTTAATGGATGAGTTAATGATATTTAATCTTTGTTGTCCAAATAAGCTACGGACTGCTCTTTGGAACTATTGCTTTGTGCTTACTATAATGTATATGTTTTGTCTAGCGATGGGGATTAGTTGTGAGTAAAAATCCTCTTGATTCATAATAAAATAACCACACTCACATCAAAAGAGAAGTTATAGTCAATAATAGGTAGTATGATGGGATGTGGTGAGAGAAGTATTTCGTTGAGCCTTTCAGGACCAAATAGAAACACTATGCGTTGCTGAAAGTGAATCTTTCGACTAATCCAAATGTTGATCCTAATAGATTGCACAGATTGGAAATGAAAGAAATCGCCTCTATGTGGATTATGGTTATTCATCAATGATATACTTAGTATGTTCAAAGATAAAGGTGTGGAAGAAGTGAAAGGAGAAGAAGAAGAGAGTTTCTCTCCCAAGCCCTATTGTTGCCCTTAGGCAATAAGGATACTGCGGGGAGAGAAGTACCTGTAGCAAGGAGATTCTAGAGTTTGTGGAAGAGAATGAGAACCTTAAGAGAGAGAGGTGCTTGTGAGAGATGAAGATATGGTTACTAACCTACAACAAGAGAGATGAAAGGAGGAGTAAAGATAGAATTAGAGATAGATCTAAGTGTGGTGGTGGTATTAAAGATAAATAATGAGAGATAGAGAAGGAGTTAAAGACAAGTATTGACTAGATATGCAAATGAAAGAAAAACTAGCAACATATATCTTACATGAGAGCAATCGCCACCACCTTAATGGAGAGCGAAGATGAGGCAATACTTCAGCCTTTCTTCAAGAGAAAGTGTGGCACTAAGATGAGTGTGACACTATGGAATTGAGCTATTATCACTCACTCATAACTTGCCCCAATGAAGAGAAGGTTGCCCTTTTTATAGGTGAGGGAGCCATGTTTTACATAATCACTTGATTAGGATAAAGAGTTAGCCCAAATCAAATTTTCTTTGGATATTTCTTAAAATGAGAAATATTAGGACTCAAAATATCATGAAATTCAGCATTTTTGGTCGTTGAGGCTCCATGTGGGTGCATGATGTATGTGGGCCCCACCTAGGCATCTTCTGTGTGGCTCCAACAGGGGGTCCCAACTTGTGTGTCTTGTCCTTCAAGGCATCTTTGAGGTGTCACATTCACATTCTTGTGTCTTTTATCCTCCAACTATCTTATTTTATGGAAAAAGACCAAGATTACCTCTTTTCACTTGATTCACCTATTTACCATCTCTTCTTGCAGTGTAGTTGTGAGAGGGGTTTTCACTGGTTTCCCTGTAACTTTTGACCTGTAACTCGGATGACATGCTTCAAAAGGAAAAATTGGCCTACTAAAAGAGCTTGAATTGGTTTTGGCCTTTTCTCCACGCGCTTAGGTTGGGATTTTCAAATTGGGATGGTCCAAGAAGCTGTGGATCTTCCTTTTCATAAAGTCTTCTAGTAGGCCCTTCCCTCTTGTATGTATCCAAGAAGGTATGCATTATTGAAGGGTTATATTATTAAATAAATGTGAAAAGAAGAAAATAATTTATATATGGTAGGGTATTGTCGAGATATTAGAAGAAATATACAAATGCTTTTCCCCCAGACAAAAAGAGGCACAATCATTGATACTTCTCTTGCAGTACTTTCTAATAGTAATGTACATTTATATTACTTCAAAGGTAATACTAAGGTATGATAGAAAGCTTTTATTTATGCATATGAGTATTATATGAAGTATACTTTTGCGTCAAAAAGTCATAAGAAAAATCGTTTAATGCCCGTTTCCACTATATACGTGCCAGAGCACGACGTCCACCCCCTCTAAACCTGCACATCCTCCGGTATGTGCCACATTGTCTCTTTGTAAGATCAGACCTCTTGTACATCTTCCTTGCTTTCTTCTTCCCTGGATGATTCCAGAGCTTTATGTTCACTTTGATCTTCACCTGTGTTTTGCTCTTCTTCCTCATCAACATCTTCTAGATCATTGTCTCCTCTTCTCTTAAACATTTTAATCCTTTTTCCTGCAATGGGAATCTTTACTTCTGTACCATCTAGTTTAGACAAGCTGTAAGTCGCATTTTTATGCACATGCTTTACAACATACGGTCCAAACCATCTTTTTGAGAACTTACGCATGATTGTGTGCTGTTTATCAAGGCTATTATCATACACTAAAACCCAGTCACCTTTGTCAATTGCTTTGCTCCTGAGTCGATGTCGCTTATCAAAGCAGTCCTTGTTTTTCAACCTTGCATTTTTGAGTCGTTTTTTTGCAGCTTCAATGTCTCCAGGTCTTCTCTCTAGTTGCCTTATACGCAGTTCAAGGAGATCTTCCCTGCTAAGCCCCTCTTGCCAAGGTAGTACATTCCATGTGAAAATTGTATCTTCAATCGGGATCAGTGGCTTTTGACCATACATTAGCTCCGCAGGCATGTAGCCTGAGCTATGTGTTGTACGATCAGCCCATAAAGCATATGGTAACAGTTTTGGCCACTCACCAACTCTTCCTTCACAAGCCTTGGCCAAAGCTTTGATGATAGGAGGATGCCCTCTTTCACTCTTTCCATGGCCTTCAAGGTTGCAAGTTGTAGTAAGAGAAAGCTTGATTCCTAATCTAGAAAAGAACTCCCTTGCTTCTTCGGCATCCAACTCACCTCTATCTGCAGTGATCTTTCCCACACAACCATAACGGCAAATCACCTCATCAAGAAGGAATTTGCACACAGCTTCTGCAGTGATCTTTCCCACACAACCATAACGGCAAATCACCTCATCAAGAAGGAATTTTCACACAGCTTTTGTGGTTTTAGCTCTTAATGCTCTTCCTTCAACCTGATTAGTTAGGTCTTCTCGTGCAAGAACCAAGTATCTCATTTGCCAGAGTTCTAAAGGCATTGTGACTAGATCCACAACCCATTTATAGTGCATGGCTGGTGGATATGTAGGGTGCAATCCATCACGATGTCGGACATTTGAATACATTTGACAAGTTACACATGACTCTACAAATTGAGATACATCTTTATACATACCCTTCCACCAATATTTGTCTTTCAACTTGGAGAAGGTTGCCCACACACCCCTGTGTCCAGCCCATAGACTTTCATGAAACTCTTGCATGAGATTTACTTGAGTCTCTTTTTTACATATTACCCGTTGTGGTGTAGCACCCTTTTGTTTAGGATGCTTCCACAAGTAACCATCCCTCAAGAAGTACCCATATGCTTTCCTGCGTATCCTCTTGAATTCTTGTTCAGACCAATCATCCTGTTTTGTTAGAGTACTCAAGTAGCTTCCAATAAGAATACAATCACCTTCATAAATCTTTCAAGAATGATTCAAGCAGACATTGTTACCTTTGACATGAGAGATAGAATAGAACTTTGTGCCTACATCATCTCCCTTGTCAATCATTTGTGACTCATCTTCATACCTTGCCCTTGATAGCATATCTGCCACTGTATTGTCTTTACCTGCAATGTGATTAAACTCAGGATTTAAGGACTTAATGTAGGCAATTCACCGCAACATAGCAATGTCTGGCATTGAGCAGCTTGTAATCATCCCAAGAAGTGGTAGACAATCTGTTTCTACAACCACACATGCACCAATTAGGTACTCTTTCCCACTTTTCAAGGCTGTAACCATACCCCATAACTATCTCTTTATCTGTAGATAGTTTCTTTGGCAAGCACTTAGTACCTTTGCTCCAAATCATACCACATACCTGCGTCCTTCTTTGTCATCTTGCCCTATTGCCCATCCAATCCCTGTAGGACTGGTGTCTACTGTCACAATTATTGGCCTTTGACACTCATAGTCTACCTTTCTCAAAGTCGTTGTTGACTGGAGCAACTCCTTTAGCTTTTTCATGGATTTTACATGTGCTTCCGTCCATTTAAACTTATGATTCTTTCTAAGCAGCTGATAAAGAGGATCAGCTACATGTGCATAATGTGGAATCCAAATAACATAGAAGACACATGCTCCCAGAAACCTTCTAACCTCAGTGATGCTAGTGCATGTTTCTTTCATTCTTTGGATGGCATCTACCTTTGATAGACGAGGTTTCCTACCATATGGCCCGCACATGTGCCCCACAATGAGCACTTCTTTGACATCAAACATAGACTTTTTCCCTGACAATGTAAGATTCACTTCTTCCAACCTGGAAAAAATTTTATCACAATCATTTATGTGATTTTACCACAAACCTGCGACATCCCTTGAGATCCAAAGCTTCATCTTTGTCACTTTCTTCACATCCTTTGATAGGCAAATCATCAATGAAAGGCATTGTGATTTGAGGAATAAAGTCACGTAAGACCTTATTCATCCCATTCATCATATGTGCAACCGAGTTGGTTGCTCCCTGTGGCAAGGTACACATCCTTACGAAACCCAAAGGTGTCCTCATGGTTGTCAAGTCTCTGCTTTCGAGTGCAAGCTGAAATTGATCATACCCTGAGTAGAGATCCCCCATTGAGTAGATTGCCTTCCCTGCAAACGCCTATGCCAACTCATCCACAATTGGACCTGTACCTATATTTCTAATTGTCACCTTGTTCACTGGTTGCATATCTTGGATGAAGCGTAGAGAACCATTCTTCGTTGGAACTGTGAACCACCTGTTTGAGTATGGAGCACAAGAAGGCTCCAAGATTCCCATTTTGATTTTCTCATTCAGTAGCTCTACTAACTTTGGCAAATGAGCCTTTGGAACCGGAATAGGCCGCAAATTCCAAGGCACATGAGGTATTGTGAAAATTACCATAGGAGCTACAATAGAAGGATCAATACATCCTATCTCATGTGGCTCAAATACAAAAGCCTTACCATGCTTTGAAAGCATTTCTTTGAAGCACTTTGTCTCCTCCTATGTAAAAACTCCTCGCGAGCAATCTGCAACTCTTGGAAAGACTCCTTTGTGAAGGTATGCCCAATCTTTTTAGGATTCCTCAAACTTGGTTGTAAAGAAGCCTGCTCAATCTTTTCCCTGTTGTTGGGTGGTAAGGGTGAAGCTACTGGTTTCACCTTCTTTTCTACACTCTTGTATTTAGTTTCAACATGGACTTCTGGGCCAACTGTTTAGCTTTCTTTAAAGGCTTCTATTACTTGATACATTTCCATAGAGCAAACTTCCACAACTTCATTTTCAAGATGCAAACTAGACCTCATTATAGCATCAAGCTCACCCATAGTATCTACAAAAGAAACTTGTTCACACAAACCCAAAACATTTTAAGTAGGCTTTAGCAACCCACTCTTTTTCATGCCTATTTGTACATTATGCACATATTGCCTCTCACATCTCTTCAAATCTTCAAGTTTTGTAAAACATACTGATCCATTCCTTGTTACCAAGGAGCTCATTGAGAAAGTTTCACCTATTTTTTAATCAGGCGAGACCCTTTTTCTTTCTGTACCACTGCAATCCCGCTTTACAATGGTACTTGGCCAAAACCCATCATTTCTATATGATCATGAAACTCTTTGCTTACCTTTGGTAGAGGATGTTCTTTGAGGTTGTCATGATTTCTTTCATGGTTTACACAAACTGTGAGAAACTGGACAGCTCGTTTACCATCTTTGCTGCGTATCCTAGCATATGCTGAACCATCGTCCATTACCTTTGTTTCCATTCGAACTCCCACAATGTAGGGCTGTCCAAGGATGAGATGATATGAAGATGTATCCTGTACAAAGAAGTTTTGGTCAATCTTTACATCACCTATTGTCACCTTCACACCTGGACATGCTGCATATAATTCACCGGATGAATTGTTTGCCACTTTTACCATCCATCCATGATCTGTGTCCATCGGCCATTTGCACTTGTTGTAGAGACTCTTTGACATTATGTTTATTTCTGAACCATGGTCAATCAAGGCAACAAATGGCTCTTCAAGATCACCTACCTTGACCAAAGTTTCTGTAGTAGCCCTTGCCCAGTGACTTCGTGAATAGTAGCTCCTAGGAATATCTTCAACTTCTTCATCATCATTTGAGAAATGCACTTGCTTCACTCTCCCACTAGATTGGTAGCATCCTACCATAGCTCCATCATCCTCCTTATTTTGCAGCTGCATTCCTTGTGTCTTCGAGGTTTCCCCTTCAACTTGTGGACGAGAAACTTCAGCAAGGGTTTGCCTCTTCCTCTTGATGATGTCAATGATCTCCTCGTGGAATTCATGCTTTGCAATGCCAAGAACTTCTCCCAGAGTAAACTCAATCTTGCTATTCAAGATCCTTTCCTCCAAGACTTTCTTTAAATCTGTAGAAACCTCAATATCAGATTGTAGTTTATAAGTTGGGCCTTTTGTCTTACCTTTTGTTGGCTGTTTCTTCTTTCCTATTGTAGACTCCTCCATGAGTACTTCAGGTGGAGATGCTCCTTTTGTTGAGGGTGTTTGAGAAGGCATTGATTCGCTTCTTCCCCCACTTTTAGAAAGCTCTTTTTGATGGTCCTTCATCAGCATTTTCACGTCTGCGCTTCTCTTCTATAATTGCCTCATTTTGTTGGCATTTTGTAATGTAGGCATGCACTGACAATGAGTCCACTGGATCATTCCATCCCGTTTCTAGACATATGCAATCACCTGCTTTATGTAGAACCTCTTTTATAAGATTTCACTTTTTAGCTAATTGCATGACATTTGGCCAAATTTGTCCATGATGGTCACTCACCTCTTCATCACAAATATGTTCAATTTTTACTCCATAAGTAGCTGCCTCAACTGAAGAGGTGGCATGCTTAGTTGCCATATCTTCAACTAAGGTTTGCATTCCCCCCTTCCCAAAGTTAGTTCTCAAGGGTAGACCTGTCTCTCTTAAGTGGATTTTACCATCCTTAAAAAAGACAACATCGTTTGACAAAGCATCACTAAAATAATCACAATCCCTTCTTACATGGTTTGTACTATCACACCAAATACATCTATTAACAAACCCTTCTTTGGGCTATTGTCTTTGCCTAGGAAATGGCCCTGATGGTTGGCCTTTTTCTTCAAGCTTTGCAAGCTTCACCTTCAAGTCACGCATTCCCTTCACAAGCTCATCTAGCATGGACTCATCAAACTTAGGAGCGATAAAAGTAGGCTTTACCATTTTGTCAGAAGTTGAGGTTGAAGGACTTGTAGTGTTTACTACCATCTTGTCCCTTCTTCTTTGTCGTTTGGCAAGCAACGAGACAACACCTTCAACTTCATTCCAGTCGGTCTTTAGTCCTTGCTCAGCATCTTTATCTTCAAGAAGAAGCTCCAAATTTTCTTGAAACTCTTTACCTGCAACTTGTAAGAAAATATATGTCTTCTCTGCATCTAGTGTGGCCCTTTCTGTCCTTGTGAGTTGTGCATAGCGCCGCTCAAATTCCCTAAGTAGCTCTGTTATTGATAGTCCTTGCTTTGGCTTGACTATCCATTCTAAGAATGTCCTTTTGGTTACTCTCTCAGAGTCCTCCATGTAATATTCCTCCTTTATAGCTACTTTGAGTTCTTCCCAATTTCTCCCATGCCCATCTTTAATTGCCCTAACATGCTCCCTAATTTCTGGAGCGACAACTAGCTCAAAGCTTTGAATCATCTCACCTTTTGACACGCGATACAGCTCCATCTCCTTCACATACTCGCGTAAGTACTTGGTTACATCTTTGCCATTGAATTGATCCATTCTATTGATGACCGCTTATATGGCCTTCGTTGCTGAAATCTCCCTTCTTTCAGTGGCATGTTGTTGTTGCATGAACATTGCAAATGCTTGAAACATTTGCATTGTTGTTGGGTCAAAATGCATACCCTGTTGCTTAACATGATCACCCATGGTTACGCACAAACTCTCACCCTGGCAGTTTCGCGTCGGGTTCACCAAAAATATGTCAAGAAGTAGGCGGTCTTTGCAGGAAGACACCGGGCCCCTTGCTATGACAGTTTGTGAGGAAGCTCAAGGGTTATAAGAAAGAGCTAAGATGTAGATAACATAGCTTCTAGAGCTAAAGAAGAAATGTAGCCAAAGAAGCCGCTCACTTTTCCTTACAAACACACACGTGATGGAGAGAACTCATGAAAGATAGTCAGAACAAAACAAAAATGAAAACATCGAGATTACGATCATATCGTATCATGGGTAGGATAAAAGGGTTAATGGATGAGTTAATGATATTTATTCTTTGTTGTCCATTTAAGCTATGGATTGCTCTTTGGAACTGTAGCTTTGTGCTTACTATAATGTATATGTTTTGTCTAGCGATGGGGATTAGTTGTGAGTAAAAATCCTCTTGATTCATAATAAAATAACCACACTCACATCAAAAGAGAAGTTATAGTCAATAATAGGTAGTATGATGGGATGTGGTGAGAGAAGTATTTCGTTGAGCCTTTCAGGACCAAATAGAAACACTATGCGTTGCTAAAAGTGAATCTTTCGACTAATCCAAATGTTGACCCTAATAAATTGCACAGATTGGAAATGAAAGAAATCGCCTCTATGTGGATTATGGTTATTCATCGATGATATACTTAGTATGTTCAAAGATAAAGGTGTGAAAGAAGTGAAAGGAGAAGAAGAAGAGAGTTTCTCTCCCAAGCCCTATTTTTGCCCTTAGGCAATAAGGCTACCACAGGGAGAGAAGTACCTGTAGCAAGGAGATTCTAGAGTTTGTGGAAGAGAATGAGAACCTTAAAAGAGAGAGGTGCTTGTGAAAGATGAAGATATGGTTACGAACCTTGTGCACATAATTGTTTCCCGCAAGAAGGTTGTGCCCGTTACATTGACAAGATTGCTGCTTGAATACCTTCCAATGAAACAATTAGGACACAACAAGAGAGATGAAAGGAGGAGTAAAGATAGAATTAGAGATAGATCTAAGTGTGGTGGTGGTATTAAAGATAAATAATGAGAGATAGAGAAGGAGTTAAAGACAAGTATTGGACTAGATATGCAAATGAAAGAAAAACTAGCAACATATATCTTACATGAGAGCAGTCGCCACCACCTTAATGGAGAGCGAAGATGAGGCAATACTTCAGCGTTTTTTCAAGAGAAATTGTGGCACTAAGATGAGTGTGACACTATGGAATTGAGCTATTCTCACTCACTCATAACTTGCCCCAATGAAGAGAAGGTTGCCCTTTTTATAGGTGAGGGAGCCATGTTTTACATAATCACTTGATTAGGCTAAAGAGTTAGCCCAAATCAAATTTTCTTTGGATATTTCTTAAAATGGGCAATACTAGGACTCAAAATATCATGAAATTCAGCATTTTTGGTCGTTGAGGCTCCATGTGGGTGCATTATGTATGTGGACCCCACCTAGGCATCTTCTGTGTGGCTCTAGGAGGGGGTCCCAGCTTGTGTGTCTTGTCCTTCAAGGCATCTTTGAGGTGTCACATTCACATGCTTGTGTTTTTTATCCTCCAAATATCTTATTTTATGGAAAAAGACAAAGATTACCTCTTTTCACTTGATTCACCTATTTACCATCTCTTCTTGCAGTGTAGTTGTGAGAGGGGTTTTCACTGGTTTCCCTGTAACTTTTGACCTATAACTCGGATGACATGCTTCAAAAGGAAAAATTGGCCTACTAAAAGAGCTTGAATTGGTTTTGGCCTTTTCTCCACGCGCTTAGGTTGGGATTTTCAAATTGGGATGGTCCAAGAAGCTGTGGATCTTCCTTTTCATAAAGTCTTCTAGTAGGCCCTTCCCTCTTGTATGTATCCAAGAAGGTATGCATTATTGAAGGGTTATATTATTAAATAAATGTGAAAATAAGAAAATAATTTATATATGGTAGGGTATAGTTGAGATATTAGAAGAAATATACAAATGCTTTTCCCCCAGACAAAAAGAGGCACAATCATTGATACTTCTCTTGCAGTACTTTCTAATAGTAATGTACATTTATATTACTTCAAAGGTAATACTAAGGTATGGTAGAAACATTTTATTTATGCATATAAGTATTATATGAAGTATACTTATGCGTCAAAAAGTCACAAGATAAATAGTTTAATGCCCGTTCCCACTATATACGTGCCACAGCACGACAGCGTATGGCAAGCGCTAGCTGTAGGTCAAACGGATAGAAGAAACGCCAAATACACAAGCCGTAGGTCAAATCCGGTTGCGTTTTTCTACGGAAAAATGCAAACGGACTTCGGAAATGGCTTCTATGCCTTCTGAAACCTTCCGTAGACAATTAGGTAGTCTTTAGGCAATGTTAAGAGTGCGTATGGCAACCCGTAGGTCAAACGGATAGAAGAAACGCCAAATACACAAGCCGTAGGTCAAATCCGATTGCGTTTTTCTACGGAAAAACTTAAACAGACTTCGAAAATGGCTTCTATGCGTTCTGAATGTTGGAGCTATATATACCAACCCCTATACTATATATAGCTAGGAGTCCCCACTATATATGTGTGCTCAGTGTGTGTTCTCCATACACTTTGGTGCTTGTACATGTTGGTGTCATCTCTCTCTCCTCTCGTCTACATGCGCTCTCTCCCTCCGGTTCAACATGGTATCAGAGCTAAGTAGTCTTTATCTCTCGTGATAATAAATTTATTTGTAAAGCATTGTCACGCAAAATTCAATAGTTTTTTGGCTTGCTTAAAATTAGTGAGATGGCTTTTAAAGGGCAGCGATGTGAGGCACTCCTTCTCATGTACCACCGTGAAAGTACAGAGATGAAAGCTGGAAGCAACAAATAGCCTTGTAGATTGTATGTTCTAGGCACAGGTGTAAGCCTCGCTCGTGGGTTGTCTGCCTTGCACCTCTCGTAACTCTCATGGTTGGCTGCTAGAATACTCGTGGCATGTATCCCATGTGCGCCTAATTTTTCAACCTTGTTAGTGCATGCTCGCGTAATTGCAGAACTGTTGTATCCGCTGCAGAAGAGGTGTCTCGTTTTCGCATGCAAAAGAGGCAGCTGGTCTTGATCCAAAGTCCTCATGGGGGACGGTTCCACTTCCTGGAAGCATTAAGGACTGATATCAGCAGTTCAAATATAGCTTCTTGGAAGCGTTAACGATTGATAACGTCAAAGGCCATCCTATCTCAGTAGTCACGGCTATGCCGGGGGTGTGACGAGCAGGGCACTCCTTGATTTGCAACCAATTCTAGCAGGCATGCTATTTTAAAATTATATAACGTTATTCTAAGAGTGACAAGCGTGGATGACCAGCTTTTTAGGAGCAGAGCGGTAGCGGCTACCTTGATTCACATCCAATTATAGCTGGCCGCATGTTATTTTAAGATAATATAATGTTTAAGAGTGACAAGCATGGATGACGGTTGACTAGCGTTTTAGGAGCAGAGCGGATCTCTGGGTACATGCCACCCTAGAAAGTGTACTGTTGGGACTTTGTAATAAGCACGTGCTTACGACAAAGCTGCTGGATACATGCTTATGAGTAGAGAGCTTTCCCATCGAGCAGAACCAGGTCGCGATGACCACAGACGTTATGAGAAGGTGCTTCTATCTTCTTGTTAGCCTGCACTGCTTCTTGCGCCCTTGTTTCTCGAACTCAGCATCCCTAGCGTATATTCGGTGAGTGGTTTATAGAAGCATCCTAGTATATTTTGTCATGGCCGGCAGTTTATGCCATCTTCTATTTTCTTTTTTGGCCTTCGTCGTCACTTAAATTTGTTCGATAGTGACCTTGACCTTGCCCAAATAACATAAATATGGGTTCATGTTCATGTTGTCACCAGTTATAGATAAGAACCAATTGTAAGTGACCTTGCCCAGAAAACGTAAACATGGGTTCATGTTCATGTTGTCACAGCTATGAATAAGATCCAATCGTAAGTGACCGTATATTTATCTTCTAAGAGGTTGCAAATGTTTATATTAGCTAATCAAAGATGACTGTTTATTTGTCTAAGAGGTTTGCCTTATGAATCAATTGTTCCATGGAATCATCTGTTTATAATTGATTATTAAATGTGACAGGCTACTAATTCTGACAGTGGTTGAAGATGTCTAGAAAATGGTAGAATGACTTTGTGACTACCATGGTGAGTACCATGATGCCATGGGATGTACAACCATGATGATGATTGCTTTTCTTTGATTTGTTGAAACTGTTGGTGCTAGACTATTTGATTTGTTGAAAACGTCTCAAATGCCATGGTGAGAATCATGATGCCATGGTACGTAAATCCATGATGATTATTTCTATTTTTAAATGTTTTATTTGTTGAAAGCATCTCTGATGCCATGGTACGTAAAGCCATGATGATTCATATTTCAAAGTTTTTCTAAGCGTCTCTGATGCCATGGTACGTAAATCCATGATGATTATTGCTATTTCAAATGTTTTATTTGTTGAAAGCGTCTCTAATGTCATGGTACGTGAAGCCATGATGATTGCTATTTCAAAGTTTTTCTAAGCTTCTTTAATGCCATGGTGAACACCATGATGCCATGGTACGTAAGCCATGATGTTGACAACTGCAATTGAGATCTTGGGGACCCGAATGTATTTATTACATGCCAACTTTGTATATATGTGTGCATATGTGATTACATTGATATTATGTTTGTTTCTATGTCGTCTACACATGTGATTGTATCGGCTTTATGTTTGTTTCTATGTCATCTCTAGAGCGGCGGCGTCGCGAACCGTCTCTAAGGATAATGTGATGTTGTTATCTCTAACCTTGACGTCTCGATATGTTTCTTGAGTTGATGTTTTTTACAGGGAATGTCAAGTAGTGTGGACAAGGGCTCAAAGATATTGAAGTTGCTCAAAGATCTTGAAGAATTTTCACCAATTCAATTGTATATATAGGGCTATTGAACTTCCAAAGATACTTGAAAGCACACATTGTATATTATGGAGTGATGTAGCTCCTGAAAAATGAATTTTGTAAACTATGATAATTGTTAATATAACAGTGCATGTATATGGTGCTATGGGTTTTTCCCTTGTACCCCCAAGGGTTTTTTCATCCACAGTTAGGGACTCCTATTTGAGTGGGGATGTTGGAGCTATATATACCAACCCCTATACTATATATAGCTAGGAGTCCCCACTATATATGTGTGCCCAGTGTGTGTTCTTCATACACTTTGGGGCTTGTACATGTTGGTGTCATCTCTCTCTCCTCTCGTCTACATGCGCTCTCTCCCTCCGGTTCAACACTGAAACCATCCGTAGACGATTAGGTAGTCTTTAGGCAATGTCAAGAGCGCGTATGGCAACCCGTAGGTCAAACGGATAGAAAAAACGCCAAATACACAAGACGGAGGTCAAATCCGGTTGCGTTTTTCTACGAAAAAACGCAAATGGACTTCGAAAATGGCTTCTATGCCTTCTGAAACCATCCATAGACGATTAGGTAGTCTTTAGGCAATGTCAAGAGTGCATATGGAAACCTGTAGGTCCAACGGATAGAAGAAACGCCAAATACACAAGCCGTAGGTCAAATCCGGGTGCGTTTTTCTACGGAAAAATGCAAACGGACTTCGAAAATGGCTTCTATGCCTTCTGAAACCATCCGTAGACGATTAGGTAGTCTTTAGGCAATGTCAAGAGCGCGCATGGAAAGCCGTAGGTCAAACGGATAGAAGAAACGCCAAATACACAAGCCATAGGTCAAATCCGGTTGCGTTTTTCTACGAAAAAACGCAAACGGATTTCGGAAATGGCTTCTATGCCTTCTGAAACCATCTGTAGATGATTAGGTAGTCTTTAGGCAATGTCAAGAGCGGGTATGGCAACCCGTAGGTCAAACGGATAGAAGAAACACCAAATACACAAGCCGTAGGTCAAATCCGGTTGCATTTTTCTATGGAAAAACGCAAACGGACTTCGGAAATGGCTTATATGCCTTTTGAAACCATCCGTAGATGATAAGGTAGTCTTTAGGCAATGTCAAGAGCGCGTATGGCAAGCCGTAGGTCAAACGGATAGAAGGAACGCCAAATACACAAGCCGTAGGTCAAATCCGGTTGCGTTTTCTACGGAAAAACGCAAACGGACTTCGGAAATGGATTCTATGCCTACTGAAACCATCCGTAGACGATTAGGTAGTCTTTAGGCAATTTCAAGAGCGCGTACGGCAAGCCATAGGTGAAACGGATAGAAGAAACGCCAAATACACAAGCCGTAGGTCAAATCCGGTTGCGTTTTTCTACGGAAAAATGCAAACGGACTTCGAAAATGGCTTCTATTCCTTCTGAAACCATCCGTAGATGATTAGGTAGTCTTTAGGCAATGTCAAGAGTGCGTATGGCAAGCCGTAGGTCAAACGGATAGAAGAAACGCCAAATACACAAGCTGTAGGTCAAATCCGGTTGCGCTTTTCTACGGAAAAACGCAAACGGACTTCAGAAATGGCTTCTATGTCTTAAAGCAATGTCAAGAGAGTGTATGGCAAGCCGTAGGTCAATGGGTTTGAATTAACGTCAACTACACAAGCCGTAGGTAGCCATAGGATGTTGAAGAAACTATGGAACTAAAAGAGGAAAAGGGGTTTTGCCCGCTACATGCATTGCCATGTACACTTGGGATTGCACGTATGTGTCTACCCATATAGGATTTGACCAATAAAGACACGATTTTGACCCGGTGCTCCTGATCTCCGTACACCTTTGGACCGAGGTGTACGGGGATTGGGCAAGACTAGAGAATGCGAGGTAGTTTACATTGTGACGAGTATATATATTAAAACAACATTCATAATCATTGTAGATGGCAACGTCATCAACTAACATGGAGGAAAAGATTGCATGCTCGTGCATGCTCTGCAAGTATCAAATCTTGCGCAAGCGTAGGATATGTAATGATCTTGTGCACAAGTACGGAGAGTTTGCTAAAGAAACCGTACAGAATCTACGATATGACTCTTACGGAACGGGCATTGATTTTTGTGACATAGCACCTACATCTGAGAGAGAGAGAAAAAGGATTATGCATGAAGGTCCGACCAATATAGATCCAAGGATGGAAGCAGAAAAGGACCTACAAACAGAAGACGACGGCATGGAGGAGATGCTGGATGCCTTCTTCTAGACAAGCGAGGAGAATGCTAATGAAGCAGCACCAAAAGCCGTGCTCCTATCTCCTGAAGACATGCTAAGGAAGTTGGCACGTCAACCAATTTATGAAGGCGCCAAAATATCGACGCTTCGTACTTGTCTGGCATTTTTGAATCTTCAGTCAGTGTATGGGTGGTCAGATGCAAGCGCCACTACTTTGTTTAGGTACGTAATTTATAAAAGGCATTTTCCGATTGCAACGGTGACATGCTTGGAGAGATTTTTAATTTAATGTGGCTTAAACAGGTTGTTGCGGGAGCAACTTCTCCCGGCTGGCAATGAAATGCCCCCCTCTAGGCCAGACGCAAAGCAACTATTGACCTCAGTTGGCTTGGACTACAACAAGATTCATGCATGTCCAAATGAGTGCATTCTTTTTCGCAATGAATTCGCACATTTTCTGTCGTGTCCTAAGTGCAGAGCAATGAGCTACAAACAAGATGCAGTTGGCGAGACAGTGCCAGCTAAAGTGTTGTGGCATTTCCCTATTATTCCTAGGATAAAAAGCATGTTTCCTTGTGGTTCCATTGCAAAGTTGATGAGGTGGCATTCTACGAATAGATCCACTGACGCAACATTTAGGGTGCCTACTGATTCAAAGGCCTGGAGGCACATTGAAGATACCTGGCCACATTTTAAGAGTGAACCACGCAATTTGCGTTTGGGCATGGCAATGGATGGAGTCAATCCATTTGGCTTGAGAAGCTCATCATGGAGCACTTGGCCTGTGTGCCTTATCAATTACAACCTCCCGCCGTGGCTTGCCATTAAGAACGGTCATTTGATATTAAGCTTGATTGTACCTGGTAAGTTCAAGGCAAAAAACATGGATGTTTATCTAGCTCCACTAGTTGACGAGCTCCAGGAGTTATGGCATGGGATCGAAATAGCAGATGCGGTTGAACCACTAGGACAACAGCATGCAAGGATCCATGGACTTCTTATGTGGACTATGCATGATTGGCCAGGATATGGAGAAGCTTCTGGTAATGGTTCTTGATTTACAAAATTCTCGCTATTCGCAAGCACTTTGCCTTGGCCTGATTCATGCTTTAATATATGCAGGGCTAACAACTTCGGGATACAATGCATGTCCAATTTGCGGGTAGTCCTTGGATGTGCGCTATTCTGCCTCTCTTTGAAAGACAATTTATCAAGGCCACCACCGTTATATTCCAAATGGCCATCACTTGCGCGAAGGTCAGCTTGGTCGCATCGAACGTCGTCCTATGCATGTACAAGAGTGGTGTCGCCAATGGGAGCAACATGAGGGGCAACATGCCGTACTGGGGTGATCTACTAATTAACCATTTGCTGGATCCAATGCATATATTCAAGAATGTGGGAGAGCTCCTCTAGAAGACAATCATAGGAATGAAAGACAATCGAGCTTCACGAGATGATTTGCAGTCAGTGGGAAAGATGCCAGAGCTGTGGCCTTTCACCAATGCAGCTGGCCAAATAAAACTTCCAAGAGCGCCATGGGTATTGCTAAAAAACGAAGAGCGACAAGTTAAAAGGGTGATTTCAGAGTTCAGGATGCCAACAGGATATATGCGATGTCTCAAGACAGCATTCACCCGTGACGATCAACTGTCAGGACTGAAATCGCACGACTGGCATAAGTTCTTGCAATTTGTTCTTCCAATTGCGACCAAGGGGTGTTTAACGGAGGAAGTGCGGACCTGCATATACAAGATTTCATAGCTAGTGCGGTGGATCTCTTCCGAGGAGATACACGAGGAATCTATTGCAATCGCAAGGGCTAACTCCATTGAGGCATTTTGTATGATTGAGAAGTATCTACCCACGAGCTCTCTAACTATCCAAATGCACTTGCTCGTCCATGTAGTAGATGAGGTTGCAATGGTAGGTACAGTCCATAGCCGTTGGATGTTCTTTCTAGAGCGGTTCATGAAAACACTTAAGGGTTTTGTTCACCAAAGAGCGTCTCAAGAGGGGAGCATGGTAGAAGGACGGCTGGTGCAAGAGTCTCTTGTATTGACGACCGAATTTCTATCCGTTTCTGACCCAGAAATGCCTCGACTGTGGAGCGATGAGGAGGATGCAAGACTGGTGGGAGAGGAGCTGCAAGGGCAAGGGGTGCCGAAGAAAATGAACGACGCCATGCGAGAAAAGATCATGAAGTTCTGTATACTAAATTCAGCGCCGATGCAAAAATGGCTTGAAAGGTACGAAGAAGAGAAAGAGAGACGCAATAGGGAGCGACAGGATTTCAGGCGAAGCCGAACGACTAGAGGTTTACCCTTGCCAGACTATCTCGCTCCTCTACCTGAATTCCCTACAATGACATGGTTGGACAAGACAGTGAGAGCAGCTCGACAGATTGGAGAACCCATATCTCTAGAAGAGGAAGAGCTGGCTATTGGATGTGACTGGAAGTATCATACATACATGGCACTGTGGTCGCATGGAAAGCATTTCAGAACACAAAAAATTGACAACAGAAGAAACATGTTTGACAGTGGGGTAATGGTTAGTTTCATGCAAAAGAGCAGGGCTAGTGCCAGAGACAAATGAGAGCACTAGCAACCTAGATTACTATGGTCTGGTGTCAGATATCCTGAAAGTAAGCTTCAGGCAGTTTGAGATGTTTTTGTTGGATGTGAAGTGGTTCAAGGTGATTACTTCTGGTCGCGATGCAACGGTACGCAGAGATGGAAACAAACTTGTGCAAATAGATTCTACAAAGGTTTGGACAGATGCGAGCGACACATTTGCTCTCCCCGAACATTGCGAGCAAGTGGTCTTTGTACCGGACCCTTGAGAGCGACAGTGGTGGTTTGTGGTTCAGGTTGCTCCAAGAAATAAACAAGTATTTGAAGGGCAAGATCTCCTGGAGGAAAGTCAGTTAGACGACGTCCATACTACTGTGACATTAGATGAGATGGACGAAGGTATGGCAGAGGAAAATGGCTTCTATGCCAGGGATGACGCAGACGAGCCAGAATTGACACTTGTAGATGAAGATACAATGGATGAAGACAATCTGCCAGAACGAGTTGGGCAGAGTTATGTTTGCAATTAGAGATAGACGATGAAACGGTGCAAGATCTTATCGATGATGCCTCACTCGTCGAGGCCTAGGCCTGTAAGTGTTTGTGTGAAGACGTTGATTTAAAATTAAGCTTAAAGTTAATTTAAACAACTGTGTTCTGACGCTTTATTTTACTTTCTTTGTGCAGGACTTTAGTATGGCAGACCAGTTTCCAGATCCCGCTTCTATGAGTGCAGATGCATTCATGGGCTTCATTACACGGATGACGCTTGCTCAGATGGCAGAGGCTTCTCAGTACTAGGTAGCAAGAGGCACAGGTACTACGCCTCCGGGCTTCACACCCGAGGGTCCAACGCCTAGGGGGAGGCAGAGGCGGGTACGTCTTCATCTCCGCAGGACAGGCGCACTCGCCGATCTCGGCGATCTTTAGGTGGAGGTGGTGGTTGTTGTGGAGGAGGGTCCACAGATGCTTCGACCCCTCCTCGCTCACGACCCCCGTCCTACCCAGGCACACCTCTTGACACACCCCTTGGCACACCTCAGACACCTTGGGGGGCACACGATCCTAGTGCCTCCAAGCTCTATACTTTACGGCCAGATGGTTCTGTTGACATGGATAGAGTTGGGACTGAGATGAGACAGCGGATTCGCCAGCTCGCGGAGCTACAGTTTTCGACTAGCCTTCTGACGTCTTGGGATCAACAGAAAAAGGACAAATCAATTACATAGTGGAGACCATCCTGAGAGAGTACCAGCGTGCTCCCGGTTCTGACATTGTTCCGAGGAGCTGGATCAAGGGTGTTGCATGGGAAACCGTGAAACATCGATGATATGTAGCTCGGAAGGCTTTCAGGATCGGCTCGCCGAAGCCTTCGGGCATCCCACACGAGACGTGGCTTCAGATCAGGGAGGATGAGCGGACAACGGCCACGCGGTTCAGAAAGCAGCGTGAGGCTGCGCAGATACGACAGATGACCAGGGGGACATCTCATCTTGGCAGTGGAGGCTTCGACACCTTTCGTTATGAGTTTGTGAGTTTCTAATCCAATCTTAACTATGGCGTTTTTTAAAACGCGATGAATCATGTATTCTTATTACTCTGATTTTTGTATAAACACATAATCTTGCAATGCATCTAGCCCCGACACGTCAGGAGGAGTCAGATGGATATCGCAAAGGTATCTATGAAGTATTGAATGATCTTGATGCTTCAGGAGAGCCTGTAGACTGGGCGGTCTTACAGTCTCGTTGATCGCTTGAGGTGAGACGTTAATATGTGTGAGTTGATTTAATTAAGTATATGTGAATACTAATTTTGTGAGTTGTCCTATGTGCATGTTGTGACGCCTAGTCATCAGTGGCCCGGATTTCATATCTATGATTTGTGAGACACAAACACGCTTCTGTGTCTCCTTTTGTATAGACATATATATATGGTTATGATTATTGTTCAAAAAGTTATTGTTTTCCTTATGGTTATGGTTATTGTCATTGTCATTGTATAGACATGGTTATTTCTCCTATTCTTGTATAGACATAGTTATGGTTCAGGTTTTGTTTATGGTTATGTTTAACTTTCTGGTTATGCTTATGGTTATTGTTAATTTTGTTTTTGGTTATGATAAAAGTGGTTATATTGGTCGGTTATGGTTTTAAGTTATGGTTATGGTTCGTTATGGTTATACTTTTAAGTTATGGTTATGGTTCGTTATGGTCATTGGCCTTAAATCTCATGTGAGATCCTACATGGATAGCATGTAGGAGGCGTATACTGGATTTTGTTTTTTGAGAATCTTATGTAAAAACGAAGGGAACTCTGCTGAAATTTTTGCGGGAGCACGGTTGATTTTGTTGCTGCTCACTTTCTTGGCCAGAGGGCAGGAAGTCTGGCTGTGGTGCCTATGTCCATCTTTTCATTGGGCACAGGCCAGGCTACCTGCCCTCTGCCCAAGAATTTTTTTTTACTGTTATGGTCGTCGATATACACATCGCTATACCCGTCTATACCAACGTCGATATATGCGTCGCTATTCGTGTCGCTAAAAAAGCCTTTCCACGCGTATATCGACGCCCTTTGCAACAGTTTCACAGGGACGCATATATCGACGCATATAGCGACATTAAGCGTCACTATATACGTCGATAACCCCCTTTTTTGTTGTAGTGTTATCGATATTGCATGATAATAATTATGTTATCCCTAAGGTAGTTATAATATAGTGCATGATGGAAATGCTATAATATAAACATAGACCTATGCGAGGTATCTACATAATTAAAATAGCATTGATTATTTAGACAGCCATTCCTGTAAATCATTAGATTAGTTGGATATTTATATAGCATTTAAACTCTAATTCTGTAGAGTTATGAAGCCCCTTGTCTAGATGGATAGTGACAGAATATACCCCTTGTTTCAATGACATTTATAACTATATTCCAATTACATAGGATTACCATTGAGGGCGAGCTTTTTGAAATGGGGCCTCTAAACCCAAACCAATGGGCCTACCCTCACAAAATATTCGTAAAGAGGTACGCACACTACTTGGGGCACCACCTTCTTTTGGGAGTGGAGAAGGAAACCAATCAAAAAAAATAACACTTGCACTCACCCACCCAAGCAACACACTTTGAAAACCCCCTTACTCTATATACACTTTGGACACTTGAACACCATCAACGATTATACAACCCAATGCCGTGCATCAAAATGAAATATACAATTTGTGGAATAGCATTCACCTTCTCCCCATAAGAATACCCATAATACATCCAAACTCTTCCTCTCTCAAGCACTCATCAAAAAAATCATGCGCGCAAGACTTGCCTCTCAAACACACAAGAGAATCACTTACATCAAACTAACACACTTTGCATAGAGAGCTCATCTCCATCTATGCAATGCCGTGACACAAATAAAATCACCATGAGAGGTAGCCACATGCATATGTAATGAAGCAAAAGAGAGTTGGAGTGAGAAATTTCTTTAGACCAATTGAATAAGTGTGGAGAAACAAACCAATGGTAAATTGAGAATAGAACACTTACTTGATTTCTCGCACACCTTTTAAGGGGAGGACTGACGCTGGCTAACCATCACGAATTGCGACACTTGAAAGTTTTTGAAGATGATTTCATGATCATTAACATAACCATGAGAGAGATCATGATGTATTTACAAGTTATTGAGGTGCTACAAATGATATATTGGGTTGATGAAGTAAGAGATTGTAGAATGGAGAGAGTGGAGAATAGAGTTGCACTTCCTCCAAAGAGGAGGGTTAGGAGGGAGGATGTGAAAGAGGGAGAGTTGGGGTTTTCTCTACTATTGATCAAGAAACAACATGAAGTTGAAAATATAGGTGTGTGTGTCCTTGAGTCTCTCCAAGGGGGGCTATTTATAGTTGTGTAGGAGTGGGATTATGCTACACTTAATTAGAGTAAGTGATTAGACCTAATTAAGTGTCCTTTGACCACTCATTGAATATTGGACATAAAAGGGACTATTTATTCACCAAAAATATCATTTTAGACCGTGAAGGCTCCATAGGGGTGCATAATGTAGGTGGGCCCCACCATGAGGCCCTACGGGTGGCTCCTGCGGGGTATCTCAACTTGTCTGTCTTGGCATTTAGAAAGCATCTTTAGGTTGGTCCCATCACATGCAAGTGACCTTGAACACTCATTTCTCTTCTAGAAGATGAGTAGGGGGAAAATAAGATCTCACTCTCTTGATTTACTTGATTTACAGTTCCCTTTTGAAAAGGGGTGAATTGGGTAGATACCTTGAAAGATGTCCTATACGCCCAAAGAGCAGCCGTCAAATGGCGATCCCAATCATTAGGCCGGTCCACAACCTGTTTAGAAATGATCTTACATATCATTCCATTCACTTTTTCCACCAATCCATTGCATTGAGGATAGTAGGGTGTGGAATGCAGGTGTTTCACTTTTAACCTCCTCAAGAGATCATTCAGAAGGTCAGCCCTAAAACCTGGACCTCGATCTGATAAGATTTCTAGGGGTGTTCCAAACCTACTACAAATATGATCAAAAATAAACTTTGATACCTCTTCAGCTGTGATTCGGGTTGTGCTTGTTGCTTCCGCCCATCGTGTCATGTAGTCAACACCCATGATGATGAAAACCTTCCCTGTAGAAGTACGAGGTAGGGGACCTATTGCATCCACACCCCACTTTTCAAAAGGGCCATAAGATATTATTGGGACTCGAGGCTCATATGTTAGTCGTCTATCCCCAGCAATTTGGCATGGCTTACATGCTTTACACCAATATTGGACATCATGATGTAAGCTCGGCCAAATAAACCCTGCTTGTAAAATCTTCCTACTTGTAATATCTTGAGAAAAGTGACCACCACAGACATCATCATGACATGAAAGAAGAATTTTCTCTATCTCTTGCACACCTGGTACTCTCCTCAAGACCAAATCTTTCCCTTTGTGATATAAATCATCCCCGATCAACTGGTAAGGTGTGGCCTTCTTAACTAGTCTATGTCTTTGTACCTTGTCTAAGTGTTTGGGACACTCACCTGCTTGTAGAAAGAAGATAATGTCTTTTAGCTCCTCTTGACCTTGATATTTGGGTTCATATAGTTTCACACCTCCTACCGCCATTTGAAGCTTTTCATTTGCGAGTAAGTCTGCTTCCTTGTTATGAGTTCTCACAATGTGTTGTACCTGTGTTGCTTTAAAGCCCTTCATCAAAGCTCTTACACTACTAAGCCACTCAAACAATGTACGATTCTTGCACCTCCAAGTCCCTTGGATTTGCCTAACCACTAGCAAAGAATCACCTTTTATAATAAGTCTTTGTATGCCTAATTCTTTGCATTCTTCTAACCCAAGGGTTAGAGCAGCATACTCAGCCTCATTGTTAGAGTGAACATTGGGTAGAGTGATACCTTTTCTAACCATTACCTCCTTTTGTGGGTTTAAAATGAGGATCCCCCCTGCTGCTTTGTCTTGTTGGCGTTGATAGGCTCCGTCAAAGCATAAAGTATGGGCATTATCAATCTCCTTCACTTTGAACTGTTTTGAGCCTTCCTCTCTTTGTAGTCGTGATCCTTCCCTTTCTCTCACTTTGTAGGTGAGAATGTCTGCAAGTCCTGCTCTTGTGATATCTTCTACAAGGAAAGTGTATTCAAATTCTTGGAGTTCAAGCACCCACTTTGCTATTCTAGATGAGAGGCTCATGTGTTGTACTACATATGGTAGATTGTGCTCTAAGGTGAGAAAAACAAATGGCACAGGGAGAAGATACGATCGAAACTTCCTTACCGCAAACAAGATTGCAAAGACCACTTTCTCCATTTCAGTGTATCCCTTCTCGGCTGGAGTCATCACCTTGCTTGCAAAATAGATCGGCCTCATGTATGATGTTTTAGGATCTTTTTGCATCAAAACAACACCAATTGCTTCGAAACCTACACTTGGAGTGACATAGTAAGTCTCCTTTGGATCTGGTGGCATTAGGATTGGGAGAGAGCTAAGAATGCCCTTCACTTCCTCAAAACATTTTGCATGTTCCCTCCCCCATTCAAATGTAGATTGGCTTGCCAACCTATGCAAAGGGGCGATGGCTTCTGCTAGGAGATGGATGAAGCGAGACATGTACCTCACTTTGTGGTTGAAGGTCATTAGCTCCTTTGTTGTTGGTGGAGATAATGACAAAAGGGCCTCTACTTTAGAGGGATCCACTTGAATTCCTTGTGAAGAAACCACATGGCCTAGCAAAACCACCTGAGATTCACCGATATGACACTTCTCTGGGTTGAGTTGTCCCCCAAATTGATGGAGCCTCTTAAGCCCCTCTTCAACCTTTTGGCAATGAAGTGATCTACAACTATAAATACAGAAATCATCCATAAAGACTCTTATAGATTTTCCAAAGAATGGCTGAAATACAAATATTGTGAATCTCATGAAGGTGCTAGGAGCATTGGTGAGCCCAAAAGGCATTACTCTGAATGCAAAACATCCCCAAGGTGTGATGAAGGTGGTTTTTGGTTGGTCCTCTTCTGCTATTCTAATTTGAAAATATCCTGAATACCCATCACACACAGTGTAGCATTCGTGACCTGCTACTTCATTCAAAATTTCATCTTGGAAAGGGAGAGGGAAGTGGTCCCTCTTTGTCGCAGTGTTGAGGGGTTTGTAATCCACACAGACCCTCCACTTACCATTCTTCTTGGGAGTGACTACAATAGGTGATACCCATTCGGAGTTGGATACTGGATAGATGAAGCCAGCCTTCAAGAGTCGATTCACTTCCTGTAGGAGAGCCTTTTGTTGCACAGATCCTAGTCGCCTTAACTTTTGAGCCACGGGTTTGGTCCCTGGTTTCAATTCAATTCGATGCTCTATTACATCTACACCTCTTATTTGTGAGTAGTCAGTGATAAACAAATTGGGATACCTCCTTAACATATTGATGTAGGACCTCTTCTCCTCACAAGTAAGATCTTTTGCAAGCATCTTCTCAAATCCTTCTTCAAGGTGGTGGCATCTTTCATCCCCTCGTGTGTGATTGTCTGTTGGCTTTTCTTCTACTGGAACATCTTGAGTGTTGGCGTTGAATACAATTCCCATTACCTCCAAAGAAGACTCCTCTTCACTGGTTGATGCACTGGTTGATGCACTGGTTGATGCTTCCTCATCACTTGAGTAGGGACTCTCCTCCTCGCTCTCTTCATCTGCCGTGGTTTCATAGTTGATATCTAGTTGCTTTCCTTCTCACCAATCATACACCACCGGTTGACCCTTCTTAAGAATCAAACGACCACTTCCCCATTTTTGATCTGCATTCACAGCAATGAGCCAAGGCCTCCCTAGGATGATGGGATAGCCCTCCCCCTTAGCTGGCATGACATACATATCCACTCGTGCATCTATGTTACATACAGAGACTTTTACATTTTCAATGATCCCCAAACACTTCACACTTGAGTTGTTGGCTAGCCTAGCTTGACAATTAGAGGACTTTGTAATTTCAAGCCCTAACTTGTTCATTGATTTTTCCGTGATCACACACATTTGAGCTCCACCATCAACATATACATTAGACACCTTTTTACCCCTTATGTAAGCATCCACAATGGGTTCCACATCTTTTTGTAGCTTTGAGGCCACAACCTTAATGGAAAGATTTGCTTTTTTTTTTGGAATTCTTGTACTTACCAACTTTGGCCATTGCCTTCTTACTTTGGCTGATAGGTGTAGAAGTTGAGGCCATGAAATTTTTGGCTTTTGGGTTTGTAAATCCTCCAAGATGTTGTAGGGCTCTAGCTCCCTTCCCAATGGGAAGTCGTTGATACCAATTTCCCTTCGCCTTGATCTTTTCTTCCTGCTACTTTCAGCTTCTTCCATCTTTGACTTCTTCTTCTTGTCCCTTCTGGCTGAATTTGTTCCTTCACTTCTCATGTCTTCATCCTTATCATGTGCTCTTGTGCGTTTTTCTGCCGGCATAACATCAAAGTTTAGAGTATGCTCATCTATTACCTCTTCTAGCTTGATGATGTTGACTCCTCTTTCCTCCTCCTCATGTGGGACGGGAGGTATATTTGCTGGTGGTGGTGGTCGTCGAAGGATTTGTGGGCCTTGAGCTTGTTCTTGTTGCACAGTGAGAGGAGGCGGTCTAGGGGGATATATGTCTCCCGGAAGTCACCTTGGATGTGGACAATTGTACATGCCATGGCCCATTTCATTGCAATTCCAACATCGCAACTCTTGAGCTTGTCTTCGTTGATTGCGATTCCCTTCTCTTGGTTGTCGTTGTTGAGGTAGGCCTTGTACTAGATTCAGAGTGAGGTTCTCAAGCTGTTGAGTTAGCCTTTGTAAAACCTCTTGTTGAGAGTTATCTCCTATTTGTGAAGATTGTGCAAGAGGGGCCCTAATTGGTGCTTCCATGGTTTGTGAAGACTCCCTCTCACTCACTTCATTCAAACCCCTTGCTCTATGTGCTTGGAAGTGTAGTTTTCTAAACTTGATGATGGCTACCTCACGTGCTTCTTCGAAGGTGGATGGGAATTTTAGCTCTACTTTAGCCTTTAAAAGTGGATACAAGCCAACCATGAATCTCTCTTTTTTTAGAAAGTTAGGTGCACCACCATGATTTTCTAATGTAGCCTCCCACCTACCCCATAGATTGACAAAGGTTGCTTCATAAGAGGGATAGTTTTCAAGTGATACCTGCTTATGCCCAATAAGACATTTCCATAGTCCTTCAGAAGTATCACCTTGTCCGAACTTGGAGAGGAAGCTTGCTCGCAGTCTCTCCCAATTGGACTTGATTTGGGGTTGCAAGGTCTCATACCATGCTTTAGCTTCTCCTTTTAGAACCAACGGGAAGGCTCGTAGCTTTACTTCCTCTTCATCTCTCCCGGATATGAGATGTGCCATCTCCAAGTTGTCAAGAAACTCTTGCGCATCTTCCCCACTTCTTGCATAGAACGTGGGAAAAGAACTTGACATTTTGTTTAGACTTTTTTAAATCTCTTTTTTTAAAGAAACCTTTCTCTTACAGGCGGCACAAGATTATTGACACTATAAATCTGATTACATTAAAATGAAGATGTACACATCCATTGTTAATTCGTACTTTATCATAGGTAGAATAAATGGATTAATTGATGCATTGATTTCATTGAGGCGAGTGGATCCAAATATCCTCCTTATGATAGACTGAAACCTAAACTTAGTTGCAATGATTATATGAATGGATTGCCGAGCAATAGGCCTAAAAGGTTCATTATTTTGATCGTGATTCATGTGCTACTCCTCGTTGTTGGTTTGAAGACCTCGTTCCTTCATATGGCCCTTGAGCACCCCTTCACCACTCCTTGTTCCTGCTTTTAAAACAAAATCGTCGAGGCTCGTTTTCTACCAATGTAGAAATTGTGTTGGTTGCTGCTATGCAGCACGCGCACACACACAGACATGCAGGTGCTCGTACAAGAGACTGTTACACACAGAGGTGCATATGGACAGATTCAACCACTCGTATTCGGGTTGGAGACCCTTATTAATAGAGGTCGGCTTTAGTTTTCAAGATGCATTGGTGCTATGAGGTGAATGTGGGGATTTCCCTCAAAGAAAGCAACAACAGTTTGTGTTCTTGATGGTGAGATATCCCAAGAACTGGATATCCCTGTAGTTCTTGGGAATGGCTAGAAAGGTGGAGTGGTAAGAGGGGTGTTGGGATGTCGCCTACCAATATATAGAGAAAGGAATATTCAGTCGGTTGCCATGAAGAGGCCATGGGGCTCGAAGCTTGGATGGTTTTAAAGTTTGCTGACAAGATTGAAATTGACGGAGCCGTAGTTGCTGTGGGCTTTTGTGTAAGCTTCGTGGGCTTCAGATTACAAACGACAAATAACATGTCAAAGCCTTGTGGCTTATTTCCAACAACCAATAACTAGAAACTAAGCCTATGTGACCACCCTCTTACTGGCAAAAGCTTGAAATTTGACCTTGCTTACATTGATTAGGGAAAATGCATTTTTCTAGCCCTGCTCGGAGTCTAGACTCCGGAGTCTCTTCTCTCTATCTCTCTCGCTCCCCCCCCCCCCCGCCCCCCCCCCACATGGGCCCACAGCTCAGTGCTCACTCCAATGTATAGCAGCTAGTGCTCCAATAATTACTGAGCATTCGGTGGCTGAATTAATACCATGGATGGTCCCACTAGCCAAGACCACCCTAAATGACAATTTGCTGGCTTGCAAAGACTTTCCCTCTCTCTCTCTCTCTCTCTCTCTCTCTCTCTCACACACACACACGCGCGCACACACACAAACAAACACACACACACACACACACAGAGAGTAATGAATTCGATTCCTGACAACCGTCTCCAGCTTCATTCTCTCTCCGTCACTTTCTCTCTGTAATCCCCCTCTCGGCCTGCTGATCTCTCTCTCTCTCTCTCTCTCTCTCAACTGAGTAGGTGCCGCCATCGTCAGCATCGCTACCCTCTCTCCCTCTCTCTCTCTCTCTCACTGTTGAGTAGGTGCCGCCATTGCCAGCATGGCCACCGTCTGTGTGTGTGTGTATGTGCTAGTCGGCCACGCCAGCAAAGCCAGTACAGCTAAGTAGCCATCAATACCCGAGCAAGAGACGTAGAAATGTCCTACAGAGCGCGCACAGGGACTCATCAAGAGGATTAGACTTCAAGACTGGCTGGTTCGGAGTGCGGGAGCAGGGTGGAGAAGCTGTGCAGGTGCCAATAGCAGTTCTTCAACTTCAATTAGGCATTCATCTCGTGTGCAACATTGACAAGGTGCATACAAATCTTTAATTTCCTATGATTATTCGTATTATTTGTATCCATGGATCTCAATATAATTGCAAGAGCTGGTTCTGTAATTAATGCAATGGAGTCCTCAACATTGTCAGCATGGTATGGTCCTAATTGTCAGTATCTTATGGATTTGATTAGTGCAAGAGGTTCTGTTATGGCTCTAATTGTCAGTATCTCAACTTTGCTGCTGTTTCCTAATCTTTCATCAGTTTTTAGTTGCTTCAGGCGGGCGAGAGAGAGAGAGAGAGAGAGAGAGAGAGAGAGAGAGAGAGAGAGAGAGTTGGTTCAAAGTTCATGTTCGTGGTTGCAGTCTCGTCTCGCTAATGTGTTGCTGGTGGTAGTGCATTCATTGGCCTTGGCCTTGGCCTTGTCTCTGAGCAAGTCATTGGCTCTGGCTTGAGTCGGGTCTCTTCGAGCATCCCATGGCAGATTGTTGTTAGGAATTATTGAGTCCATGTAATTATTGTTGCTAGGAGAGGGCTGATCAGTAGGGGTAGATAATGCTGATGCTGGGCGTGGGTGCAGAAGGGGTACTTAATGGCGAGGAGAGTGAGAATGGTTTTGCCATATCAGCGAGAGAAGGAGAAGTTGAGCGGGGCGAGAGAAAAACTAGTGAAGAAGAAGCAGGGATTAAGCGGGTGCGGTGTTGGGAAGATGTAGGAGCATAGGGTTGAGCGTCGCCATGGGGGTTGTTTGAGCTGTCAGAAGCCTCGAATGGCTGGCTGAATTCTGAATAGTCAGCATAAGCTCAAAAAACTGTGCACCAGCTTGAGAAAGCGATCGGGCTGCGCTGATATGCGGTAGCGGTGAATATAGACGAGGGTGCATCTGCAGGCAGGGTCGAGGGTGGCAAGGGTACAGAGGCAGAGGATTTTGCAACAATATTGGAAGGTGATTGCGGGGAGGGGTGCATCATCAAGCGAAGAGGGGCTACAATTGGCGGCTTATGCTGGGGGCCTAAGCGCTGCCGACCATGTTTCTTGAGGCCGCTGTGCTCAAAGTGCTGCCGGAGTCGTAGTGTTGGCCGGTGCTGCAGGGCTACATCCTTGCTAGACCGCATGGGACGCAAGAATCTGCTCTATTACAGCGCGGGGGCGTGGCGACCTGCCTCAGTAGCATGGCTAGCACCTTCCTCCTGTTTGCAGGCATCATTCTGCTGGGCATCTTGTATGTGTGGCTGGTGGTGCCGGAGACCAAGGGAAAATCTCTAGAGGAGATCACCCACTATTGCGTGGCCAAATCAGATGGCCTTCGTGCAGCTTCAACGAAAATGCAGCCAGCACAATATTAGCCTCTCTGTACCATTGACTCGGTGGTGCGAGTTCAAATTCCAAATCCCATTTTTGGATTTGGATGACCATGTATACATCAATCTCGAATACATTGACGTACAATAGCCTCTCTCGACTACTCAATAGCCTCTAATTTTGAATGTTCTATGTACAATTTTGTGAAGTACACAATAATCTAAAAGTAGATTCCTCATCATTTCCTGAACAATATTAGCATTTCCTGAACAAGATTAACATTGCTCGCTGAGAATTATTGAAACTCTTGTTCATCAGAAGTCTTGTTTTGATGGAGAGAGAGAGAGAGAGAGAGAGAGAGAGAGAGAGAGACGAATGTTAGTCTTAACATGCTAAGCTAGCATTAAGTGCTAGCCAGATAGCATTCTCTTGGATTGCAATTTAGCAATATATTTCTCTAATGATTGAAGGAGTCAAGTTCTCGTGGATCGATAGTGATGTGCGATTGTGGTATGTTTCAGAATGAACACAGAGCACACTCACGAGCATGCTCTTAACGAATCTATTTGGAATACCATTATCAGGATTCAATCTGTGATGGATTCCTTCAAGACGATGTGATGCTATATTGTTTCAGGGCTTAGGCTCTGTTTGTGAAGGCAAGGAGAAATGTCTTGCTAAGCTATTGATAGAGAAGAGCAGTGATCGGAATGGAAGTCTTAATGATTTCAATACACCTAGTAACTTCTATAAAATCCTAAAGCTTTATAAAGACAAAGGTATGGTCATTCCTCAAGAATGGAAACTATGTCTTGGCAGTGAAAGTCATCCCCATGAACCGCAAGCCTTTGCACCTAGCAAGGAGGATGCTAATAGAAATACCTCTATGTGTGTTTGCATTGACGGAATCCGATCAAGACGTTGTCAACGGGATTGCCTAATATGTTGTGCAAGATGTTCAAAGTGCAATAGAAGCAGAAAGGAGATGATACCATTCTTATACACATCGTTAATAGAGCAATTGAGATGTCTTTGTCAAAGTGAAGAAAATTGTCATGATTTTTGAAGCATGTGGAGAGTTCGAGACCGGTGGTTGGGTAAGGAGCCTTCTGAACATCCTGACTTCATTCAAGAATTTTGGGACGGAGAGAAGATGCAGATTTACCAGGACTTTTGGAATCCTGATGCCCTTTGGGAGGCTCCAATTGTGTGTCAAAATGACAAGTGCAAGATGACGTATCGTGCATTTCCCAAGTGTTTTTCAAGCAAAGAGCTTCCCAGTAGTTGAAATGAGGACACACAAGCCTACAAGTTTGCATGTACAAGGTGTGAAATACAAATTCGAGGAGAGAGAAATCTTATCAAAGGAGACCCAAGGAATTTTTCTCTTCTTTTGCATTGGGATGGATTTTAGGCAGCATCAACAACTATGAAGGACAGTGTACTAGTTGAGGTCACTATCTTGAATGGAGGAAAAAGATCTACTCTAGGTTCTATTCCTATATTGTTTCTTTCCCTCTCAAACAAAGAGTTGGAGAAGAAGCATGGAGACATTCTCTCTTCTTTCCTACAACCCTTGCTTTTGGATCTAGAAAGCTTATTTCTAGATGATTTCGAAGCTAACTATGCCTACAACAAAAGCCATATTCATCAAGGGCTTCTAGATGACACAACAAAGTTGCAAGGAATTTTAATGATGTGCACTAGGGACCATCCAGCTCAATGTAAGCTGGGACAATTCAAAGATGGCGGAAAGAGCTTTTGTCGACGGTGTAAAGAACATGCAACACTTCAGCAAGATGCAAATGGGTCAAGATATGTGTATGATAATAACAGATTTCAAGCTATACATCCTCCTCAAAGTCGACATGTAGAATACATGTGGTCAAGAATCAGACGAGCCAAACGATCTTCTACTAAAGAAGGTAAAGAAGATATTCTACGGGATGCAGGTTTGTCTGGACAATCCATTCTCTGGAGATTGTATAACTTATATGCATTCAACATGTCAAAAGACTTAGTATATGATGCTATGCATGTACTATCTGTGAACTTATTTCAGAAGTATATCAAAAAGTTGATCTCATCTGCTACCACACCAATGAAGCGTGACATTGACAATGCTATTAAGGAGGTTACAATTTCCATTCCAAAGATTATTTTGCATTCAGGGCGATGGCCAAGGAATCCATCGAAGCACTTCAAAATTTTTAAGGCAGAAGAGTGCCAAAAATTTGTACAGTGGTGTTTGCCTCACATTTTAAGTGTAGTGCAGGGAATCACAGACGAACAACGTCAACTTGGGATGCTTTTTGTTGATATTACACATTTCTTTTTCAATTTCTCTAGAAGAAAAGGATGATCATTGAGCGATATCCAAACATGTCACTCTCTATTATCATCATGGAGAATCTTGTCAGAACAGTACGAGGGTCTCAATAGCTCCCCTTTGGAGCATGTGGCAGGTATATAAGACTCTCTCAAGATTATTGTCTCAAAGATATTTTATTAAGTGCTTGATTATTATTGCATTACTACTGTGTATAGGCAGCGGAGAGATGCTTGGCGATATCTTACACCATGGCTCTCATGATTGCTTTTGGTGCTTCTCTTTTGAGAGGAGCATATTAGGCTACTTAAGCATTCCAGCTAACAATAAAGCCAATGAGATATCCTATACGAATTTTCATAGTCGCATCTTGTTTACAAACACATGGAAGCAATTAGAGATCGAAAAGGACAGGCTATTGTGTGAAAATAAATATCTGCAAGCTCTTCACTCTTGCTTACTTTTGCCTCAAGGTTGGAACTTTGTTGAATTGTCAAACCTTGAGTGTCATACTTCGCATTCTTTGTGTGCCTTTCTTGCAACCTCAGAGAAGCAAGCTCGAGAGCTATGGAGTAGTGCAATTCTTCTTGGGCACCCTTATGCTTGTAAAGCTTTGCTTAATAGAAATGGAATAGTGATTGGACGAAGATTGAGAAAAATTCATTTCTTATTAAGTGCCAATGAAAAAGAATCGATCAAGATCCTATCAAGTGGAGACCCATGCTCCTATGGATATGAGTATTCCAAAGTTTTTGTAGATGAAGTGAAGTACACTGTTGGAGATTATCTGGTAGTAGCTAAAGATCTCAACTCAAAATTTTATGGGAGGCTATCTAAAATATTCTCTGTGGATCAAGAAGGATTTTTCATTGTGTTGTCACAGTGGAGGCCATTGTGGAAAGCTTTGATGGTATTGATGGAGTTTCTGGAATGTTCATCCTACACAAAAAAGTAAGAGGAATCATTGTGTCTCAGTGATACTAGCAGTCCACTGTATTTGCTAGAAGTTTTTTTTAATTGAAGGAGAAAGAGCTGATATGGATGTCCTGCATGAAGTTAGTGGATCTGATCAACGTCATCGTCTAGTGCTTCCAATGGGGCTAGGATATATTCCTCCTTGGCCAGAGGAGGGCGACATTGTAATTGCTAAGGGACTTGCAGCTACGACAATAGAAGCTCGGGTGCGCAATGTTGATGTAACTAATAAGAAAGCACTAATATACTGGAAAGGTGATCATCATGAAGAAAATTTTTGGGTTGATTGGAAATTCATCTTCTCTATTTTGATACCTGGAACCAACTAAGTAAGTCTTGTTAAATACTACGTAAGTGATTCATGAAAATTATTTTACTAATGTATGACTTTTCTTGCAGGTATCCAAAAGCATGGACGGGCGATACGATGCATCACAGATGAATTGATGGGACTTATTATAAGTTTTCAAATTATTTTATTGAGATTGAAAGAAATAAGGATTCCAAATATATGTAGATGTGTCCTTTTGTTGTATAGAAATTCAATTTTCTCTTTTAAGGATCATTGACCAAAGCTTGTATTTGATGACACAAGCCATTTAAAGGTTAATTGAAGTTGCTTCATTTGGTGTTTTGTGATTATCTTTTTGTGTAACACTAGTCAGCTTTGAGTTGTTGTGAAGCTCTCTTATAGTAGTCATGTTTGTCACTCTTATTTTTTTTTTGGAAATCGACAATATGTATCAAGTGAGAAATGAAGAGGTAAAATGTACTTTTAAAACAATCTTCTTGCTTCTTTAAGAGGTTAAATATGCAATCTTCGCGTGCTATGAGAGAGTGATAAAGTAGGCAAAAATTCAAATATCTATTTCACAATGTTACTATGTTACAGGCATGTGGTAAGCAATTATAACAACCTTCCAAAGTATACACTATAGTCACTTTTGAAAAGTGTAGTCAACCATAAAAAAGCAATCCATAAATATATCATGTATCAAGCACGTAGTATTAATTATATAGTAAAATTACCACACGATTGTCTTTGAATACCATATTCAACACCATGGAAGCCATATGCTATTATAGCAATTATATTTCTCCTTAAATGAGCTAGTAGTCTATAGCATTATAAAAACAATCTCAAGATACCTAAAAGATCTATGCGACTGGTCTTGAACTCAAAAATTTCTACTCAACAGGGAATCTCTGCGCGCACATGTAGCCGTTTGTGTGTGTGTGTGTTTGAGAGAGAGAGAGAGAGAGAGAGAGATTTGTAGCTTATTTCTTTTTTTATAATGTAACTCTATGATTAATTACACCAAAATTTTTAATATCTAATTGTTTTGTCATAAACTATCATGTCTAAAAGATTAGTTGTGTGTTATTATTCTACACTATTTTAAAACTTGATCAAATTTATTACAGACAGGAGTGTCATTATTTCTACATGGAAAAAAACTCTCAAAAATTTCCATGTGGAAATGAAGATATATCTGATGCTCCATTCTATTATTTCTATGTGGGAAAAAAACCTCCCTCGAAGATTTCCATGTGAAAATGAAGATATTTTCGATTGATGAAAGTGGAAAAAAAACATGTTAGAAAAGTTAAATTTCCACTTTGGATATTTATTATCATAAGGAAGAAAATTCCCAGATGAAACAATTACTTTTTATTATATAGGAATAAAAACTTTCTCGTAAGAAATACACCTATTTCATGATGGGAAAGATGTTTCCTTTATGAAAATAATTTCTCCACGTTAGAAACTCATTAGAGAATTTGCCATGAAGCTCTTGTGATTAAGGTGGGTGCAAAAGCGCAGCCCGACTGGATCTCGATAATTTCGTGTTAAAGTCTGGATCAGTGCCCAAGACATTTCAGTGTAGAAAATTTTAGTGATAAATATATTTTTGGTTACTTCGTTAGCATAGATGCACATTTAAAATTCTAGCTGGAAGTTCGTCCACGTGGCGTCGTTAAAAGAAGCTGCTTTCTCTCTCTCTCTCTCTCTCTCTCTCTCTCTCTCTCTCTCTCTCTCTCTCTCTCTCTCTCTCTCTCTCCCGTTGACCGTCACACCTACCCTGTCTACCCCTAGCTCATCGAGATACTGTTGCACATAATTGTCGTGCTTGGCAATGCCTTGGTTGATATGTATGCCAAATGTGGATCTCCTATTAGGGATGTCGTCTATTGGAACACACTGATTACAAGATATGCCCGCTAGGAAGCTTTTGGCTTATTTCAGTAGGTGCAAAGTGAGGGCCTCTCCACCTATGCAGAAATCTCCTAATCCCTCTGCCTGAAGCTCTACCCTTTCTTTATTCCTTGAGAGCTTAAATCTCTTAAGAGGCAACAGGAGTAGGGTCAGAAAGCTCTCGGCTTTTTTCAGTCGATGCAAAGTGAGGGCCTCCCTCCAGCTGCAATCACATACGCATGCATCTTGAAGGCATGTGACTAGATCCACACTTTGCCCAAATTTGGTGCCCTTTGATCAAGTTTGCGAATCGCGAACATAACCGGAATCATTACATGGTATGCATCCATTAAACTCCTCCTTAAAACAGCATTGCTTACATCGCCATGTAGACATGTAATTTTATCTTTTTTTTCTTTCTGCTCAAGCTGCCATTCATCAAAGGCCATGCAATTGAATGTTTTAATCACAACGCACTTATTGCGGAGAAGTGATTCCAATGTATAAAAGTGCGTGCAAAACCAAGTTTCAGCAGGAAGTTTCAAAATCACTAACATGCGGATTCTATACAAATAAAGCACTCTTTGTCGTTTCAAGATAAATTTCACAACCTGACGTACTGTGTCAATTATTTTGGCGAACCATGTGGTTTCTTTGCTAGTGTACCAATCCTTTAGCACCAAGTTTAAGCTGTGCATTGTCAAGAAGTGCGCAGTGCGACTAGGAAAGCGCCGGGCCTCTGACTGTGAGGATTCGTAGCAAAATCAAGCAAGGCGTAGACGATTTGAATCCAAAAACACACTAAAAAAGAACAAAACTCCAGCCATGAAAACTCCACTTTGAAAAAGAACCAATACTAACTCAAAACTCTTGTGTGTGTGAAGATTAGGTGTAGCCTCGCTCCCAATTGCACAGATGCAGTGCTCATTCGACCTGTTAAAAACCCTAAATTTACACTTCGATTCTTCGTCGTGACCATTTCATGGAAGCTTCAGTACTTCATTGGAGAAGCCCAAGTAGTTATTTGAGGAGGGGAAACCCTAATTCGAGGCCTCAGAGCCTCAACCATGTAGTGGAAGCAGCACGGGACTGCACTAGCACCCTGTAAAGGAATGGTTGTATCTCCTTGCTCATGTATCCAAATGAACTCATTCTTGGCTCTAAAAATTCCAACACAACTTGAGAAACAACTCCAGCATCGTTGATGTGGCATTTTTAGCTATTTTGAGCATTTTTAAGGCTATTTTTGACCATTTTTAGCCAAAAAATGTCACTTTTTGTCCGTAAAAAGCCCAAATGAGCTCCCGAAAATTGTGGAAAAATCCCCTTGGGCTCAAATTTCATGTTGAACCTCATTTTACCACTTGGTAATCACTTTGGACACGTCTTTCACGCCAACGCACGAAACCTGCTATTTTTGGCCGAGATTGCCCGCATTGAACTTTCTAGGCAAAACGAGCATGCCACTTCGAAACACTTGACATTTGTACATTCCCAAAGAAAATTAGGCATATATTTGTGTGAAAAATAATTCTTTAGTGCCACGTCAAGGGCCTCACTGTCCCCGCAAGGTATATACAGAGCTGCAACCGTGGCATCTATTTTCACATATATCACACTATGTACATAATAGCATTTGGTCCCACACATCATAAACATTAACAGTGAGGTAGATAATTTAATTTCACATTATGAACATGCCATGGCTCGACATCCACCCCCTCTAAACCTGCACATCCTCTAGTATGTGCCACAAATATCTTTTGCAGGTTCAGTCTTCATTTAAGTCAACATACATGTCGATTTCATCATCGCTTGCAACAAAATCTAACGCATCATCCTCTTGTTCTTCATTCACATCCATACCATTTTCATCAGAGCCTTCATTTTGACCTTCCTGTGAATCAAAGGGATCTGTATCACCCCTTCTTTTGAATAACTTGATTCTTTTCCCTGCAATGGGAATCTTCATTTTTGTCCCATCTAATTCATGCAAGGTATAAGTTGCATTCCCATGTACATGATGAACCATATAAGGACCAAACCATCTCTTTGAAAGATTTCTTATTGTTGAATGTTGGTTGTCAAGACTGTTGTCATACACCAACACCCAATCACCTTCCTCAATAGCTTTAGGTTTGAGCCTATGCCTCTTATCAAATCTGTCCTTATTCTTTAACCTTACATCTTTCAATCGTGCTACTGCAATCTCAATATCTTGGGTTCTTCTTTCTAACTGTTGTATGCGCAAAGCAAGAAGGTCTTCTCTACTCATTCCATCTTCCCAAGGTAATACATTCCATATGGGAATTACATCCTCAATTGGCATTATAGGTTTCTGACCATACATCAACTCAAAAGGCATATAACCAGTAACCGAGCTATGAGTTGTACGATCAGCCCATAAAGCATAAAGGCACCAACCTAGGCCACTCTCCCATTTTACCTTTGCAGGACTTACCTAAAGCTTTAATGATAGGAGGATGCCCACGCTCCGATTTACCATTTCCCTCAGGATTATATGCAGTAGTGAGAGCAAGTTCAATGCCCAACCTAGAGAAAAATTCCCTTGCTTTGTCAGCATCCAACTCACCCCTGTCCCCTAATATTTTCCCAACACAACCATAACAGCTAATTACATCATCCAAGCGGAACTTACATATCCCTTGTGTGCTTTTTGTTCTTAGAGCACGACCTTCAACTTGGTTGGTTAAGTCTTCTCGTTCAAGCACTATGTATCTCATTTGCCATAAGCTCAATGGCATTGTAACCAGTGATGGGGGCTTTTCACAAGCCAAGCTCCCATACCCCTCTTCTCTCGTCCCCACGCCATGAAAACCCCCTCTTAGGGAGGGAGTGATAAAAGGCATTGGAAAAAGTAATAAAAAAATAAAGTATGATTATGTAAATATATAAGAAAGGTAAAATAGTCCACCTCATGCCTGCGGGGTAGCCCATCCCCACCTTGCCTCCTTTTTCTTCACTGTTTCCCCGCCGTGTGTTCCTTTTCCTCTCCTCCACTCAAAAGGTCAACCCCCTCTCTCTTCCCCTTGTCCTTAATCCTTTCTCTCTCCCCTCAAGCTACCCCACCTCTCACCAATAATGCATTATAACTCACCAATAATGCACCCCAACTCACATGCAACTTACTCTATCTTCCAAAATAGTATACCCCACCCCCTCTTTCTCTCTCCTATCATATCCCATGACCCAAATACCCCCCTCTCTCTCTAAAGGGCGCCATATCTCTTGTCTTGTAGCTAAATAACCTTCCCCACACTCACACACACTCAGTTTTACTGAAAAAGGTGCCCACAGACCCATCCCCACCCAGTGGTTACCTGATTTTTCTTGTGTTCACACACATCTGCACACAGATTCACCTCTGAACACACTCCCCTCTCTCCCCTCTTGTAATTACTTTATTCTCCATGTCATCTCTCACTTTTTTTCATCAACCCATCTCTCTCTCTTAGTCTCTCTCTCATGAGACTGCTGTTCTGGCACATATACACACAGCCAGACAAGTGGGGCCCACAGTCACATGGCCTATGTAGATAATGATTTCTTCATTTCTAAATTCTAGAATTCCTTCCCCCTCCTCCCCTATATAAAGAGGGTTCACCATCACACTAAATACACACTCAACATCACCAAAGAACACACTATGCACTGTGTGTGCCTAGTGCACACACACACACACACACACCATCACCATCACCGCAATCACCATGCTTGTCTTGAGCATGACCTCTACACCCTTGGCTATGGAAGATGAAGGGCAACTAAATGAAGGATGATGGCCATAACCCTCGTGCGAGTCTTCGCCATCAACTCCCACCTATCCGCCATGTGCTCTACCACTCTCTCCCTTCTCATTCCCCTACCATATGCTCCCCATTTCATCGCCTTATTCTCTAAATAAAGCTTGAGGTTTTGTGAGTATCTTTTCTTGCAATGTTTTTCCCATGTGAGGTGTGCGGAATCACCACCTAGTCTTGTGTTTGGAGTGAGCTTGTGTATGTGTGAAGGGTGTGCGGATTCGCCATCCTTTTGTGGTGCCTAAGTACTAAGCGGCTATACCCCCTCCCTCACTCTCTCTCTCTCTCTCTCTCACTCTCTCTCTCTCTCACTTGATCTCATTCCCTTTCCTCTTCATCATTACTGCCAAGCATCCATCTCTCTTGGATGAAAACTTTGTTATGGTGGTGTGTTGTTTGCGTCCTAGCCACTGAAGCTAGGTGGTGCCCCTGTTTGCTTTACCATGACACGCTCGAGGCGCGCCATTCGGTTCCCGGTGTTTTAGAGGCCATCGGGGTTCGGGGTTCGCTTTGCTCCCGTCATTTGGTGCCCCCACTGAGGATCTTTTCATGAAACCCTTCAGTTTACAAGACTGAAACCCCTACACTGTTGTGAATGGATGAATGGCTAGCAGGATTTGCTAATTGGACGACAGAAGAAGAAGAGCTCCAAGCACAACTAGATGAACCCCGCATCTCCATCGAAGCTTGAGTTCCAGGTGTAACGGTAATCGATTTGCAGTGGGAGAGTCAACCAACGCGCCAAACCCAGTGGATATACATAGGCCAAGTGCCAAGAAGAAGAAGGAGAAGGTCGAAACCATGTCCGCAACCTAAAACCAACCCACAAAAACAAAATGGAAGGAGCTCTACACAATAGAGAATCAACACTATTCTACTTTGAGAATCGGGTAACTCAAGTCACCGAGGTAATTATCACAGTCAGTTTTCAAGTCGCACCTGATGATGCAGCACAGATAACGGAATCATTGGCTCACACTCTCACTAGAGAAACTAGGGATCTACTAAGTTTGTTTCAGGAAAGAACACCACCCCCTCCCACAAGCTTGGACAGTGACTAAGCACCTCTAAGCTTCACATGAATCAGTACAACCTACCTCAAGACAGATCACACATACCAACACGTGTACGCTCAATCAAGGTAATACTGGATTTGAAGGCTCACTACCAGCACATCATTGACACCATGCTAGGTGGGGAGATATTTTTTGAGGTTCTGGCATCAGATCAACCATTTGTCTTACCTTTGGTACAAGGAAATGTACCGTTTGAAGTTTTAATCTATGTCCTAGTATAAGAGGGTATACACGCCTCCTTGTAAAGAAGAAAAAACTTTTGCAAGTTAAGCAGTGTGTCTTTCTAGCTCTCTCTCAGTAATCATGGCAAGTGTAGCATTTCCAACATTTAAAGGAAAGAAGGGGGAGGATTTGGTAACAGACTTCCTAGATGACTTTGAAGTAGCATGTGTAGTGAGCAACAAAGATACGGATGAATCCCGGGTTAGAATCTTTAAGCATCTCATGAAGCTAGAAGCTAGATCATGGTACAATGCACTCCCACAAGCAACCAAGGATGTCTGGGAACCCTTAAAAACCGCTTTTAAGAGGCGCTTTGGGGGAGGTACCACTTCAGAAAAGTTGTGGGACAAGTTGAGAGACTTGAAGCAGGAGGGTCTTTTAGAATATGCCACCTATGAGTCCAAATTTGTGGATTTGTGGGAACGGTGGGTTGAGTCACTGGCAAGGGGAGAAGCCGCACCCGCTTTCCTAAAAAAAGATCGGTTCATGCATGGCTTATGGCCGCTTCTCAAGGAGAAGGTGAAAGGTAGATTCCTGGCTACGTACGAGTTAGCCGTTGAGAATGCTCGCCTTAAGGACAAGAAGCTGCGAATGAAAGCCAAAGAAACCGAGTCAACAGAAGCAGGAACATCGCGTCGACCAGCAACTACGACAACCACCATACCACCACCACTAGCTCTTGGGGTAAGAGATGACCAACAAGATATGTTGGCCCATATTACTGACCAACTACAGAATTTGTCTGTCCACTTAATACAGTAAGGGAGGAGTCAAGAAAGAGATCAAGACCCTGGAAGAGCACGACGACAAAACAGGGAGTATCATTGCTACAACTGCGGAGAAGATGGTCACGGTATGTACTATTGTCCCAAACCATGACAAAACTATAATAGAGGAGGTAGGAGGAACCGATTGTCACCCCCTAGAGAAAGAACACCCCCACCTCGAGCACCACCCCCACCAACACAAATTCTACGTCCACCCTAGACACCACTACAAGCATCCATCCCACCTCTTCCACCAGCCCCACCACCTGATCGCCCTGTAAACATCATAAGGCTAGAAGAGAAAGGAAAAGCTGTAGTAGTGGATCCACCCAGAGCAAAGGAGAGGGACAAGGCCTGCCACATTCCAAAGATATGTCACATATGTTTTTCAACCGTTCTTTGGAACATCCATAAGAGTGTTCATTGATGATTTTTGTATATATAGCTCCCGTATTTCACATTTAGAAAAGGTAACTGAATGTTTGTCCCGGTTGCAGAGCCTAGGTGGGCAATTAAATGTGGATAAATGTCACATTGGGGAGAGTAAAGTCATTCTACTAGGCCATGAAATTTCAACAAGAGGTATCAACGCCGACCCAAGTAAGGTGTCCGCACTCATAGCCCTACCTTCACCAATGACTGCACGTCAACTGGTATCTTTTCTACAGAAGGTGAGGTACTTAAGTAGATTCATACATCTACTATCACAACTTGTTCTACCACTGCAACAACTCACTCAAAGATCAACTTTCACTTGGGACGAGGAAAGCGAACATCACTACAACAAGGTAAAGGAGGTCTTAGCTACTCTGCCAACTATCTCACCACCTAAGTGGGATGAAAAATTCTATGTCACCTCAAGTGTTGGTGATGACTCATTGGGGGATGTGCTACTCCAAAAGGATACAACGACATCTTTCATGAGGCCAATCTACTTCTCTAGTCGAATGATGACAGCAGGAGAGAAAGGTTTCACCCATGTGGAACACTTAGTCCTAGCTCTTAGATTTGCAACTACAAAGTTTAGGTCATATTTGCTGCCTAAGCAATTTGTGATTCTAACCACGGATGAAATATTTCCCTATGTTGTACAACACATGGATGTGTCTGCTAGAATTCCTAATGGCTAGTTCGTCTGCAAGAGTTTGACTACACTGTACAGGTAGAAAGCACGACAAGGGCAAGTTTGGGGGGACTCATGACCTACCAAGTCTTTGAAGGGAAGGAGAAGCAATCTAAGGAAGGAGAAGTCCGATTACCTCCAGTACCACCGATGGTAGAAGGAGCATACTCTCTCTACTTTGATGGAGCCTACAAGCGAGCGTCCGACAAAGCAGCTGCAGGCATAGTGGTCTTTGATGACAAAGGGACAAAGGTATTTTTGTTGGGCCAATTGTTAGATTCACATTCTAACAATGAAGCTGAGTATGCAGCACTAACCAAGGGTCTACAATGGTGCGTCTCACAAGGTGTACAACGCCTTAATGTATTTGGGGATGCTCTACTTCTGGTAAGGCAAGTAAATGGAGCATGGACATGCAAGAATCCTAGTTTACGGACTCACTTAAGTGGTGTAAAAACCTTGTTGGGTATGTTTGAAGAAGTTCAAATACACCATATCCCAAGGGCTCAAAACCAAGAAGCAGATGCCCTAGCAAGTGAAAGACTACAGGAAGTGGTGGTTGGAGCAATAAAAATAAAGCTCCCTTTATTTCAAGGAAGTGATGCCTTGCCTGACATCATGCATTTTTTGGAAACAGGGGAATGCCCATCATATTTAACAAAGGGACAGAAGCAATGGCTAATGCAGAAGGCCACAAGGTATCGACTCATCAATGACGGTTTGTACTGTAAGGGTAAGGACCAAATACTCAGGAAGGTCCCTCTCTCTCAGGAAATCACGGGAGTAATTGCTAGTTGTCACGACGGGGTTTGTGGTGGTCACTTTGCCCTAGACATAACAAGTAGGAAAATCTTGCAAGCAGGCCTCATATGGCCTAGCCTCAACCGTGATGTACACCACTGGTGCAAAATGTGTAAGTTGTGTCAAAAGGCCAGCACTAGGTCACTTATGCCTGAACCACAGACACCTATTCTCTCATATGGCCCATTTGAAAAATGGGGTATCGATGCCATTGGGCCATTACCTAGGGCCAACTCAGGAAAATTCTACATTATCATGGGGGTTGACTACATGACTAGATGGGCAGAGGCTACAGCCACCACTAGAATCACAGCAGTAGAGGTAGCTAAATTTATCTATGAGCACATATGTTGTAGGTTTGGCACACCTTTAGAGATCATCTCTGATAGAGGGCCAGGTTTTAGAGCAGACTTGGTAGGAGAATTAATGCAGAAACTGGGCATTACAAGGAGGCACTCTTCACCATATTACCCTCAATGTAATGGCCTAGTTGAAAAGGTAAATGGAATGGTTTCTAAAATTATTACCAAGCAGGTAAACAATCATCCTGGAGACTGGGATAAGTATCTACTACCAGCTTTATGGGCCTACAGAACTTCATTTCGTACATCCTTGGGATTCACACCGTATCATCTAGTATTTGGTAAGGAAGCAATCTTGCCCATTGAAGTGCAACTACAAAGTCTTAGAGTAATGGCAAGCCAGCTTCAACAGCCCAACATGCATTTGAGAGATCACATCATCAACTTCGAAAGACTGCAACTGGACAGAGAAGAAGCAATAAATTATTATGCAGCACAAGCACAGCATAGACGGCTTATCTTTAACGAGCATCTCCGGAAAAAAGAATTGAAGAAAGGAATGTTGGTGCTCCGCTACGACAATTGCTTTGACACGCGCAAGGATAAGAAACTCCTACTCCGATGGGAAGGTCCTTTTATCGTCAGGAAAAAGTATGCCAATGGAGGCTGATGGAAAACTTCATAAAACCAGGGTAAATGGTTGGCGACTTAAACCTTATTTTCTTCGATTTGACCAGGCTCCACCAATTGACATTCCAGATGAGGACACACCATCAGCCGCCACCTCCGACGATAATGATCAAACAGATGAGCTAGAGACATGAATGTCTCTAGCCAAAAGGAAAGGGCTAATGATGGGGACTTTTCACAACCCAAGCTCCCATACCCCTATTCTCTCGTCCCCACCCCATGAAAACCCCTTCTTAGGGAGGGAGTGATAAAAGGCATTGGAAAAAGTTTTTTTTTAAAAAAGTATGATTATGTAAATATATAAGAAAGGTAAAATAGGCCACCTCATGCCTGCGCGGTAGCCCATCCCCACCTTGCCTCCTTTTTCTTCACTGTTGCCCCGCCGTGTGTCCCTTTTCCTCTCCTCCACTCAAAAGGTCAACCCCCTCTCTCTTTCCCTTGTCCTTTCTCCTTTCTCTCTCCCCTCAAGCTACCCCACCTCTCACCAATAATGCATTATAACTCACCAATAATGCACCCTAACTCACATGCAACTTACCCTATCTTCCAAAATAGTATACCCCACCCCCTCTTTCTCTCTCCTATCATATCCCATGACCCAAATACCCCCCTCTCTCTCTAAAGGGCGCCCTATCTCTTGTCTTGTAGCTAAATAACCTTCCCCACATTCACACACACTCAGTTTCACTGAAAAAAGGTGCCCACAGACCCATCCCCACCCAGTGGTTACCTGATTTTTCTTGTGTTCACACACATCTGCACACAGATTCACTTCTGAACACACTCCCCTCTCTCCCCTCTTGTAATTACTTTATTCTCCATGTCACCTCTCACTTTTTTTCATCAACCCATCTCTCTCTCTTAGTCTCTCTCTCATGAGACTGCTGTTCTGGCACATATACACACAACCAGACAAGTGGGGCCCACAGTCACATGGCCTATGTAGATAATGATTTCTTCATTTCTAAATTCTAGAATTCCTCCCCCCTCCTCCCCTATATAAAGAGGGGTCACCATCTCACTAAATACACACACAACATCACCAAAGAACACACTATGCACTGTGTGTGCCTAGTGCACACATACACACACACACCATCACCATCACCATCACCGCAATCACCATGCTTGTCTTGAGCATGACCTCTACACCCTTGGCTATGGAAGATGAAGGGCAACTAAATAAAGGATGATGGCCATAACCCTCGTGCGAGTCTTCGCCATCAACTCCCACCTATGCGCCATGTGCTCTACCACTCTCTCCCTTCTCATTCCCCTACCCTATGCTCCCCATTTCATCGCCTTATTCTCTAAATAAAGCTTGAGGTTTTGTGAGTATGTTTTCTTGCAATGTTTTGCCCATGTGAGGTGTGCAGAATCGCCACCTAGTCTTGTGTTTGGAGTGAGCTTGTGTATGTGTGACGGGTGTGCGGATTCGCCATCCTTTTGTGGTGCCTAAGTACTAAGCTGCTATACCCCCTCCCTCACACACTCTCTCTCTCTCTCTCTCTCTCTCTCTCTCTCTCTCACTTGATCTCATTCCCTTTCCTCTTCATCATTACTCCCAAGCATCCATCTCTCTTGGATGAAAACTTTGTTATGGTGGTGTGTTGTTTGCATCCTAGCCGTTGAAGCTAGGTGGTGCCCGTGTTTGCTTTACCATGAAAGGCTCGAGGCGCGCCATTCGGTCCCCGGTGTTTTAGAGGCCGTCGGGGTTCGGGGTTCGCTGTGCTTCCGTCACCAGATCTACTACCCACTTGTAATGCATGGCCAATGGGTAAGTAGGGTGCAACCCATCACGATGACGTACATTTGAATACAATTGACAGGTTTCACAGGACTCCACAAAGTGAGATACATCTTTATACATACCTTTCCACCAATACCTCTCTTTCATTTTAGTAAAGGTGGCCCATACACCTCTATGTCCAGGATAAAGACTCTCATGAAACTTTTTCATAAGCTCATTTTGAGCGTCCTTATCATTCACGACTCTCATTGGCATTCCATTTATTTGTTTTGGACGCTTCCATAAGTACCCATCTTTCAAAAAGTATCCATAGGCCTTTCTCCGTATTCTTTTGAACTCTTGATCAGTCCACCCTTCTTGCCTTGTCAAAGTGCTCCGATAGCGTCCAATGAGCAACCAGTCACCTTGATATAGGTCCTCTGTAAATGACTCAAGTGCATTTGATAGGCAAACATGATCACCCTTGGCATGAGAGATACTATAGAAATGTGTGCCTACATCATCGCCCTCGACAACCATGTCTTCTTCTTTTTCATACCTTGCTCTGAAAGCATATCTGCAACTAGATTATCTTTCCCTGCAATATGCTTAAATTCTGGATTCAAGGACTTTATGTAGGCAATCCATCTCAACATAGCAATGTCGGGAGTTGAGCAACTTGTTATCATTCCAAGAAGGGGTAGACAATCAGTCTCCACTATTACATTTTCTCCTATCAAATACTCTTTGTCACATTTCAAAGCTGTGACTACTCCCCATAACTCTCTTTTTACCTGTGGATAGTTGCATTGACGAGCACTTAGGACTTTTTCTCCAAACCTCACCACATATCGCTTGCCATCATTATCATTTTGCCCAATCGCCCATCCAATTCTTGTGGGGCTAGTATCCACTGTCACAATTACATATCTTCCACATTCATAGTTTGCTTTTCTCAAAGTTGGAGACATAAGCAGCAACTTCTTTAATTTCCTCATGGCCTGGGTATGCATTTCTTCCCATTGAAACTTTTTGTTCTTTCTCAAAAGCTGATACAAAGGCTCTGCTACATGTGCATAATGCAGAATCCAGATAACATAAAACACGCATGCACCCAAGAACCTTCGAACCTCAGTGACATTTATACATTTCTCTTTAATTCTCTGGATTACATCAATCTTTGTAGGACAAGGCCTTCTACCATATGTCCCACAATCAGAACTTCATTCACACCAAACAATGACTTTTGGCCAGACACGGTAAGGTTCACCTCTTCCAACCTTGACAAGATATTATCACAATCATTGATATGGGTTGCCACATACTTTCGGCACCCCCTCCAGTCTAGAGCCACATCTTTATCACTTACATCACATCCTTTGATTGGCACATCATCAAGGAAAGGCATTGTAGTTTGCGGTATGAAGTCACGTAGGACTTTGTTCATATCATTCATCATGTGTTCAACTGAATTCAATGCCCCCTGAGGTAAGGTGCACATCCTTACTAGACCCAAGGGTGTCCTCATGGTAGTCAGGTCCCTGCTTTCCATTGCTAGTTGGAACTGATCATACCCTGAGTACAAATCTCCCATATAATATATTGCCCTTCCTGCAAATGCCTCTGCAAACTCATCGACAATTGGCCCTATACCCACATTTCTGATTGTCACCTTATTTACAGGTTGCATATCCTGAATAAAGCGTAAAGAACCATTTTTCTTCGGAACTGTGAACCACCTGTTTGAATACGGAGCACAAAAAGGCTCCAAGATACCCATCTTGATCTTTTCATTAAGTAACTCAATGAGTTTTGGCAAATGAGCCTTTGGAACAGGAATACGCCTTAAGTTCCAAGGTACATGAGGGATAGTGAAGATCACCATAGGAGCAACAATGGATGGATCAACACACCCTATCTCATAAGGCTCAAATGCAAAAGCTTTTCCGTGTTTGGAAAGCATGTCTTCAAAGCATATCTTTTTAGCTTTTTTCAAATTGTCCTCACAACCAACCTTTAACTCTTTCAAAGAATCCTTTGTGAACTTGTGTCCAATCTTGCTTGGATTACGAAGGCTAGGTTGCAAATCAGCTTGCTCCATCTTATTTGTGCAATCTTTTGGTAGAGGTAATGCCACTAGTTTCACTTTCTTTGCCACGGACTTATACTTGGTCTCCACTTGTGCATCAACACTTTGAGAATTTTTGAAATCCTCGATGACTTTGTACATTTCTTTTGAGCATACTTTCACGACCTCACTTCCCATATGCAAATTGAAATCCATTAAAGACTCCAAATCTTGCATAGTATCCACAAACGAACACTCATCAAACACACCTGCAATACATTCATCATCTTCTAGCAAACCATCCATCTTCAAACCTCTTTGTACACTATTTACATGTTGTCGTTCACCCCGCTTTAAGTCCTCACACTCTGTAAAATCAATAGATCCATAGTCTGATAATCCTACAAAACCTATAGAAAATGTTTCCTTTGCATATACATCATGCGAGAACATTCCTCTTCTTGTACCACTGCAATCCCGCTCTACAATGGTACATGGACAACACCCCTCATATCCCTGTAGTCCTTGAATTCTTTGTTCATCTTTGGCAAGGGTTTCTCTCTAAGACTTTCACGGTTCCTTTCATGGTCCACACAAACAGTAAGGAACTGTACTGCACGCTTCCCATCCCTACTCCTTATTCTTGCATAAGCTGACCCATCATCCATCACCTTGGTTTCCATGCGATTAGCAGTGATGTATGGCTGCCCAAGGATAAGAGGGTATGTAGACATCTCGTGCACAAAGAAATTTTGGTCATCTTTCACATCCCCTATAGTCACCTTTACATTTGGACAAGCTCCGTACAACTCCCCTGATGAGTGTTTGCTGCACTAATCATCCATCCATGATTTATATCAATTGGCCATTTCCCTTTTTGATAAAGACTCTTTGACATGAGGTTAATTTCCGACCCATGATCTATCAACGCAATGTATGGCTCTTCTAAGTCTCCCACTTTTACCAACGTCTCAGTAGTTGCTCTTGCCCAGTGACTATTCAAGTAGTAGCTCTTGTGAGTGGTTTCCACTTCATCTTCATCATCCAAGAAGCGAACGTGTTTTACTCCTCCCCTAGACTTGTAGCATCCAACAACAGTTTCATCACCTTGTTTGCCATAGACCTGTACACCCTGTGCATTTAAAGTCTCTTCTTCACCCTGTACATGGATAGATTCAGTAAGAGACTGTCGCTTCCTCTTTATGATATCAATTATTTCTTCATGGAATTCCCGCTTTTCTATACCAAGGACCTCACCTAAGGTAAATTCCACCTTACTGTTTAGAATCCTCTCTTCCAAAACCTTTTTGAGATCAGTTGCTGCCTCTATATTGGATTGGAGTTTGTAGGCTGGACCCTTTGCTTTCGATTTTGTTGCATCCTTCTTTTTGTCTTTAGAGGCCTCTTGCATAGGCACTTCGGGGACAGGCATCTGTTGCGGGGAAGGTGATCTAGGAGGCACTGTGTCATTTCTACCTCCACTCCTCGTTGCCCTCTTTGAAGGCCCTTCATCCCCATTCTCGCGCCTATGTTTCTCTTCAACAATGGACTCATTTGCTTGACATATGGCAATATATGCATGCACTGAAAAAGAGTCCACAGGGTCATTCCAACCTGTTTCAAGCCGAATGCAATCTCCAGCTTCATGTTAAACCTCTGTAGTCATTTTACCCTTCATAGCAGACTCTATAGCGCATGGCCATAGCTCTCCAATACCATTAGATTCCTCTTCGCCAGCCTTGATTGATCCTTTTCTTTTAATAGGATCCACCTTCAACCCATAGGCGGCTGAATCAACCATTGAGATGGCATGGCTAGTAGCCATGTCCTCAACTAGTTTCTTCATCCCGCCTTTGCCAAAGTTCGTTCCCATGAGCTTACCTATTTCACTTAAGTGAACTTTTCCATCTTTAAAGAAAACGAGCTCCTTTGTCAAAGCGTCTTTAAAACTTTCACAATCCCTCCTTCCATGGTCAGTACTATCACACCATATGCATCTATTTACAAAGACTTCTCTGGTTTGCGGCCGTTGCCCTATAGATTGACCTGATGGTTGCCCCTTTTCTTCTAGCCTTGTAAGCTTTAACTTGAGCTCTTGCATTCCCTTGACAATATCATCTAGGATGGATTTGTCACTCTTTGGAACCACAATCATAGGCTTTATAGGACTCTCGGAAACACTTGGGGATTGATTAGGGTTGACTATCATCTTGTCTCTTCGTTGTTGTCGCTTAGCTAGCAGTGAAATGGCGTCTTCGACCTCATTCCAATCAGTCTTCAAACCCTGTTCCGCATCCTTATCCTCAAGTAGTAGCTCTAACTTCGCTTGAATCTCTTTACCTCCGGCTTGCAAAAAGAGCTCTGTCTTCTCCGAGTTTAGGGTAGCCTTTTTAGTTCTTGAAAGTTGATCATAACGGCGTTCGAATTCCCTTATCAGTTTGGTAGGCAAGAGCCCCTCTTTTGGCCGAACTACCCACTCTAAGAAAGTCCTCTTTGTCACCCTTTCGGAGTCCTCCATGAAATACTCTTCCTTCAAGGATAATTTGAATGCTTCCCAAGTTGCCCCATTCTCATTTCTAATTCCCCTTACATGCTCTCTGATCTCGGGAACCACAGCAAGTTCAAAACTTTGCACCATCTCTGCTTCGGGCACTCGATGACGCTCCATCGCCTTTACATATCCACAAAGATACTTTATTACATCTTTACCTTTAAATTGGTCCAATTTCTTCACCACAGATTGAAGTGCTTTGGTTGAGGAGATCTCCCTCCTTTCTGTCGCTTGTTGCTGCTGCATAAACACTGCAAAAGCTTGAAACATTTGCATTGTGACTGGATCAAACCGAACCCCCTGTTGATCTTGTTGCTCCATAGATTTTAAACTTTCTTGTGAGACCTTCAATGAAGCTTTTGAACCCTCACCCTAGCCTACTTCGCGACGGGTTCACCAAAAACGTGTCAAGAAGTGCGTAGTGCGACTAGGAAAGCGTCGGGCCTCTAACTGTGAGGATTCGTAGCAAAATCAAGCAAGGCGTAGACGATTGAAGCCAAAAACACACTAAAAAAGAAAAAAACTCCAGCCATGAAAGCTTCACTTTGAAAAAGAACCAATACTAACTCAAAACTCTTGTGTGTGTGAAGATTAGGTGTAGCCTCGCTCCCAATTGCACAGATGCAGTGCTCATTCGACCTGTTAAAAACCCTAAATTTACGCTTCGATTCTTCATCGTGACCATTTCATGGAAGCTTCAGTACTTCATTGGAGAATCCCAAGTAGTTATTTGAGGAGGGGAAACCCTAATTGGAGGCCTGAGAGCCTCAACCATGTAGTGAAAGCAGCACGAGACTGCACTAGCACCCTGTAAAGGAATGGATGTATCTCGTTGCTCATGTATCCAAATGAACTCATTCTTGGCTCTTAAAATTCCCACACAACTTGAGCAACAACGCTAGTGTCGTTGATGTGGCATTTTGAGCTATTTTGAGCATTTTTAAGGCTATTTTTGACCATTTTTAGCCATTTTTAGCCCAAAAATGTCACTTTTTGTTTGTAAAAAGCCCAAACGAGCTAGAAAAAATCCCTAAAATTGTGGAAAAATCCTATTGGGCTCAAATTTCATGTTGAACCTCATTTTCCCACTTGGTAATCACTTTGGACACGTCTTTCACGCCAGCGCACGAAACCTGCTATTTTTGGCCGAGATTGCCCGCATTGAACTTTCTAGGCAAAACGAGCGTGCCACTTCAAAACACTTGACATTTTTAAATTCTCAAAGCAAATTAGGCATATATTTATGTGAAAAAGCATGCTATAGTGCCACGTCGAGGGCCTCACTGTCCCCGCAAGGTATATACAGAGCTGCAACCGTGGTATCTATTTTCGCATATATCACACTATGTACATAGTAGCATTTGGTCCCACACATCATAAACATTAAGAGTGAGGTAGATACTTTAATTTCACATTATGAACGTTGTCAAGAAGTAGGCGGTCTTGCCAGGAAGGCACCGGGCCTCTTGCTGTGAGAGTTTGTGAGGAAGCTCAAGGGTTATGAGAAAGAGCTAAGATGTAGATCACATAGCTTCTAGAGCTAAAGAAGAAATGTAGCCAAAGAAGCCGCTCACGTTTCCTTACAAACACACACGTGATGGAGAGAACTCATGAAAGATAGTCAGAACAAAACAAAAATGAAAACATCGAGATTACGATCATATCGTATCATAGGTAGGATAAAAGGGTTAATGGATGAGTTAATGATATTTAATCTTTGTTGTCCAAATAAGTTGCGGATTGCTCTTTGGAACTGTAGCTTTGTGCTTACTATAATGTATATGTTTTGTCTAGCGATTGGGATTAGTTGTGAGTAAAAATCCTCTTGATTCATAATAAAATAACCACATTCACATGAAAAGAGAAGTCATAGTCAATAATAGGTAGTATGATGGGATCTGGTGAGAGAAGTTTTTCATTGAGCCTTTCAGGACCAAATAGAAACACTATGCGTTGCTGAAAGTGAATCTTTCGACTAATCCAAATGTTGACCCTAATAGATTGCACTGAATGGAATTGAAATAAATTACCTCTATGTGGATTATGGTTATTCATCAATGATATACTTAGTATGTTCAAAGATAAAGGTGTGAAAGAAGTGAAAGGAGAAGAAGAAGAAAGTTTCTCTCCCAAGCCCTATTCTTGCCCTTAGGCAATAAGGATACTGCGGGGAGAGAAGGACTTGTAGCAAGGAGATTCTAGAGTTAGTGGAAGAGAATGAGAACCTTAAGAGAGAGAGATGCTTGTGGAAGATGAAGATATGGTTACTAACCTTGTGCTCATAATTGTTTCCCGCAAGAAGGTTGTACTCATTACATTGACAAGGTTGCTGCTTGAATACATGAGAGCAATTGGCACCACCTTAATGGAGAGAGAAGATGAGGCAAGACTTCAGCCTTCCTTCAAGAGAAAGTGTGGCACTAAGATGAGTGTGTCACTATGGAATTGAGCTATTCTCACTCATTCATAACTTACCCCAATGAAGAGAAGGTTGCCCTTTTTATAGGTGAGGGAGCCATGTTTTACATAATCACTTGATTAGGCTAAAGAGTTAGCCCAAATCAAATTTTCTTTGGATATTTCTTAAAATGGGAAATATTAGGACTCAAAGTACCATGAAATTCAACATTTTTGGTCGTTGAGGCTCCATGTGGGTGCATGATGTATGTGGGCCCCACCTAAGCATCTTCTGTGTGGCTCCAACAGGGGGTCCCAACTTGTGTGTCTTGTCCTTCAAGGCATCTTTGAGGTGTCACATTCACATGCTTCTGTCTTTTATCCTCCAAATATCTTATTTTATGGAAAAAGACCAAGATTACCTCTTTTCACTTGATTCACGTGTTTACCATCTCTTCTTGCAGTGTAGTTGTGAGAGGATTTTTGACTCTTTTCCCTGTAACTTTTGATCTGTAACTCGGATTGACATGCTTCAAAAGGAAAAATTGGCCTACTAAAAGAGCTTGACTTGGTTTTGGCCTTTTCTCCACGCCCTTAGGTCGGGATTCTCAAATTGGGATGGTCCAAGAAGCTTTGGATCTTCCTTTTCATAAAGTCTTGTAGTAGGCCCTTCCCTCTTGTATGTATCCAAGAAGGTATACATTATTGAAGGGTTATATTATTAAATAAATGTGAAAAGAAGAAAATAACTTATATATGGTAGGGTATAGCTGAGATATTATAAGAAATATACAAATGCTTTTTCCCCAGACAAAAAGAGGCACAATCTTTGATACTTCTCTTGCAGTACTTTCTAATAGTAATGTACATTTATATTACTTCAAAGGTAATACTAAGGTATGGTAGAAAGATTTTATTTATGAATATGAGTATTATATGAAGTATACTTATGCATCAAGAAGTCACAAGATAAATTGTTTAATGCCCGTTTCCACTATATACGTGCCACAGCACGACAACGTGCCATGGCTCGACAGCGTATTACAACCATTAGCAAAAATGTGTGGAAAGAAATTCTTTATTAATTTACTAGCATTTTTATAATTCTTTGCATTGTCCATGACTACTGAACAACATTTTCAGAACCAATTTCTTTAATTACATTACTCAAGACCTCAAAAATGTATTTGCCACTTTTAATTGCACTAGAACTATCAATCGCCTTTATAAACGTTCTCCCCTTAGACAAACCAGCATTACATTGATCAGTGGTCTTCTTTAAACATTTGACAAGCCATCACTCACAATTGTGTATCATGAAAGCGAAATATTCCCAAGTATTTTTTTTTCGACACGCTCTTTGACTTCGATGTAACATTTTCCTGAGAAAACCTTTCGTGTCGTGTGATAAGAAGGAGCTGAAAATCCCGAGTCAAACTCACCAAACTTCTTCCAAGAAGCCTTCCAATGGTTGCTTTCTACCATGACCAAAGCACTTCCAGTGAAGAATATTGCTTTGGCGAGTGCAGCTTGTGCTTCTTCTAGAGACTGCACTCGAAAGATTTGATGTAATGATTTTTGACGCATTTGACCAAGTCTGCTTTCATTGTGATGGTTAAAAGGAACGTTGTTTGAAATTTCCTCCCCCTATGCAGGTTGTTTTCCAAGGTTAGTTCACATCACCACATGATCTACGGAGTTAATATTTGGCTCCGACAGCTCTTAACTTGCAGTCATAAAGCTATATATCTGTTGTCTCTTGCCACCCTTTTTGGCGAGCCCTTATCTCAAATGCTTTGCAATTGCAGGTGCCTGAGGATGTTCGTATTTCTTACAAGTCTTTTTAACGCACCCAAAAAATGGTCCCTAATACATGGTGCCACTCTTTGCCATGAGCTTTTTTATTATTTGGCTTCTTTATACCACTTGTGCCGACATTTTTCTCCATTGCTTTAAAAATATTCCTTGCATCCTCTTTCGCCTTCTCCTTCCCTCTCTTGCACTCTGCCTCCGCTCCATCAAGATAGTGAAAAGCAATCCAATTGGGAATATTACCTCTCTAGTTTGGAGCATATTCCAACTAGCTTTAGGTGCTTCATGCTTATGAATGGTTTTCAAACTCTATTACCTGAATATTCCTCATTGATAATATAGATAAAAGAACTCTATTGATGAGACATGTTGGCAAAGTCATTTTGATAAAAAATGAATAATATTTATTTTTACATATATGAGCATCTTCAGAAATTATAAACACTGGACATTTATTGATTATTTAAAATACTCAAATGAGTTCTAAATTAAGTATACACACTTGTGTATTCCTCGGGTTTTGGATATAAGCCATTTACAAAAACAATTACAAAGGGGGACAACAATGTAGATGAGTCTTACAATCCACATAGAAAAATTTACTGAGCGAATGGTAAAACTGAGTAAGACCGACCATAAAGAATGCAATTGAACACTACCCTATGTCCATGCTTAGGGGAGAGACCTATGGTTGCAACACATCGAGTGCCTAATTTCATTAAATAAATTTTGTTCAAACTCTGTCATATGAGTTGACAATAGGTCACTCTACTAGTAGAGATGTAGCCACACCACTAACTACTACTACCTCTTCTTGATTTTTCATGGAGCTGCGACAATCAAACATCACATACATTCCCTATGACGCTCCTCCAATGCTCCTAGGGTCATAATACTGGAGCACTTCTATAACTATAGCTTTTTGAAAAAATAATCTTTAAGATATTATCACTAGCTTAAAAGTCAAAAGCCAAACTATATTTCAAGAAGAAAACTGGTTTAAAATATGGATGAAATAAAATGATCACATTGCTTTAATAAATTTTAGTTTATTTCAAATTTTTGGCTGCTCTATCACAAATATGGAGCTTTGTGGTTGCAGGGGAAACACTTCAGAGTGCAACGGATCGACGAACAAAGGGTCGCTTTTGATAGTGGTGTTAGGGAAAGCTTCATCCAAAAACATAGTAGTGCCAAGGATGAGAATACAAAGATTAGCCAGGTTGAATACTTTGGCTACATTTGAAGATTAATTAGCTTTGGCAAGTTTGATATGTTTATCTTTGATGTCAAGTGGTTCAAAGTTATTATTAGCGGCCCTAATGCAATTGTGCATAAAGACAAGTGTGGATTGATTCAAGTGACGAGTGTGGACAAATACACGGGATACATTCGTACTTCCAAAGCATTGTGAACAAGTTGTGTTCATACACGATCCACTATGGACAAAAAATGATGAGAATGATCTGCCTAAACCCTACTGGATCTATGTCATTCAAGTTGATCCACGTAGCAAACAAGTGCATGAAGGATTGGACATTGATGTTGAAGAGGTGATTCATGAACAAAGCACAGGACCGATGGAAACTTTACGTTTAGACTTTGAGGTGGATGTTAGTAGTGAGCAATTGTCTGAACCTAGAGATCAGTTATCAAATACTGAAGCTAATGCGGAGAGCGGAGAAGAAGTAGAGTTCGATGACAAAGATGCAAAAGTACAGATTGAGATAGACATCTTTGCTGCATCAGATCTCATAGAGGATGAGAGATTAACTAATGATTTTTGCTAGGAACTCTTTTGTAAAACTCTTTTTATTAGTCTACAATACACTTTAGATTCATTCATTTGTGTACGAGCTTCGTTGATTTGTTATTTGTATTGATTAATCAATTTTTTTGTAAACTAACATATTTTGTGGGTGTTGTTTGTGTATGATTAGCATGGACGATGACGATGAGCCATACTCTCCTAGTTTTAGTTTTCTTGTCACTCCGACCGGTATGTCACCCGAGTAGATGGGCTCGTTTTTGTCTCAGTTCACACCAGAGTAGATCGCGATGGTAGAGCACCTTTGGGCAGCAAGTCCCTCTGGACCTACTACCACCAACCCTACACTCGCGACTAGTGTGGTCCCTACACCGAGCGGCCCCCCACCTCAGTCTAGTGTGCCTCCTACACCGATGGGTGGTTCATCCTGGAGATGAGATAGGTATTGTTTTGGAGGCAGTGGTTGCTGTGGTAGCGGTTCTACCAATGCATCCACACCACTGAGAGAGCATTCACCACTCTCTTCAGTAGATAGTTGACCGATTGGTACATCACATACACCTTGGGGATCATACGAGCATTATCCTAGCAGGTGTTCAATAATTGGGATGGGGCTATTGTGGCGGATAGGGTCGAAAAGGCCATGCAATAGAGGATTATACAACTCTGTACGATTCAGTTTGGTCACTCTGTGATGGATCAAGTTGTTTGATTACATCGTTGAGGCTATTCACAGAGAGTACAGGCTGGCAGAGGGGTACGATCCAGTCTTGACACCCCGGATTTTGAGCGTTGCAAAGTCCACAATGGTGTGACATTGTGGCAAAGTCCACAATGTCACACCATCGGTCAAAGGCGAGAGATAGGTACAATGAAGGTAGTCCCAATCCGGCATGGTTGGATGTATAGGAGTGGGCGGGGATTGCACAAGAGACACAAGACAATCCGCAGAGATTTCAGCAGCAGAGAGATGTAGCCAGCATGTTTGGAATCTGCTCGAGCATCACATCGTGGGAGTGGAGGCTACGATACGCTTCGACATGAGTTTGTAATTATTGTATGCTTTAAATTATGGAAAATATATATGTTATTTGAAGATTTATCTAATGATTAAACCATAATTTTGCAAGAAGGTGCCATGAAGCGTCTTCTGACACGCCGAGAGGAGAATTATGGGTACAAGCATGGACTTGTGGCCCTTCTGACCCAGCTACATGAGGAGGGAGAGTACGTCGACTGGGAGGCATTACCATGAGGGTCTTCTCACTTAGTGATTGTTTGCATATGTACAATTTTAATTTGTAGTGCTTATGTTAATGGTTTATGGTTATGTTTATGGTATGGCACATATGTTATGGCTAAGATTTGGCAGTCAAGTTAGGGTTATGGTTTTGCTATGATGATATGGCAATAATGTGATGGTGGTGGTTATGGTTATGTTGATGGTTGTCCAATGATGGTATGGCTCTTATGGTTATGGTATGACAAGCAAGTTATGGTAATGATTATGATATGGCAAATAGGTTATGTTTATGGTTTGCAGTTTTTGACTCATGTTTTAATTGTGTTTATAAAATCTTTATGCCGTTCTTCCATGATCAAGCTTTTGATTTTGTGGTTATGTTTTTCTTACAATATTGCTAATTGCCATACACTAGCTCTTTAGCGTCAACTTATAGGTGTAGTGCGGTTGCTTGTGCACTCTTCCTTTGGGCAGAGAGGGCTATTTTCTTTTTTTGCAGTACATGCAGCATCAGTTCCCAGTCCTCTCTAAAATTTTGTAGGTTTGGTCGTCGGTACAGGCGTTGGTATAGACCTCAGTAGCAACGTCAAAATATGCAATAGTATTACTGGTGGTTATTTCACTGCGTATTATAAGCTCATTTCATGGTTTATTCCGATGCTTATAATACCGGTACTTATACCGACGTTATGATACCTGCGTATCTTTCGAGGCCTATTTCAACGCTTTTTAGTTTTAAACCTAATTCTATTTCGTTGGTATTTGCACCGATTTTTGCGTGCCGTGTTGTAGTGAAATGGGAATGTTTTGAAGAAAGTTATTTGTTATTGTGCCAAATAATGCGTTGCCATAAAGCATCTCCATGGTATCAACAAAGATAGATCACGCAAAAGGTGGTTTGGTAAAGAATTTCAATATGCTCGAAAGTTCTTAATAAAGCTTGATGAAACTATAGGACAAAGACAACTATCAAAGTCATTTGCATACATATAAGGCATTGATTCAAGAGAAGAGAAGAAGATGGGATATCATGGGAAGTAAAGCAAAAACTTTTTCAAGTCCAAGAAAAGGCACATGCATGTGGAAGATTTTGGAGAAACTTTAGGGGCAAGCGGATTGAGAATTTTGGTAACTTGAATCTTGTGAATATGTACACACATTGTAGGAAATTATATGAGTAGCCAAATGCTGAAAAAATATCATTTTATGGTTCACTTCCACGTATGCCCTCTTGTTTTACTAGTGAGGATGTATGCGGTTGGCTTAAAAAGTTGGGCTCACAAAGCAGGAGATCTTCAAGGTATCAAGCCGGATATGATCAAATGGATAGGAGATCTTACCCATGAGTGGATGCGTGATATGTTCAACCTTGCACTTTAACATGGTATGCCTTATGATTGGAATATTAATTGGATCAAGCCTTTGCATAACTAGGGGATGTAAAGAGTGTAAACAACTACTGGACTATAATGATTGGGTCTCTTATGGAATAGTTGTTTGGGTATATATGGAGATGAAATTGAGTGATTCAGCTGAAGAGAATGACAAGCATGCAAAAGGACAAGCGGTTTTTGCCGATGTCATAGCACCATTGATCATCTTGTCACTCTTACTCTTCTCATGCAAGAAAGTCGATTGAAAGGAAAGCAATTGTATTTTTGTTTTTTGAACTTTAAGAAAGCCTTTGATATGATTCCACCTAACATTTTGTGGAGAACGATGGAAGAACTCCAAGTGCCAAGTGAGTTTATGCTTGCGGTTTCTCGAATCTATGAGAAGGTGATATGTCAAATCTGCATGGGAAGATGAATTTCAATAAAACTTGTAAGCACTATTGGGGTTAAACAAGGATGTCTAACATGATTTGGAAATGAGCATGTGTATAAGTGCTCGGTGTCCCACCTCTAACAGCTATAGAGCTGCCTTCAAAAGGCCTCCTAATTAGATAAATTTTTTCATTCTAGTTTATATGCAAGGTCTTTATCGATGCCAACTTCCTCACTTGAGCAACATGCAAGCATCACATAAATGGTTATATGTGCATTGCTCAAACAATTCCATATATTCTACCAGCTACATGATGTTCAAGGTAGTTTCATCATCTAAGCGATGTTAAGAATTTTTTCTTCTTTTTTAATGGAGAATTTTGTGACTATGGGGGCTCTTTGATTATTATATTCTCTCTCTCTCTCTCTCTCTCTCACTCTCTCTCTCTCTCTCTCTCTCATTCTCTCAGGCAACTGACACACATTGTATACACATACACATATCTGTTGGAAATAGGATTTCACGAGAACATACACAACCTGGAGAATATGAACAATTAATAGACAGTATAAGTGGAGAAGTGCTTGACGTCAACCCGCCTCTAGCACCTTTAGAACTGCTGCAAAAAGGCCTCATAACTAGGTGAGTTTTTCCTTTCTAGGTTATTTTTTGTGCGAGCGTATGTTGGAGCTTAGAAAATTATAGCATTAATTGAAGCTTTCTCTCTCTCTCTCTCTCTCTCTCTCTCTCTCTCTCTCTCTCTCTCTCTCTCTCTCTCTCTCTCTCTCTCTCTCTCTCTCTCTCTCTCTCTCTCTCTCTCTCTCTCTCTCTTCTCTTCTCTTTTGGAAAACCCTTTGTCTATATTACAACCTTTATGTTACAAATTTTGAGCTCTCAGAGAACATCTATATACCTTTGCATATGCCTTTTCTCTCTCTCTCTCTCTCTCTCTCTCTCTCTCTCTCTCTCTCTCTCTCTCTCTATTTTTGGGGTAGTTCACAGACATTGTACACACATACACATATCATACATGCAACACACAATACATACAAACACATAATTTATAGACAAAACACGTAACACAATACATACAACAACGTAGAAAATCATGTAGATTAAAAGTGGATAGTGTATACTCGACAGCATTTGACATGTTACAATGAAAGGCAATCGGTGACCAAAGTATTTGCGCACAAACAAAATCAAAAGTATGACTAATAACAATAGATTTTATTCTTCTTAACACTATATGAATTAGACAAAATCAATGCATGAATGATCATAATTTTTTTCCTACTTAATACTATACGAATAGACAAAAAATCAAATGAATGTAAATTATCAAAACTAAAAATAAACTAGACACTAAGAATAGACCAGAACTGGCAGGAATGACTAAATCAACCAATTAGCTAGGGTTTGAATGATTATAAATGTTACGATGGTAGATTGCTCAGACATAATTGCCTTGAAAATACTAGGGGCTATAGCATGCTCAACTCCACCCTTCCATACTCCCTTGATAGGCCCTTGGCCCTCCTAGAGGAGTTCCCTTGACCGCATGCTTAGGCCTTGCCCGTGGTCCTACCCTTGGCGTGACCCTACTCCCACCTTGGAGAAGTATTTTTGTCCTCATAAACAAAAGTGGAGATGTCTTCTTGAAGACACTAATGTTTCCTACAGTGACACAGCCCTTGGGTCGACCTATCCCCTTCAGAGATACCATATTAGTCAACAAAACACTCAAGTTCATGCGGTTGAGTGGGACGTTCAATGAAACCATCAATTAAAAATTATTGTCTACATTGTTGTCCCCCTTTGTAATCGTTTTTGTAAATGGCTTATATCCAAAACCCAATGAATACAATAGTGTGTAGACTCAATTTATAACTCACTTGATTATTCTAAATAATCAATAAATGTCCAATGTTTATAATCTGTCAAGATGTTCAAATATGTAAAAATAAACATTCTTCACTTTCGATCAAAATGATTTTGCCAACATGTCTCATCAGTAGAGTTTTTGTATCTATCTGGTTAATAAGGAACATTGAGCATATCCATATGATTATAAATGAATTTATAGACTTAATCATATGTCTCGTCATTAGACAACTCCACCATAACTAGTAATATAGGTTGAAAACCGTTCAAAAGCATGAAACAACTAAACCTAGTCGAAACATGCTCCAAACTAGAGAGGTAATCTTCCCAATTGGATTGCTTTTCACTAGTGTACTGTCTAAGCATATCCTCTAGCACTTGATTATCACTTGCAAACTAGCATACTCTAGTTGAAAAGTGGACTCGATTCGAGTAAACTGACGATGTTTAGGAAATATATCTACAAGCAGACCTATCGAGTCATGATTGTGTATGGTGGTTGGTAGACCCACAATAAATTCCATAGAAGTAGGGCTGGAAATAAGGCTACAAGAAAACATACATAGCTTGGATAATATAAAGAAGTAATAGTGAGTATAAGTGGATAAGTAGTTAAAAGTGGATAATGTATACTTGGCTGCATTTGACATTTTACAATGAAAGGCAACTAGTGACCAAAGAATTTGTGCACAAACAAAGTCAAAAGTAAGAATAGTAGCAATAAATTTTTTTCTAAACACTAAATAAAAATAGCCAAAAAACCACCGTGTCAAGATGAAGTGTAGAAAAATACAAATAATTGTAAACTAAAAATATTACAATTCAAAACAATTACACTAAAACTTATCAAGATTTTCTATTTTTTTAAGAGCATTTAATAGTGATTGTAAATAAACTCTGGTATTTTCTTGCTTAAATCTGTGAAAATTATTGCCTAAAAATATTAAAACTCAATTAAAAATATCGCAAAACTTGTTAATATTTTCTATTTTTTTCAAGCGTTTAATATTGATTCTAAATGGACTTTGATATTTTCTTGTTCTATTTTCTTGCTCACTCGCAGCTTTCTCTTGCATAATTTTTTGTCTTGCCTTATTGGGCATCCACCCTTGTTTGAAACTAATGCTTCTATCCTAATAAGCCTAATGGATTCTTGGCTATTGCTGTCGCATAGCCCTGCAGTGATACCTACCCATGTTCGCTGTTGATGTCGGGTTGTCCGCACCGCACTCTAGCCCGGTCAAAGAGCTGAAATTCTAGGGAACGAATGGCGGACGACGTTTTTTTTCCTTTGAAATCTCCCTCTCTTTCATCATAATCCGCACTCCCTGTCTTATCTGCCCCTCCCTCTAGTTGCCACACACACCCCCCTCTCTCCTTTCCCCTTGTTTTTTTTCTTTCCACCAGCGGGTGGAGCCCGACCCCCCCCCATCTCTCCCCTCTTCCACTACCTCCGTTCCCCCAACCCCCTTCCTCTCTCTCTTTCCTTTCTCGCCCTCGATTGATCTCTCGATTGTGTGTGGGAGCATCTCCACATTGTGAGCAATAATAATGCACCCTTCCCTTCTCTCATACCCCACCATTGACTTCATTTAATTCCCCCCCTCCCTCGCTTAGAAACGGCCGAAAGCAGCCCTATACCCCCCCCCCCCCCCCCCCCCCCCCCCTTGCACGTCCCCTCGGACAAGGCTATAGGCACATGTTATAGGGTCTCTCTCTATCTCCCACAACCCACACTCACCCGCTCCCTCCCTCACCACCTCACACACACGTGCACTCTCGCTCTCTCCCTTTCTGCCCGGACCAAGACCGTAGGCGCATGCTACAGAACGGAAGCTCAACACACCCACTCACATCAACACACACACTCAACACACACACACACACACACACACACACTCACCCCTCACAAAATTTTAATCCAGGAGACATCCTACGCGTAGGATGTCTACAGGGTGTTCTGGTGGAAATTTTGAAATTTTGAGTTGACCAGTGTGTTCAGAAGGTAGGTTTTACCCTATTTTCACTAGGAAAGAGAAAGTTAACCATATCTTGACAGGATAAGGCCTGATAGAAAGAAAATTGCCAGACATCCTACCCAAATTGTGCCAAGGCATTATTTTAAGACCAAAACCATAGGATGGCTGCATGAGCATGATCTACATGATTTATTGAGTGCCTGAGAAAGGTTTCATCTCAATTGGGTGAGAAAATTGGGTTTTAAGTAGACTTTAGTATTTTTACGGAAAAGGGCTAGAATAGATAAAATTGGGGTCTTTTGAAATCCAAACTAAAATCTAAGCATAGCACTGGGTTGTTGACATCAAGGGGAAGATGTGGCTTAAGTTTGGGGTCAATCAGGCCATATAGACATCCTACACGTAGGATGTGTTCTGTGTGATTTGGCACTCCAAACCCAGCTTTGAGCATACCAAAGTGATATGAGCATACCAAGGTGATCAGCACCTTAAGAGGAGTCTGTGCTTTTCATTTGAAGCCATTTGGAGGAGTTAGACATGCTACGCGTACAATGTATAATGCATGAAATTGAAGCCAGAAACTGACTGTAGGCATAGCAGGGTGTTGTATAGCCTGAGGCAAGCCTCCTAGTGAATTTTGGTCCAAATTGGAGTTGATTTGATTGGTCAGACCAACATCAGTCTGTTGGAACAAATTTTTGATAAATTGACCAGCTTATAAGTGTCCAAATCAAAAAGTAAACACAGCTATGGACTTAGCACATCAAGGGGAATCTGTAGTGCAAAATCCAAGCAAATCAGAGCAGGGAGACATCCTACGCGTAGGATGTCTACATGGGCTTAGTAAAGAGGAAAGATGACAGAGGAAATAGGGTGATACTCCAATTGAGTTAAGAGTTTCAAAACTTCTTTCAGAAGTGAATTTGGACCTTGTTTGACCTTTTGATAGAGCAAAGACGGAATTAAGACTTTCCATGTAAATTGACCAACATCTGAGGTAAGTACAGTTCCAGATTAGCAGACCTAATCAAGAACATACGAAGTGTATAAAATATAGTAGTAGTCGAGGTTAACCCTCCAGTTATACCAATCATTACTAAGACCACCTCTAGCGGTTAAATGCTTTGACTCAATTGCCAAAATTAAACGCTTGTGTACTGGTATATTCAGAGGCTAAGCAAGAAGTTGTGCAGAAACTGATCCTTTGCCAGATGAGTGGTTGAATTTGTGATAAATTGCATTGCTAAGTTTGATGAATTTAAGATATCATTTGGTTGGATTTGTGATAAATTGCATTGCTAAGTTTGATGAATTAAAGAACAGGAAGACACATTCTTAGAGATCAAAAGGTGGCAGGTGATCAGGGTAGCTTATTGTCCACCGAGGAGAGTGTAACCCAGGCAAGGCTAGATCCACTAGCATCGATTATTGAGGAGGGTAGTGATACTGACACTTCATCCGATAAGTCCTTCTTCATGATGGGTAGTCAATAGCCAGGAGGTTTCTCCGATGAAGGACCAATGTTAGGAGGAGGAAGCACCTCCCAAAATCCTTTGAATGATTCCAAGTTCACTATAATCTTCTTAGAAGGAACAAACTCTAGGGGAGCCCTAGTTTATTCTGACTATCGAGGATGCAAATGTATTTGTATAGAAGAAAGACATGCTCAGAGACTGGAGATAATTCGAGTCTATGATGATGGAGAGAGATTCTGAGACGAAAAGGGGAACCACTATCTGATAGTTAGTAACCCTGAGGATTACAACAGATATGGAGATAATGTGGCAAAAGGAAAAATGGTTTCAGAGACTCAAGAACCGTCTCCAAACATTGATCGACCCGGAGCTCTTTTTATGTAATATAAGAAAACAACCAGGGTCTCTACCTATAATGAGAATGTGGGAATTTACAAGCATGAGAGCGAGGGAGTAGTCTCTTACTTTCAATGCAAAGAACCCTACCCAAACGAATTAAGCAAAGACAAGGTTCTTTACTTATTCTCTTATGAAATTGCTATGGGGAAGGATATTGTTTTTGTTGATAGGTACGGACGATAATACAAACGTATTCTCCAAGAGGAGGTAGAAAAGGCAATAGTTCCAGAAACATCAACATATGCCCCCGAAGAAGTGCCAAGGGTCACCTACACCCCTAGCAAATCGACAAATCCATTTCAAAAGAGTACGACGCAACCTCACATTCTACTCGACAACAGACGTTCAACTACCAAAACCAACCAGCAACTCATCCATCATTGCAGGCATGGCTCCGATAGAGTGCAACATTAGAACAAGAACAAAACCGATATGGTTATCCAGCCGCACGAGGGCTAAGGGATTTACAACAACCACCACTCTATTCACGGTATCAAGGCGAGAGTAAGCCAATAACTCAAGGGTCAACAGAGCCTGGAAGACAACCCATAAAGTGAGTTCAAAGAGATGAACCATCTCTTGCAAAAACCGTCAGAAATTATGGCTTAGGAGCACCATTGGGAGAGGAACCCGCCCACTACCGAAGGCTAGAGGAGGTATATAGATTGGGACGAGGAGAACCAATGATGAGATTTGTAGACCATCGTAGAATTAGACCTTCTCAGATGCAAAAATGGGTAAAAAAGAAATACACGGGAAATAGAGATCCCAGGGATCATGTAGCAGCCTTTGTGCGTGTAATTAGAGCTGAAGAGGTGTTAGAATTCGCTACCCAATTTGCAGGGTTTGGACTGACCCTAGAGGAGGATGCTGCTACTTGGTTTGACTCTGTGGAGCGTAGAGACTTTGAGTCTGTGGAGGAGGTGTTTGATGAGTTTATCGAGGAATTTTCACAAAGGGAGATACCTCATAATACAGTCTCACAAATCCATAAATTCAAACAGAAAGAAGGGGAGTCTATGAGAAAGGCAGCTCTACGACTAAAAAGATATGTTAAGTTCTGTCCTGTGGAAGAACTGCCAACTCAGTCCAGACTTATGCTTATATTTATTCAAGGACCAAGAAATGCAGATCTCCAGAAGGACTTACATATGAAGAGGAGCACGACGTTAAATGAGTTAACTAAGGAGGCTCTTTACCTTGTAGACAATTGTACGGTCTACAAGGAGGGTGAATTCAAGGATCTTGAGGATGATTCATCCTCACAACAAAGTGGAAGCAAGTCCTCTAAGACAGCACCGAAAGGAGAAGTAGTTGTAAGCGAGGAGCATCTTGTAGAGGAAGTGCTAAAAAAGATTAACCTGTATGCCAAACCTCAGGCTAAACAACCAAAGTGGTGTGCTATTGAACAAAAATGGACAAACCATGTGACGGAGGAATGTTATTACAACAAGGGATATGTGAGAGAGAGACCTTATGCTCCACAGGCTTAGGTAGCATCTCCTCAACTTCCACCGATGCCTAGGTATCAAGCAGGCAACCTACCAGGACCTATAGGTGTAGAAAGACCACAAACAGTGTTGGGGCAGCAACCACCCCTACTAGGATTACGACCAGTCGGCATAAGATACACACCAACCGTAACCTAACCAGAAGAGAAGGCTTTGGTGCCCATGCATTCATATTACGAAGATCCCAATGGATATGCTGCAAATCCTGTTTATTATCCACCGGCAGAACCCCCAATGCCAGAACCATGGGGCATGATGGGAATTGTAGGACCACCAACAGCTACACAGGCAGTAGGAGAAGGAAGATATAGCTTGGATGAACGAACATTGTTGTTCATAGTCAACGGAGGCATGGGCGGACAGAGACATGCATACCAACAAAAAGGAGCTCAAGGAGCACCTCAACAGCCTAAGGGACCTTGCTACAAGTGTGGTGGAGATTATTGGCTAAGAGACTGTCCTCATGATGAAATCATTAGAGTCAACGCATATTGCACCGAGTGTAGAATTACTCACTTGATTCCTGATTGCCCTAAGAGCCCGAGCAAAGGAGAAAAAACTACCTTAAACATGCTGGAAGCAATGCCTTCCAGTGGAGGGTCAAAAAACGAGACAGTAACACCTATTCAGGCAGTGACACGAGCCCAAGCTCAAAGAATGAAGAACGAACCCATAATTGAAGAGCCAAAAACCGATGCCTCAAGTTCAGAAATGAAAAATTAGAGAAGCACTTGGAAAGATAGAAAGGCGCATATGAAAGCCAGGAAAGAACGAGAGCAAATGGCTCTATCCGAGGAGTTGAAACACACAAAGGATAGATTAGAGCGGTTAGAGGATCTAGCTAGTCTAAGCTCACACACTACGGCAACCATAGCACCCAAGGACATAGCAGAACCCAAAAGTGTAGGATCAGGAGGATGAGTGCTGGTAAAAAAGGTAAATGAGCAGTTAGACGCACTTTTAAAAGCATACGAAGCCAGACTCAAAAACAACCAAACCCAAGAGCAAAGATGGATGACTTATCCATAGGGAAAAATAGAAAAACAGAGGTTGGAAATGTGTCCAAAGATGATTGAAACAGCCCAATCCTTGATAGAAAACCCGCTTGGTAAACCTACAAGTTCGCACGAAGTACCAGCTCCAACCCCTATCAAACCAACTTCAGAGAAACAAGTAGACACGAAGGAGAGACTCACGACTGCCTCTGAGTCTAGGGGAGAACCTATCATAGTGCCCAATACAACAGATGAGACAATTGATGGTTTTCAGCCTAAAACATTGGTAGAAATGGGTAAGGATTGTAACGGTCTAGATGACCTGTGGAAGCAAATCCGTGATGCCAACGAAGCAAACCAGGTGAGCTACCAAATGAATAGCACAAGAAAAGAGAAAATTGAGATCTTACCTCCTATTGAAGAATTTGAGGCAAGATCACAAATGAACTTTGATATGCATTCACAAGGGGGAGACCAAGGATCAATTAGTTCGGGGTATAGCCAACCAGACTCGCTAAAACCTCTACCCTCCTACCTAGGGGAGTATGAATCCAAGTCTGAGGTGAGAGAAATCCCATCTCAAAAACTTTCTTCTAACAAAGTGATGGATTCACAAGGGTTGATTGAGTTATTGTCCACCCCTATGGCATGCACAATCACATTAGCCGAACTCTTGAGGTTACGACCAAACATGTGGACCACAGTAGGAAAATGCTTAGAAAACTTTGGAGTAGAAGACCCCACCTGGAAGCTTCGAGAAGGGATCAGAGAATTGGACAAGCCTCAACTAAACACTAGGCCAGTACCTTCAAACAAGGTTGGAGAATATTGCGAGGGAGAAGATGGAAATACCACACTACCAGTAGAATTCCAAGGAGTAGTTTCCAAAGCTATTCTTGACAATGGAGCTGCAGTTGCTATCCCCACCAAGGAAATCTAGAAAAAATGGGGAAAACCGGCTTTGAGAGCTACCAGAATGAAATTGCAATTGGTAGATGGGTTCATGCAAAAGCCTCTAGAACTTTTAGAAAAAGTAATTGTCACCTGGTGCGGAATCGAGTATGAGCATATATTTGCAATAGTTGATTAAGACAAAAAAAACAACTACGAGATCATCTTGGGAAGACCATTCATGAGACAATTAAAGATGGTCTAGGATTGGGGTTACGATCACATATACCTCAGACATGGTGAGACTACAACCAAAGTACACTTAAAAGACCATAGTTACAAAGATGTGAACCAGACACCAGTGGAAGAGTTTGATTCAGCTACATTGGCAGGGTCCAAACTTCCAGCATGGTTAGGACAAAAAAAAGAGCTATGGATGTGCGGAGCTTCACATTGTAGGAGCTTAAAAAGAGAGGAATGCGTCTTAGAAAGAGCTATTGAGGACAAGGATTATATTCCGAAACCTTTTCTCGAAGATGCCTTAGAACCTCTGGAATGGGAACACATACTAGCAACATTGGATGCCTGTACCATTATAGATAGCCCAACGACAAAATTTTGCGACAAGGACGGCTATGATGTGCTACCCTATTACATGGTAATCCTTATACCAGCATAGGATGAGAATGTTGAAGCACCAGAGCAAGAAGAGTTTTAGAACTCCTCTGAGCATCTCAAGGTAAATAACGATGCAGATAACAAGTGTTCAGACAGCTCAAGCGAGCGTGGGGAGACAACAACGAATATCAAGTTTTACGATTTTGCCAATCAGCACCCTAGACGCCAGAAATGATATAGAAAAAAAGAGCAGAAAACAAAATGATAGAGAACCTGATGCCCAGGATAAAAGATAAAACTCACTATCTAATGCTTGTCAAAGTAGAGGATTGTGTAAAAGACCAAATATCAGGCAGATTCTCAAAAGTTCAAAGGGAAGGAGCGCAAGAGGAAATAAAACAAGTACGAAAGACTAAAACAGAAACAAAATCAAAAAAATCTCAAAAATCAAAACAAGAAAAAACAAAAGACCTAGAGTGGACCAAATTAGAGCGTAAAAAGAAATACCAAGAACTAAAACGGTCGTTACGAGAGGTATGGACTACTGAGGGAGAAAGTGATGGTAAGGAGGAGTTGGAAAAAGAAAACATGAATGTACGATCTCACTATCGAAAATTCACCATCCAGGACAAAAAAATCATAATGACACCACCAGTCAGGGAAAGAATAAACCAGGAATCTTACGATGGGCTAGAAAATGAAAAACGGATAGACCTTGCTGCGCCAGGTGAAGAGCCTCAGACGGTCTATATCGCAACTGATTTAGAGCCTAAAGAAGAAGAACAGTTAACACAACTTCTCAAGAAGTATAAAGATGTGTTTGCATGGTCCTACAAAGACCTCAAAGGAGTTGATCCATCGATATGACAACATACAATATTGTTGAAATCAGATGCCAAACCTAGCAAACAATGTCCTTACACATATAATGACACATTTGCTAAATGAATCAAAGAGGAGATTGACAAGCTGATGGATGCTGAATTCATCTACAAAATCGAACATACGGATTGGGTGTCAACCATTGTGGTTGTCCCCAAAAAGAACAGAAAGCTGCAAGTGTGTTTGAACCTCAAAAAAGTAAATGCAGCCACCATAAGGGATAATTATCCCTTGCCTATCACATAACATGTACTTGAGAGGGTGGTTGGGAACAGAAATCCCACCTATATTGTACATGGTGAGCTAATAACAAAAGTGGTCTATGGAGCATTGCATGCCAAAGGAAACTGGCCTGAACCTCCCTCATAGAATGATTGGCTAAAGCTAAAGGAAGATAAAGAAGAAGAACCTCCCAAAGCACCCAAGGTAGCCACACGTTTGAAGCGTCGGTTAGAGACCGTGCTAGAAGAGACGCCAGAGTCGAAGAAAGGAAAGAAAAAAAGTCTAAAAGTTCCCATCGAAGAGACCAAGTCACAGAAAGCGGTGCGGATAGAAAGACTAATGGAAAGCTTCAGAGCCGAGAGAGCACTAAAAGGAGATTTAAGCGAGTTGTGGAAGCCATCCCTTGAAGCCATGTCGAGATCATCTCGAAGGGTTCACTGGGATCGATTCAAAGACTATATCAGAAACTTCGAGATCCTAGATGCTACGATAGAGAATATCCCGAATATCCCATTTACAGAAGAAGAAGTGGATGAAATGAGACGGAAACTGCTAGAAGAGCAGGAAGGCCAAGAAAGAGAGAGAAAGACCAAGGCAGACCGAGATTTCAAGAATAAGCCACGAACTCCACCGTCAAGCCGAGAATCCAGCCCACCCCCATCACCACCTCCTCTTAGCCCTCCACAAACCCAACAAAAAGAAAATCTGGACAGATCAGATGAACAAGAAGACTCCAAGCAAGAGAAGACCAAAGAGGAAGAGTAGAAAGAAGAAGCTGAACCAAAATATGAGCAGCTAGATCCAGAGGAAAGAAATTTCACAATATTTCTTGATCTACTAGCCGCGGGGTACTCTCGAGAAGAGGCAGCTACGGTAGACTTCGAGTTGACAATAACAAGGCCCACGGAACCGATGTAGAGCCTTCGGTTAGTAGAATTGAAAGAGATGGCCACCGATATAGTGGACCTACAGCCACCGACCAATGATTGGGATGTGGTAATGCAAAATCTAACCGGACTCAGGGCAAGACCAATGGCCACTGAGAGTGAGATTGATACTCTAAAAAAAAACGAAGTGCATATCAAGGCTGAAGTGGATTTACTGCAAAAACAGGGCCAAGAGAACATAGGGAAACAAACAAAGCTGCAAGCCAATTTGGACGCGGCATTACAAAGATGCCAGGAGATGGAAAAGAGAATCAAGGAGCAGAACACAAACTTCTAAGAGAAGAGGACGAATACAAGAAAATCAGCAAGTTATTGAAAGATGCAGAGAGAGAAAGGGACAACTTGACTCTACAACTTGTTGAAGAGTCCAAAGAGGTGGAAACCTTGAGGAATGCCAAGGAAAAGGCCGAGATAGAACAAGAGGCAAGCCAGGATGAGGTAATAGAGTTAAAATATCATATTAAAGGAAAAGATCAGACCATCCAAAGGCTAAGGGCATCTCCGCCTAGAGTCAGAGCTACTAGCGCGACTGACACAACTTCAGAGACTGATTTGTATGAAGAACAAATGAAGGAACTCCAAAAGGAGTTGACATTAGAGAAAAGGAAAATAGTGATGCTAGCTAAGGGGTCTCTAGTAATGCAAAACTGCCTGGTAGAAGAGAACAAAGCCATGCAAAATGAGCTAGAAGCCATGAAGAAGAAGATGGATGAAGAATTTCAGATATGGAAAACAGAAAGTGAAGACATCAAGAGAAAGCTCGAGGAGGCGGAAAAAATCAATGCAGATCTAAACGACCTCCTAGTGAATATGGGATATCAAGCAAAAGAAGCAAAGAAGGCATTTCAACAGTAGATAGATGAGCTAAAAGGCCAGCAACAAACTGAAGAGAAACAGTTTAGCACCAGACCAAGCACCAAACCAGCTAGAATGGAGGGGATTGACATAGAAAATGTGTCAGATCCAATGGACACCACCATGCAAGAGGACATCCTGGTGGGACCCTCTCAAGAACCTCAGGATCTGACACAAGAAGAAGAAGAAAAGCTGGAGAAGGCCATTGAAGCGGCAGTAAGAGACACAGCCAAATAAGCATTGGAGTGGGAGTAGAGAGTGTTTAAATCAATGACCATTCAGAAGATTGTTGCCAATGTCATTCAGTGTGAATGGCTACAGTCTTCTCTCCCATATCCGCTTCTAAAGTATGAGGCTACTACTATCAACAAACGGATAAAAGAAGAGCCAACAGTGCCATTGTACAAAGCAGATATCTCCAAACCTGAACGAGTCAAGCTAATAGTGGATTCTCAACCCAGGTGGAGAAGGGCATGGCTCACAAAATATTTGCAATATCTAATTTATCTAGTAGAGGTGCCCAAAAGAATCAGAGACAACCTCAGTTTTTGCCCTCTACCAAGGATGAGGACATGGAAATCCCAAGAGCTATTGCAGAGAAGCCAACCCACTTGGCTCAATTATACGAAGTTGCCAGGCTTGAAGGCAGGCGAGAGAATGAGTGAGCAATAAATGGCGAAAACCCTAACGGGCGCCATGAAATTTTTCACTGGCTCGCCTGACCTATCTTGCATCATGCTGAAAAAAATATGTAAAACCCTTCTGGCGGTCTTTGAAACCTTCAAACCTGGACAAGCGATAGACAGTATCTTTTTCTTCGAAGATACATACAGATGGGCCTACGATCTGTCTGCTCAGCCTTCTCACGAGGTGATATATGCACTATATCAGAGGATTATGTTTTTGCCTTCTTATCACTTCTAGGCCTTCGAAGAAGCCTTCTGCACCAGCTTCTTCACCATCAACACAGATATATTTGGCCCAACGTTACTCGCCCAACATGCACGATATGAGTCCCTTCTAAAGATGCACGAAAGCCTACATTAAAGAAGCATCTCAAGTGCCATGTCGCGGACGACATGAACTACGAGAGGGGGAGTGTTAGAAGCTGGACACACCCTACGGAGAATGATTGCTCGGCAGAATATTATTTTTTGTAATTATTCTTTAAATGAGAAAAACCGACATTTCACCTTTGTAAATAGTGGGGCTTGCAGAAGCTTCCAGATTGTATCCCATTTTGACATTTAGATTGAGTAGATGGTTAAATTGGAACATTAGGGTTTGAGATTGTAAGGTATTTATACCACTTTTGACCTTAATGAAAAAAACCTTTGTCATTTTTAAAAAGTTATGTCTGTGTGAGTGAGCGTACTGTGTACGAGAGAGAGTGAGAGTTTCATCTTGATACTACGCACGCACCGGTGGTTGGAATTGAGTGCGGAGAAGTGCAGCGTGTTGCCCCCAACAAGAGCTATGCGCCGATACCTACATTGTGGGTGTACGGTTTGGTTTTGCAAAATCGACCCATGAGCTACATCTGGTGATTCGGTGAGAATACATTGTTTGTTCTCGCATTTCAGCATATCCACGCGTTCGCATCGAGTAGAGCTACACATTAGGCACTTTAGTTTTCAGAAACGACCACCTGCAAATGTCGACCAGACATCCTACGTGATTTTGTACCAGGTGTTTAGGGTTGGGATTTTGGTTCATGGACCTTAGGGAGAGGGACCTATTGGTGTTAATAGGGTCTCCTTCAAGTTCTGTGTCGTTTCGAGAACGTTTGATGGGTATTTGGCTCTTGAAAGCGTTGTAGGAAATCTCCTCTTAAGCACTCCTGAAGGCTGTGGCTTAGACATTGGTTAGAGACCTCTGTAGGAAGTAGTTGAGAGTCGGTCGAGTGTAGGTTGAAACCCTATGCTTGCTTCCACGCGCCTGCGGGTTGAGCTTTGTCCTTAGCTGACAAATCTTGTTAGGTGAGTTCTCACTGTGCTGACGTCCGTCACGGAGTATCCGCCAACAGGGTAGAACACCTTAATGTATTCGGGGATGCTCTACTTTTGGTAAGGCAAGTATGTCAGAGGAACAGAATAATAGAGGCAGCAAAAGATAGAGAAAGAGATCTTTGTATTGATGGATTTTTGTAGAGTTTTGATACAACAGAGGAGCAATAAAATATATGGACGCACTCCGTTGTACGGAGCTCGAACCTCCCGACCACCCCCGAGCTTCACTCTGATTGCATGCAGCGTCTTACTCGCACTTGCACTCGCACTCACACTCGCAGTCGCACTCGCACTCTCAATCACACTCGCACTCGCACTCGCACTCGCAGAAGAGGAGATCTATGAATGATCCCCAAACGCACCACCCGTCGTGCTTTTATCCTTCTTTTCCTCGAAAAGCCTGTGACTTCTCAAAATAACCACTTTTTAGGCGTTCAGTCAACTCAATTTTCACACCAAGTATACCTTCATAAACTCAATTGCAATAGTCTACCATGAAGAAACAAATCCACTTCTTGGTTGATAGCAGGGAGAGTTGTATGTTGTTGTATGTCTATCTGTCCGTGTGTACACTACAATGCTGCTGCGTTCTGTTTTTTTTCATCATAACTTTTACAAACTAACTCAGAACAGAGCAATCGAGGCACTCAAAATGACGGGAATATGTTTGCTCTACAAGGCAGCGTGGACAGAATTGCGAAAAACGTCTTTCTTTGTCTGAAAAAACAACTTTTAGGTCACGAGTCATAAAACCTTTATTTTTGGGTCTCCACTACTTTTCAACTTATTTTAAGCCTACACATGCATTTTAAGCTAAAACACATAAATATAATATTGATATTAATAAAAATCTCAATTTTACTATTCATAGACAGACTATCTGTTATTCATTAATCTTTATCAAATACGTTTTTTAGTGTATTATTTAGAAAAAGAATATATGTTCTCTCTTAATATCTCAAACTCATTCATATAAGCTCTATTTAATAGACTATTCAACAATCTTTCAAATCGTGCTAAACGAAAGATATGTCCTGCTACATTCTTTTCGACTTTAAGAACTTCAAAATTTAGTCCTATTACATTCTCCCCTTATGAAAATTAACTCTGTCCTCAAAGTTGGAAAGAGAGGAAAATTCTCTTTGCAAAACACTAAGATCAACCCATGATGCATCCTCTACTGGATAGTTCTGCCACTTAACCAAAACTTCCACCATGTCTCTATTTCTCAGATGTTTAACATGCCTATCTAGCACTAAGTCTGGTTCTATAGTCAATGTTCTGTCATCTTTCAACTTAGAGTTGTCATGTAAAACATGATGCACATTAGGAACATACTTTTTCAATAAACTCACATGGAATGCATGATGCACTTTAACATGAGAAGGCAATTCCAATTTGTAAGCTAATGAACCAATGCGCTTCAAAATTTTAAATGGCCCAGCAAATCGTGGAGACAATCTTCTATCCTTTCCAAGAATCAAATGAGACTTCTCAGGAATGACCTTTAAGAAACCATATCACTAGTTTCATACTCCACAACACGATGTTTCTTGTCATAGTACAATTTATGTCTCTTTTGAGATTCTCTAATATTCCCCCTGATTTTGGTCAAATCGCTATCCATTTTCTCAAGCATCTAACGTGACAGTTCTACGTTATTCCTCGAGTTAAGAAAATTAATAGGTGTGGGACAGTTGTAGCCATACATTGCCTCAAACGGAGTCATCCCAATAGATGTATGATATGAACTGTTATATGAAAATTCAACCAAAGGCAGATATTCATTCCAATTAGATTGGTTTTCATTGACATACATTCGTAAAATATCTTCTAAAATATGATTCACTCTCTCCGTTTCCCCATCAGTTTGAGGATGAAAAGCAGTAGACATGGGTAACTAGGTACCTATAGAGTCAAAAGTCGCTCTCTAGAAGTGAGAAGTAAACTTAGAATCTCTGTCAGACACTATACTCTTGGCATGCCATACAAACAAAATATCTCTTTCACAAACAAGCGTGCAATGGTCAATGCAATATCATTTATTTTTATAGGAAAGAAGTGAGCTTGTTTTGTGAGTCTATCTACCACCACAAAGATCGAATCGTACCCTCCAAGAGTAGTAGGAAGTCTAATAATAAAGTCCATGGATATAGACTCCCACTTCTGTAAAGGAATGTCTAAGGGTTTAAGGTCACCAGGCATCCTCTTATGTTCAATCTTAACTTTTTGACATTGAAAGCACTCACGCACATAATTCTTAACATCCAATTTCATACGTGGCCAAAAGAATGAACTTTTAATCTTTTCATATGTCTTATTCAATCCAGGATGACCAGAAAAAGCTGAATTATGACACTGGTGCAGAATTTGACTCTTAAAAGCAGAATTTGTAGGAATACACAAGCGGTTATAATAATACAGATTTCCCTTATACGCAAGAATTTCAAAATAGGCATATAAAAGGAATCATTTTCAACTTCAGCATGCATATCATCAATCAAATTAGACCGCACAACAGTCAACAAATTACACATGTGCCTACGACTCAATGCATCTGCAACTTTATTTTCTTTTCCACACAAATACTTCAAATCAAAGTCATACTCAGCCAGCAAATCAATCCATCTTCTTTGTCTATTATTTAACAATGGTTGAGTAAAAATATAATTCAAGCTTTGATGATTAGTACACAATTCAAATTTTATACCAAGCAAGAGATGACGCCAATGCTTCAATGCATGAACAACAACAAGGAATTCTAGATCATGTGTTGCATAGTTCAATTCATGTCGTCTTAAATTCCTAGACTCATATGGAACCACTCTTCCTTCTTGTGTCAAAACACAACCTAATTGTTCACCACTAGCGTCATAGGACACAACAAATGGTTTGCCCATCTCAGGAACTTTTAAAACACAATTTTTTGCTATTTTAGCCTTCAAGGTCTCAAAAGAAGTCTCACAGCTAGAAGTCCACACAAAACCCTTGTCTTTCTTGGTCAATTCGGTCAAAGGACTTGCTATCTTGGAGAAATATTTAATGTGTGCTCTCTCATATTGTGCTAGACCCATAAAGCTTCTTACATCCCTTATTGACATAGTCTTAACTTTATCAAGATCAATAGGAATCCCCTCTTTAGAAATCACTCTTCCCAAATACACAATCTGATCCTTTGCAAAAGAAAACTTGCTTTGGCATACAATTTATGTTCACGCAAAACTTCAAATGTTTTCTTTAAATGCAATGCATGATCTTCTTCATTCTTAGAATACGCAAAAATATCATCCAAGAATACCAGAATGAAGTCATCAAGATACGGGTCAAAAGTACTATTCATTAAACACATGAAAGTTGTTGGTGAATTAGTCAAACCAAAAGCACGAACTGTAAATTCATAATGCCCATAACTTGTACGAAAAGCAGTCTTTGGAATGTACTCAGCCTTAATGCGGATTTGATGGTAGCCAGAACGAAGGTCAATCTTCAAAAGTATTGTGGCACCACTCAATTGGCTATACAATTCATCTATGTGAGGAAGAGGATATTTGTTCTTAATGGTCTATTTGTTTAATCCCCTATAGTCAATGCATAACCTATATGTACCATCCTTTTTCTTTTGGAATAACATAGTACTACCCCAAGGAGATACACTAGGTTTAATGAAACCCTTTTTCAAAAGATCATCAAGCTGTATCTTGAGCTCTTTAAGCTCATCAATATTGAACCTGTATGGAGCCCTTGAATGAGGTAATTCTCCTGGATATAGATCTATGGCATGATCTACCGCTCTAGGCGGAGGTATACCAGGAAGATCGTCCGAAAACACATCCTTAAATTCATGTAAGAGATCCTCTACAAATTTTGGATTTGTCTCTTTCTGTTTATTCTGAGATTCTTCTTTAATCTCATTCGCAAACACAAGCAATGTTTCACACTCTGATCTAAGTCACCTTATCAATTCCATGGCCAAAACTAGATTTAGAATCTCTTTCTTTCCACGAAGAGTGTGACTTATCATCATCAAATGATTAAAGATATTTTATTTTTCTTAACAATCAATCAAAACATGATTTTCAATCATCTAATTGATACCAATGATGACATCATGCATATCAATGTTTATGATATAGAAATCATCTTTATGCTTCCGACTCTTCAAAGAAGAAAAAAACAAATTTTCTACTAACTCTTTCGTGAAACTATTATTACCACTGGTTAAGTCCAAGTGTCTTTTAACTTCTCAATTTAATTTCAAGTTTAATTTCTCATTCAATTTAGACAATAAAAAGCAATGAATAATATCCAAATCAATTAAGAAATTCAAATTTAAATCTCAACTTTTACGCATAAATTCGATCACAGAAGCTTTCAAAGGACGTATCAAAGACATAAAACATCACAAAGAAGGGGTAGATGACTTACCTTTATCGTAAGCATCGCCAAAAGTCTCCAATTGAGCCATCTTGGTACGTATTGTCTTATCGGTCACCTTGCTCGAGCATTCGAAAGTCTGGTGGTCGTGTTCTCGATATTGAAAGTATAATACAAATCTTTGAGTTCTTCAATCCATGCTTCTAAATCTTCGCATATATTTCTTATGCCATCAAACTCTTTAAGCTTAGCCTTTGTTAAGAATGATTTGGTTGTCGCTTCTCCCATACCGTCATCGTTTCTTTTTCGCGTTGACAACCTCTATGTCCACCACCACCGTTCCCCTCATCACCACCTCTACCATCATCACTATCATCACTGCCAGGTGCCCCAGCGCTGACATGATGATTATTGTTTTCTGGTGGAATAGCATGGTTTTCGTCTTCATGTTGTCTATCAAGGTCCACATAGATATCAAGCTCTCGTGCTGCTTTGCCCCGCAGAGCCTCAACACGCTTCCGATTTGAAATTTTTAGATCTTCTCGTAGTCGTCGAATCAGGTCTTCTTGCTCCTTTATCTTCTTCTCATATCCGTCCATGTCCAGAATCAACCACTTGCTCTAATACCAATTGTCACAGGAACATAATAATAGAGATATGCAACAAAAGATAGAGAAAGAGATCTTTGTATTGATGGATTTTTTTAGAGTTTTGATACAACAGAGGAGCAATAAAATATATGGGTGCACTCCGTTGTACAGAGCTCAAACCTCCCGACCACCCTCGAGCTTCAGTCCGATTGCATGCAGCGTCTCACTCGCACTTGCACTCGTACTCACACTCGCACTCCCACTCTCAATAGCACTCGCACTCGCAGACGAGGAGATCGATCTATGAATGATCCCCAAACGCACCACCCGTCGTGCTTTTATCCTTCTTTTCCTCGAAAAGCCTGTGACTTCTCAAAATAACCACTTTTTAGGCATTTAGTCAACTCGATTTTCGCACCAAGTATACTTTCATAATCTCAATTGCAATAGTCTACCATGAAGAAACAAATCCACTTCTTGGTTGATAGCAGGGAGAGTTGTATGTTGTTGTATGTCTGTCTGTTCGTGTGTACACTACACTGTTGCTGCATTCTGTTTGTTTTCATCATAATTTTTACAAAAAAACTCAGAACAGAGCAATGTAGGTACTCAAAACGATGGGAATAGGTTTGGTCTACAAGGCAGTGTAGACAGAATTGTGAAAAACGTCTTTCTTTGTCTGAAAAAACAACTTTTAGGTCGCGACTCATAAAACCTTTATTTTAGGGTCTCCACTACTTTTCAACTTATTTTAAGCCTACATATGCATATTAAGCTTAAACATATAAATATAATATTGATATTAATAAAAATATCAATTTTACTATTCATAGACATACTATCTGTTATTCATTAATCTTTATCAAATATGTTTTTTAGTGTATTATTTAGAAAAAGAATATATATTCTCTCTTAATATCTCAAACTCATTCATACAAGCTCTATTTAATAGACTATTCAACAATCTTTTAAATCGTGCTAAACGAAAGATATGTCCTGCTACATTCTTTTCGACTTTAAGAACTTCAAAATTTTGTCCTATTACAAAGTAAATAGAGTATGGACATGCAAGAATCCTAGCTTGCGGACTCATTTAAGTGGTGTAAAAACCTTGTTGGGTAAGTTTGAGGAAGTTCAAATATACCATATCCCAAGGGCTCAAAACCATGAAGTAGATGCTCTAGCAAGTGAAAGACTGCAGGAAGTGTTGATTGGGGCTATTAAGCTAAAGCTCCCTCTATTTCAGGGTAGTGATACCTTACTTGATATCATGCATTTTTTGGAAACAGGGGAATGTCCATCGGATTTAACAAAGGGTAAGAAGCAATGGTTGACGGGGAAGGCCACAAGGTATCGGCTCATCAATGATTGTTTGTATTGTAAGGGTAAGGACCAAATACTCAGGAAGGTCCCTCTCTCTCATGAAATCAAGGGAGTAATTTCTAGCTGTCATGACGGGGTCTGTGGTGGTCACGTTGCCGTAGACATAACAAGTAGGAAAATCTTACAGGCTGGCTTCATATAGCCTAGCCTCAACCGAGATGTACACCACTGGTGCAAGCCGTGCAAGCTGTGCCAAAAGGCAGACACTAGGTCACTTATGCCTGAACCAAAAACACATATTCTTTCATATGGACCATTTGGAAAGTGGGGTATCGATGCCATATGACCATTGCCTAGGGCCAACTCATGAAAATTTTACATCATCATGGGAGCCGACTATATGACTAGATGGGCAGAGGCCATAGCCACTAGTAGAATCACAGCGGTAGAGGTAGCTAAGTTCATCTACGAGCACATATGTTGTAGGTTTGGCACACCATTAGAGGTCATCTCTAATAGAGGGCCAGGTTTCAGAGCAAACTTGGTAGGAGAATTAATGCAGAAACTTGGTATTACAAGAAGACACTCTTCACCATATCACCCTCAATGTAATGGCCTAGTTGAAAAGGTGAATGGAAATTATTACCAAATAGGTAAACAATCATCCAGGAGACTGGGACAAGTACCTACTACCAGCTTTGTGGGCCTACAGAACCTCATTCTGTACATCTTTGGGATTCACACCATATCATCTGGTATTTGGTAAGGCAGCAATCTTGCCCATTGAAGTGCAACTACAAAGTCTCACAGTAATGGCAAGTCAACTTCAATGACCTAACCTGCATTTGAGAGATCACATCATCGACTTGGAAAGACTACAGCTAGAAAGAGAAGAAGCAATAAATTATTATGCGGCACAATCAAAGCACAGATGGCTTAGCTTCAACCAGCATCTGCGGAAAAAAGAATTGAAGAAAGGAATGCTGGTGCTCCGCTATGACAATCGCTTCGACACGCGCAAAGATAAGAAACTCCTACTCCGATGGGAAGGCCCTTTCATCATCAAGAAAATGAGAGGGTATGGCAGGGATTGTTGATGCCATTGCGCATTGATCTGATTGGGAGTGAGTTGAGTGACATTGACAAAGTGTAGAACTCTCAACTCCCAATCCATTGCGGCTTTTCACTACTCATCCACCTCTAGGGTGATCTTCTCCTTCAATGCGTCTTCTTCAACTTTTGATAGCTAGACCATTGGCACTGTGTCTGCATCTATGATGTTGATATGAAAATCCTCATCACCACTTGGCTCTACTGTGGACTATGTCTCAAACTCAGCAAATGATACCGAGGGTATGTCTATCTCTGGCGGCTCTGAAGTGCCTACCTCTTTCTGCATGTCTGATTTTCAATCTCTGAGGAGTTGGTTAACTCGCTTGAGCTATGCTTTTTCCTTTAGGAGCTCCTCTTCTCTGTGAACCCGCATTAATACCAGGGCCCTGCGCTGTGATTTCTCTAGCTTTAATTCTAACTCAAGGTCTTTGTTCTTCTTTTCTAGTGCCTTTTAACTTCCCTTTGATTGAGTCCACGGCTGGATTTTCTCTAATTTGCTGTAAGAAGATTGCCTGATCATTTATTCTCTGTTCAGAGTATTGTAGAGAAGCATTAGCAACATCTTATTGCACCTACATTTTTTGAGCTGACAGAGATGTAGTAAGAAGTTCATTCGTAACTTCTGTCAGCTACTCGTCTTTGCTTTGCAGGAATCGAATAGTTTGGTGAGTAGACCACCTAATTCCTCCATTTATTTTTGCTGCATATCTCTGGCTAACTGATGCTACTCAGCTTCTACCTTCATCTCTTGCACCTGCCTTCGAAGATCGGTGATGACAGTCATCCTCTCTTCTAACTCTCCTTGGAGAGCATCGATCACCGTCTCAAGCTCTTTGGCCTTTGTGCTACAGCTTAGTGCTGTTGAACGGAGTCTCTCCGTCATTTCTTCCATCTCCCATGCATATTCATTGACTTGTACTACTACCTCGTCGTTTGACTGGCAGTCCTCCTGTCGTGCCAGCTGAGATGTGTCTGCAGCCTCATGTGTGTCTTTCTCCTGCGTCATAGCTGTTGGTTGTTCTTGTGTGGAAATAGAGGGTTGGTCTTCTTTTTTGGCATCCTGAGGCTTTGATGCCTCAGCCGTTTCATGTTGAGTGTATGTAGAAGGTGTTTTATCCTTCTCTTGTTGTGATGCAGTAGAGGGTGCTATCTTAGATCTTGTTGTCTCTTCTGGTGACGGACTTGCTTCCTTCTCTGGCTTGGGTTCTTTCTGTTGCGCATTGATAGCCTCTTTTTCAGGCTCTGTTTCTTGATCTTTCTCTTTCTCTTGTTGATCTGCCTCTTGTGCAGATTTTGTTTCTTTGTTGGATTCAGATTCATTGGTTTTCTCTGGCGCCGCTTCTTCATTGGACTCTTTGCCCGTCGGTGATGGTGGTGGGCTTGGCTTGGGGTGTTCTTGTTGTTCGGTAGGCGGTGAGGTCGTTTTGGGAGATCCGTAGCTTTGTTCTTCGTGTTCTGCTCTACCCGTCTCCTTGTCTTGTCTTTGTTCTTCCACCTCCTTGGCTTTCTTAGCAGCTTCTTCTGCCTCCTACAGATTTAGAGCTTCAGCTTCTTGGTACATTCTTTCTAAACACTCTGCCCGATCATCAGCCTCTTTTATTGTGTGATGCTTCGTTCTTGGGCCTTTGAGTCCAGCAGGCACCCATTTCTCTGGGTCCTTCCCTTGTGCGTGTCTACTGTGCTGGTAGGCCTGTTTCTCTCTTTCAAAACGTGCTTGTTTTTGGGATGGCTCTTCTTGGTGTGCGGCCACATCTTTTCTTTTCATTTCTTCTCTACGAGCTCTGTTTTCCTCGTTATCAGAGCTCTTGGTGCTGTGCCTTTCCGGCGAGCTGTCAGCTCATTCTTCATCAGATTTATAAGCTCTCTTTCCTGACCTTGTAGCTATTGGAGAGGGTTGTGCTGCCAATATCCATGTATTCTGATCAAGAGCAAGCGATAGGTTGTTGGCCATGCCAATGGCATGGTATGCTATTTTCGTCAAGACCTCTGGCACACCCAAGTAAGTGATTTTGTCTTACTTCTTGGTCCCCTTCAAAGTAGTCAGGACATACTGCGCATGGTCCACTCGTTGCTTTGTTGTCGACTTGAGAACTTGAGTGAATGTGGTGGCCACGGTGTGATTTGGCGTAGTGTATCTTGCTGGCCTTTTTGCCAGAAAATAAAAGTGTTGGTGGTACAAACGGGTTGGCTCTTCTACTTGTTTGTGAATTAAATCGACAAAGGTAGCCGTGAATGTCTCTTTGGTAAATGTTCCTGCTATTTTCCTGTCCCTTGTTCGCATGGTCATTTCTTTTGTGGGCAGTCTCAGTGCCTTTGCCACTATCTCTTTAGTGATGACCACTTTGACCTTGTTCCCTTGGGTGTCGGATATGTGTGTGGTTCCATCTTCTTTAATTGTGGATAGAAGCTCGTAAGATTTTTTTAAATCCACTCCACAAGGCTCTTTTTCGTAGAAATCCCCCTGAGTCCGAGCCTGTCGTGTCGTGCTGTGGCACGTATATAGTGGGATAAACAATTTATCTTGTGATTTTTTGAGGAATAAGTATACTTCATATAATACTCATATGCATAAATAAAAGCTTTCTACCATACCTTAGTATTTACCTTTGAAGTAATATAAATGTACATTACTATTAGAAAGTACTCCAAGAGAAGTATCAATGATTGTGTCTCTTTTTGTCTGGGGGAAAAGCATTTGTATATTTCTTCTAATATCTCAGCTATACCCTACCATGTATAATTTATTTTATTATTTTCACATTTATTTAATAATATAACCCTTCAATAATGCATACCTTCTTGGATACATACAAGAGGGACGGGCCTACTAGAAGACTTTATGAAAAGGAAGATCCAAAGCTTCTTGGACCATCCCAATTTGAAAATCCCAACATAAGGAGGTGGAGAAAAGTCCAAAACCAAGTCAAGCTCTTTTAGTAGGCCAATTTTTCTTTTTGAAGCATGTCAATCCGAGTTACATGTCAAAAGCTACAAGGAAAACAATGAAAAATCCTCTCACAACTACACTGCAAGAAGAGATGGTAAACAGGTGAATCAAGTGAAAAGAGGTAATCTCGGTCTTTTTCCATAAAATAAGATATTTGAAGGATAAAATACATAATCATGTGAATGTGACACCTCAAAGATGCCTTGAAGGACAAAACACACAAGTTGGGACCGCTGCTGGAGCCACACAGAAGATGCCTAGGTGGGGCCCACATACATCATGCACCCACATGGAGCCTCAATGACCAAAAATGCTGAAGTTCATGATATTTTGAGTCATAATATTTTCCATTTTAAGAAATATTCAAAGAACATTTGATTTGGGCTAATTCTTTAGCCTAATCAAGTGATTATGTAAAACATGGCTCTATCACCTATAAAAAGGGCAACCTTCTCTTCATTGGGGGCAATTTATGAGTCAATGAGAATAGCTCAATTCCATAGTGACACACTCATCTTAGTGCCATACTTTCCCTTGAAGAAAGGTTGAAGTCTTGCCTCATCTTCTCTCTCCATTAAGGTGGTGACGATTGCTCTCATGTAAGATATATGTTGCTAGTTTTTCTTTCATTTGCATATCTAGTCCAATACTTGTCTCTAACTCTAACTCTATCTCTCATTATCTATCTCTAATAGCACCACCACACTTAGATCTATCTCTAATTCTATATTTACTCCTCATTTCATCTCTCTTGTTGTGTCCTAATTGTTTCATTGGACGATATTCAAGCAGCAATCTTGTCAATGTAACGGGCACAACCTTCTTGCGGGAAACAATTATGTGCACAAGGTTAGTAACCGTATCTTCATCTTTCACAAGAATCTCTCTATCTTAAGGTTCTCATTCTCTTCCACAAACTCTAGAATCTCCTTGCTACAGGTATTTCTCTCCCTGCAGTATCCTTATTTCCTAAGGGCAACAATAGGGCTTGGGAGAGAAACTCTCTTCTTCTTCTCCTTTCACTTCTTTCACACCTTTATCTTTGAACATGCTAAGTATATCATTGATGAATAACCATAATCCACATAGGGGTAATTTCTTTCATTTCCATTCTATGCAATCTATTAGGGTCAACATTTGGATTAGTCAAAAGATTCACTTTTAGCAACGCATAATGTTTCTATTTGGTCCTGAAAGGCTCAACGAAATACTTCTCTCACGAGATCCCATCATACCACCTATTATTGACTATAACTTCTCTTTTGATGTGAATGTGGTTATTTTATTATGAATCAAGAGGATTTGTACTCACAACTAATCCCAATCGCTAGACAAAACAAATACATTATAGTAATCACAAAGCTACAGTTCCAAAGAGCAATTCGTAGCTTATTCGTACAACAAAGATTAAATATCATTAACTCCTACATTAACCCTTTTGTCTTACCCATGATACGATATGATCATAATCTCAATGTTTTTATTTTTGTTTTGTTTTGACTATCTTTCATGAGTTCTCTCCATCACGTATGTGTTTGTAAGGGAAAGTGAGCGTCTTCTTTGGCTACATTTCTTCTTTAGCTCTAGAATCTATGTTATCTACATCTTAGCTCCTTCTAATAACCCTTGAGCTTCCTCATAAACTCTCACAGGAAGAGCCCCGGTGCCTTCCTGGCAAGACCGCCAACTTCTTGATATATTTTTGGTGAACGCGACATGAATCTGCCAGGGTGAGAGTTTGTGGGTAGCCATGGATGATCATGTTGAGTAACATGTATGCATTTTGACCTAGAAAAAATGCAAATGTTTCAAGCATTTGCAATGTTCACGCAACAACAACATGCTACTGAAGGAAGGGAGATTTCAGCAACGAAGGCCATACAAGCGGTCGTCAATAGAATGGATCAGTTCAATTGCAAAGATGTAACCAAGTACTTATGTGAGTATGTGAAGGAGATGGAGTTGCATCGCATGTCAGAAGGTGAGATGATTCAAAGCTTTGAGCTAGTTGTTGCTCGAGAAATTAGGGAGCATGTTAGGGCAATTAAAGATGGGCATGGGAGAAATTGGGAAGAACTGAAAGTAGCTTTAAAAGAGGAATATTTCATGGAGGACTTGGAGAGAGTGACCAAAAGGACATTCTTAGAATGGGTAGTCAAGCCAAATCAAGGACTATTAATAACATAGCTACTTAGGGAATTTGAGCGGCGCTATGCACAACTCACTAGGAGAGAAAGGGCCACACTAGATGCAGAGAAGACATATCTTTTCTTACAATCCGCAGGCCGTAAAGAGTTTCAAGAAAATTTGGAGCTTCTTCTTGAAGATAAAGATGCTAAGCAAATGACTAAAGACCGACTGGAATGAAGTTGAAGGTCCTGTCTCGTTGCTTTCCAAACGACAAAGAAGAAGGGACAAGATGGTAGTAAACACTACAAATTCTTCAACCTCAACTTTTGACAAAATGGTAAAGCCTACTCATATAGCTCCTAAGTTTGATGAGTCTATGCTAGATGAACTTGTGAAGGGAATGCGTGACTTGAAGGTGAAGCTTGCAAAGCTTGAAGAAAAAGGCACACCATCATGACCACTTCTTAGGCAAAGACAACAGCCCAAAGAAGGGTTTGTTAATAGATGTATTTGGTGTGATAGTACAGGCCATGTAAGAAGGGATTGTGATGATTTTAGTGATGCTTTGTCAAAAGATGTTGTCTTTTTTAAGGATGGTAAAATCCACTTAAGAGAGACAGGTCTACCCTTGAGAACTAAATTTGGGAAGGGAGGAATGAAAACCTTAGTTGAAGATATGGCAACTAACCATGCTAGCTCTTCAGATGAGGCAGCTACTTATGGAGTAAAAATTGAGCATCTTAGTGATGAAGAGGTGAATGACCATCATGGTCAAATTTGGCCAAATGTCATGCAATTAGCTAAAATGGGAAAGCTTACAAAAGAGATTCTACATGAAGTAGGTGATTGCATACGTCTAGAAACATGATGGAATGATCCAGTGGACTCATTGTCAGTGCATGCCTACATTACAAAATGCCAACAAAATGAGGCTATTGTAGAAGAAAAGCGTAGGTGTGAGAATGTTGATGAAGGACAATCCAAAAGAGCTTCTAGAAGTGGGGGAAGAAGTGACTCAATGCCTTCCCAAACAACCCCAACACAAGGAGAGTCTCCACCTGAAGTACTCATGGAGGAGTCTACAACAGGAAATAAGAAAGAGCCAACAAAAGGTAAGACAAAAGGCCCACCTTATAAACTACAATCTGATATTGAGGTTGCTACAGATTTAGAGAAAGTCTTGGAGGAAAGGATTTTGAATAGCAAAATTGAGTTCACTCTGGGAGAAGTCCTTGGCATTGCAAAGCGTGAATTCCACGAGGAGATCATTGACATCATCAAGAGAAAGAGGCAAACTCTTGCTGACGTTGACGGAGAAACCTTGAAGACACAAGGGATGCAGTTGCAAAATAAGGAGGATGATGGAGTTGTGGTAGGATGTTACCAATCTGTTGAGCTTATATGTGAAGCTACTCAATATGTGGCTTCTCTATATATGACACCCAGGTCTCCTCTATATATACATCATCTCATGTGTGTATTCTACACACTTTGGGGTTCTATTCTGTGCTCTCTTCTTCTCTCTCAACATGGTATCAGAGCAGTACATTTATGTTTTCTACCGGAATCGATGTGGTCTACAACTTTGCAGAAGGAAGTTTTTTCAAATTCTGCACCGATATTGAGTTATCGACCGCGGACTACGTACATACCTGAAAAGCAACTTTTGCTTTTTGTTTTTTATTTTTTTGATAATTAAAAACGAATTTGCAGAAACTACCTGCCTTAGCCACCGGAATCGATGTGGTCTACAACTTTGCAGAAGGAAGTTTTCTCAAATTTTGCATCGATTTTGAGTTATCATTCACGGACTGCGTACATACCTGAAAAGCAACTTCCGTTTTTTGTTTTTAATTTTTTTGCTAATTAAAAATGATTTTTCAGAAACTACACGTGCGAGCCACCGGAATTGATATGGTCTACAACTTTGCAGAAGGAAGTTTTTTTCAATTCTGCATCCATTTTGAGTTATCGTTCGCGTACTGCGTACATACCTGAAAAGCAACTTCTGTTTTTTTTTTAAATTTTTTTTGCTAATTAAAAATGATTTGCAGAAACTACTCACGAGAGCCACCGGGATTGATGTGCTCTACATTTTTGCAGAAGGAAGCTTTCTCAAATTCTGCACCGTTTTTGAGTTATCGTCGCGGACTGTATACATACCTGAAAAGAAACTTTTGTTTTATATTTTTGATTTTTCTCTTAATTGAAAACGATTTTTTAGAAACTACCCATTTGTAAGGCACTGGAATCGATGTGGTCTACAACTTTGCAAAAGAAAGTTTTTTCAAAATCTACACTGATTTTGAGTTATCATTGGCGGACTGTGTACATGCGTGAAAAGCAACTTTCGTTTTTGTTTTTTGATTTTTCTCCTAATTGAGAACGATTTTGCAGAAATAGACTGCGAAGGCATTGGAATCGATATGGTCTACAACTTTGCAGAAGAAAGTGTTTTTTTCAAGTTCTGCATTGATTTTTAGTTATCGTTTACGGACTGCGTACATGCCTGAAAAGCAGCTTTTATTTTTGGTTTTTTTTATTTTTTTGCTAATTGCAAATAATTTTGCAAAAACTATGCAGAAAAATGATGTGGTGTATAACTTTGCAAAAGAAAGTTTCTCTAAATTCTGCACCGATTTTGGATTATCGTTCTCGTATTGCGAATATGTTTGAAAAGCAAATTTTACTTTTTGCTTTTGATTTTCCTCATAATTGAAAACTTCTCAATTATATTTTCTCTTCATCAATCATATATTTGTTACTGACGTAACTTTATTGCAGAAGCCAGTTACATATCGTTCCGATTCAGTCGAGCCGTTGATGATCATCCAAATTCTATCGAGCTACTGTTGGTACATGATCTTTTGTTATATGATATACTCGTTCATTGATTCTCGTATAATTTTTCTTCTAGAGATGTAGTTTACACCGTTTTATTGATAATCTCTCGTTGATACCATAGTGATTTTGATGGTACCATGATGGTGTTTTGTTAGTACTTTGGTCATGGTGATTTTCGTTGATACCATGATGATATTTCGTTGATACCATGGTTATTCTCGGTGATACCATGATGTTGTTTCGTTGATACCATGGTTATTCTCGGTGATACCATGATGTTGTTTCGTTGATACCATGGTTATTCTCGGTGATACCATGATGTTGTTTTGCTGATACAATGATTATTCTCGGTGATATCATGATGTTGTTTCGTTGATTACATGGTTATTCTCGGTGATACCATGATGATGTTTCGTTGGTACAATGATTATTCTCGGTGATATCATGGTGTTGTTTCGTTGATACCATGGTTATTCTAGGTGATACCATGACATTGTTTCGTTGATACAATGATTATTCTATGATGCTTTTCGTTGATACCATGGTGATTTTTTCATTTTTATTGACACAATGATGATATTTTGTTAATACTTTGATGATACTCATTGATATCACTACGTTGACAAATGTCATTTTATGTAGTATATACACATGTCATTTGCATCATGTAATCACGCATCTTGTACTTTTATGTTCATACTTATATGTTATCGTGCGTATATATGTCGTCAAAAGAGTGGCGTCGCGAACCATCTCTTATGGCATTGTGAATGTAATTATTTCACTAACGATGCTAATAATTTTCATGACTATGTTTTTTGAGTCTATGATCTATGTAGGGTTGATCAAAGAATTGATTTCATGAACACAAACTTGGTGACAATAAAAGATTTATGAAGACATGTTTGGTGATGCCATATTGATGACAAGCTACACAACAGATTCACGAAGACACTTCTGATTACGAGCTAATCGATAGCCTTTACACCTCTTTATTGAACCTTTGTATTCATTATTGTATTTGATACGATAGGAGTAATGTAACTCCTCATAAAACATTCACTATAAAAGGAGTGATGTAGCTCCTCATAAAATATTCATTGTAAAAGGAGTGATGTAGCTCCTCATGAAAATTTGTACATTCAATGATTTTTATAATATAACGGTGGGTGTATATAGAACTTTGGGTTTTTCCCTTGATTCCCAAAGGGTTTTTTCATTCACAGTTAGGGACCCTTATTTGAGCAGGGGTGTTGAACTTATATGTGAAGCTACTCAATATATGGCTTCTCTATATATGGCACCCAGGTCCCCTCTATATATACATCATCTCATGTGTGTATTCTACACACTTTGGAGTTCTACTTATGTGCTCTCTCCTTCTCTCTCAACACAATCTAGTAGGTGAGTGAAGCAAGTGCATTTCTCAAATGATGATGAAGATGTTGAAGCTATTCCTAGGAGTTACTATTCACGAAGTCACTGGGCAAGGGCTACTATAGAAACTTTGGTCAAGGTAGGTGATCTTGAAGAGCCATTTGTTGCCTTGATTGGCCATGGTTCAGAAATAATCATAATGTCAAAGAGTCTCTACAACAAGTGAAAATGGCCAATGGACATAGATCATAGTTGGATGGTGAAAGTGGCAAACAATTAATCCGGTGAATTGTATGCAGCATGTCCAGGTGTGAAGGTGACAATAGGCGATGTAAAGATTGACCAAAACTTCTTTTTACAGGATACATCTTCATATCATCTCATCCTTGGACAACCCTACATTGTGGGAGTTCGAATGGAAACAAAGGTAATGGATGATGGTTCAACATATGCTAGGATACGTAGCAAAGATGGTAAAAGAGCTATCCAATTTATCACAGTTTGTCTAAACCATAAAAGAAATCGTGACAACCTCAGAGAACATCCTCTACCAAAGGTGAGCAAAGAGTTTCATGATCATAGAGAAATTATGGGTTTTGGCCAAGTACCATTGTAAAGCGGGATTGTAGTGATACAGAAAGAAAAAGGGTCTTGCCTGATCCAAAAATAGGTGAAACGTTTTCAACGAGCTCCTTGGTAGCAAGGAATGGATCAGTATATTTTACAAAACTTGAAGATTTGAAGAGATATGAGAGGAAATATGTGCATAATGTACAAATAGGCATGAAAAAGAGTGGGTTGCTAGAGCCTACTGAAAATGTTTTGGGTTTGTGTGAACAAGTTTCTTTTGTAGATACTATGGGTGAGCTTGATGCTATAATGGGGTCTAGTTTGCATCTTGAAAATAAAATTGTGGAAGTTTTCTCTATGGAAACGTATCAAGTAATAGAAGCCTTTAAAGAAAACCAAACAGTTGGCCCAGAAGTCCATGATGAAACTAAATACAAGAGTGTAGCAAAGAAGGTGAAACCAGTAGCTTCACCCTTACCACCCAACAATAGGGAAAAGATTAACCAGGCTTCTTTACAACCAAGTTTGAGGAATATATCCTAAAAAGATTGGAAATACCTTCACAAAGGAGACTTTCCAAGAGTTGCAGAGTGGTCGCAAGGAGTTTCTCACACAGGAGGAGACAAAGTGCTGCAAAGAGATGCTTTCAAAGCATTGTAAGGCTTTTGCATTTGAGCCACATGAGATAGGATGTGTTGATCCTTCTATTGTAGATCTTGTGGCAATTTTCACAATACCTCATGTGCCTTGGAATCTGCGGCCTATTCCGATTCCAAAGGCTCATTTGCCAAAGTTAGTAGAGCTACTGAATGAGAAAATCAAAATGGGAATCTTGGAGCCTTCTTGTGCTCCATACTCAAACAGGTGGTTCACAGTTCCAAAGAAGAATGGTTCTCTACGCTTCATCCAAGATATGCAACCAATGAGCAAGGTGACAGTTAGAAATGTAGGTACAGGTCCAAGTGTGGATGAGTTTGCAGAGGCGTTTGTGAGGAGGGCAATCTACTCAATGGGGGATCTCTACTTAGGGTATGATCAATTTCAGCTTGCAATCTAAAGCAGAGACTTGACAACCACGAGGACACCTTTTGGTTTGGTAAGGATGTGTACCTTGCCATAAGGAGCAACCAACTCGGTTGCACATATGATGAATGGGATGAGTAAGGTCTTACGTGACTTTATTCCTCAAATCACATTGCCTTTCATTCATGATTTGCCTATCAAAGGATGTGAACAAAGTGACAAAGATGAAGCTTTGGATCTCAAGGGATGTCGCAGGTTTGTGGTAAATCACATAAATGATTGTGATAAAATTTTGTCTAGGTTGTAAGAAGTGAATGTTACATTGTCAGAGAAAAAGTCTATGTTTGGTGTCAATGAAGTGCTGATTGTGGGGCACATGTGCGGGACATATGGTAGGAAACCTTGTCCAGCAACTTGGTAGATACCATCCAAAGAATGAAAGAAACAGACACTAACATCACTGAGGTTAGAAGGTTTCTGGGAGCATGTGTCTTCTATGTTATTTGGATTCCACATTATGCACATGTAGCTGATCCTCTTTATCAGTTGCTTAGAAAGAATCAAAAGTTTAAATGGACAGAAGCACATGTGAAATCCATGAAAAAGCTAAAGGAGTTTCTCCAGTGAGCACCAACTTTGAGAAAGGTAGACTATGAGTGTCAAAGGCCAGTAATTGTGACAGTAGACACCAGTCCTACAAGGATTGGATGGGCAATAGGGCAAGATGACGAAGAAGGACGTAGGTATGTGGTAAGATTTGGACCAAAGGTACTAAGTGCTCGCCAAAGGAACTATCCACAAATAAAGAGAGAGCTATGGGGTATGGTTACAGCCTTGAAAAATCAAAAAGAGTACCTAATTGGTGCATGTGTGGTTGTAGAAACAGATTGTCTACCACTTCTTGGGATGATTACAAGCTTCTCAACACCATACATTGCTATGTTGCGGTGGATTTCCTACATTAAGTCCTTAAATCCCGAGTTTAAGCACATTGCAGGTAAAGACAATATAGTGGCAGATATTCTATCAAGGGCAAGGTATGAAGATGAGTCACAAATGATTGATGAGGGAGATGATGTAGTCACAAAGTTCTATTCTATCTCTCATGTCAAAGGTAGCAATGTCTGCATGACTAATTCACTTGAATTGTTCTTGAAAGATCTTTATGAATGTGATTGGATTCTTATTGGAATCTACTTGAGTACTCTAACAAAACAAGATGATTGGTCTGAACAATAATTCAAGAGGATATGCAGGAAATCATATGGGTAGTTTTTGAGGGATGGTTACTTGTGGAAGCATCCTAAACAAAAGGGTGCTACACCACAACGGGTTATATGTAAAAAACAAACTCAAGTAAAGGTCATGCAAGAGTTTCATGAGAGTCTATGGGCTGGACACAGAGGTGTGTGGGCAACATCTCTAAGTTGAAAGAAAAATACTGGTGTAAGGGTATGTATAAAGATGTATCTCAGTTTGTAGAGTCGTGTATAACTTGTCAAATGTATTCAAATGTCCGACATCGTGGTGGATTGCACCCTACATATCCACTAGCCATGCACTATAAATGGGTTGTGGATCTAGTCACAATCCTTTTAGGACTCTATCAGATGAGATACTTGGTTCTTGCACGAGAGGACCTAACTAACCAAGTTGAGGGAAGAGCATTAAGAGCTAAAACCACAGAAGCTGTGCGCAAATTCCTTCTTGATGAGGTCATTTGCCGTTATGGTTGTGTGGGAAAAATCACTGCAGATAGAGGTGAGCTGGATGCTGAAGAAGAAAGGGAGTTCTTTTCTAGATTAGGAATCAAGCTTTGTCTTACTACAGCTTACAACCCTGAAGACAATGGAAAGAGTGAAAGAGGGTGCCCATCTTCCTATCATCAAAGCTTTGGCCAAGGCTTGCGAAGGAAGAGTTGGTGAGTGGTCAAAACTGTCACCATATGCTTTATGGGCTGATCGTACAACACATAGCTCTGCCTGCGGAGATAATGTATGGTCAAAAGCCAGTGATGCCGATTGAAGATACAATTCCCACATGGAATGTACTACCTTGGGAAGAGGGGCTTCGCAGGGAATGTCTCCTTGCACTGCGTATAAGGCAACTAGAGAGAAGACCTGGAGACATTGAAGCTGCAAAAGAACAACTCAAAAATGCAAGGTTGAAAAACAAGGACTACTTTGATAAGCGACATCGACTCAGGAGCAAAGCAATTGACAAAGGTGATTGAGTTTTAGTGTATGATAGTAGCCTTGATAAACAACACACATTCATGCGTAAGTTCTCAAAAAGATGGTTTGGACCGTATGCTGTAAAGCATGTGCATGAAAATTCTACTTACAGCTTGTCTGAACTAGATGGTACAGAAGTAAAGATTCCCATTGCGAGAAAAAGGATCAAAATGTTTCAGAGAAGAGGAGACAATGATCTAGAAGATGTTGATGAGAAGGAAGAGCAAAACACAGGTGAAGATCAAAGTGAACATGAAGCTCTAGAATCATCCAGTGAAGAAGAAATCAAGGAAGATGTACAAGAGGGCTGATCTTACAAAGAGACAATGTGGCACATACCGGAGGATGTGCAGGTTTAGAGGGGGTGGATGTCGTGTTGTGGCACGTATATAGTGGGAACGGGCATTAAACGATTTATTTTGTGACTTTTTGAGGCATAAGTATACTTCATATGCATAAATAAAATCTTTCTACCATACCTTAGTATTTACCTCTAAAGTAATATAAATGTACATTACTATTAGAAAGTACTGCAAGAGAAGTATCAATGATTGTGCCTCTTTTTGTCTGGGAGAAAAGCATTTGTATATTTCTTCTAATATCTTAGATATACCCTACCATATAAGACTTATTTTCTTCTTCTCACATTTATTTAATAATATAACCCTTCAATAATGCATACCTTCTTGGATACATACAAGAGGGAAGGGCCTACTAGAAGACTTTATGAAAAGGAAGATACAAAGCTTCTTGGACCATCCCAATTTCAAAATTCTGACCTAAGGGAGTGGAGAAAAGTCCAAAACCAAGTCAAGCTCTTTTAGTAGACCAATTTTGCTTTTTGAAGCATGTCATTCCGAGTTACATGTCAAAAGTTACAGGGAAAACAATGAAAAATCCTCTCACAACTACACTGCAGGAAGAGATGGTAAACAGGTGAATCAAGTGAAAAGAGGTAATCTTGGTATTCTTACATAAAATAAGATATTTGGAGGATAAAATACATAAGCATGTGAATGTGACACCTCAAAGATGCCTTGAAGGACAAGACACACAAGTTGGGACCCCTTGCTAGAGCCACAAAGAAGATTCCTAGGTGGGGCCCACATACATCATGCACCCACATGGAGCCTCAACGACCAAAAATGATGAATTTCATGATATTTTGAGTCCTAATATTTCCCATTTTAAGAAATATCAAAGAACATTTGATTTGGGCTAATAATTTAGCCTAATCAAGTGATTATGTAAAACATGGCTCCCTCGATCACCTATAAAAAGGGCAACCTTCTCTTCATTGGGGGCAATTTATGAGTGAGTGAGAATAGCTCAATTCCATAGTGACAAACTCATCTTAGTGCCATACTTTCCATTGAAGAAAGGTTGAAGTCTTGCCTCATATTCTCTCTCCATTAAGGTGGTGACGATTGCTCTCATGTAAGATATATGTTGCTAGTTTTTCTTTCATTTGCATATCTAGTCCAATACTTGTCTCTAACTCTAACTCTATCTCTCATTATCTATCTTTAATACCACCACCACACTTATATCTATCTATAATTCTATCTTTACTCCTCCTTTCATCTCTCTTGCTGTGTCCTAATTGTTTCATTGGAAGATATTCAAGCAGCAATCTTGTCAATCTAACGGGCACAACCTTCTTGCGGGAAACAATTATGTGCACAAGGTTAGTAACCATATCTTCATCTTTCACAATCTCTCTCTCTTAAGGTTCTCATTCTCTTCCACAAACTCTAGAATCTCCTTGCTACAGGTATTTCTTTCCCTGCAGTATCCTTATTTCCTAAGGGCAACAATAGAGCTTGGGAGAGAAACTCTCTTCTTCTTCTCCTTTCACTTCTTTCACACCTTTATCTTTGAACATACTAAGTATATCATTGATGAATAACCATAATCCACATAGGGGTAATTTCTTTCATTTCCATTCTATGCAATCTATTAGGTTCAACATTTGGATTAGTTGAAAGATTCACTTTCAGGAACGCATAATGTTTCTATTTGGTCCTGAAAGGCTCAACGAAATACTTCTCTCACGAGATCCCATCATACCACCTATTATTGACTATAAATTCTCTTTTGATGTGAATGTGGTTATTTTATTATAAATCAAGAGGATTTGTACTCACAACTAATCCCAATCGCTAGACAAAACATATACATTATAGTAATCACAAAGCTACAGTTCCAAAGAGCAATCCGTAGCTTATTTGGACAACAAAGATTAAATATCATCAACTCATCCATTAACCCTTTTATCCTACCCATGATACAATATGATCGTAATCTCGATGTTTTCATTTTTGTTTTGTTTTGACTATCTTTCATGAGTTCTCTCCATCACGTGTGTGTTTGTAAGGGAAAGTGAGCAGCTTCTTTGGCTACATTTCTTCTTTAGCTCTAGAAGCTATGTTATCTACATCTTAGCTCCTTCTCATAACCCTTGAGCTTCCTCACAAACTCTCACAGCAAGAGGCCCGATGCCTTCCTGGAAAGACTGCCAAATTCTTGACAGCGGTTATCCTCTTTTGTCTCTGGCTTGGTGGCTACATCATAGACTTCCTTGGGTAGGAGTTGCAACTCCACTTAATGCCCCTCTTTACTGTTGAACCTGCTAGTGAAGACTGTAGTGTGATGTTCTTCTAAGTGTTCTCTGGAGAGGTGCTTTGACTGACTCGGGGTCTACTTGATAAGGGGATAGTTATTGTAGTTTCTCCTTTTGGTTGAGCTTCTTCTTGTCCCTCTTTGCTGCTTGCAACTCCACTTGATGCCCCTCTTTACTTTTGAGCCTGCCAGTGAAGACTGTAGTGTGATGTTCTTCTAACTGTTCTCTGGAGAGGTGCTTTGACTGACTCGGGGTCTAGTTGATAAGGGGATAGTTCTTGTAGTTTCTCCTTTTGGTTGAGCTTCTTCTTGGCCCTTTCTGCTGCTTGCATCGCTACTGTTCAGTGAATACAGTGCAAAGTTAGCATATTTGTCGAAATTTTCTCTGAAATGTCCTTTACGGCTGAAATGCTGACAATTTAGGTCCAATTTGCTTCAAATCAATTTCTGAACAAGCATAGATGCATAAAAACATGCAAGGAACAAAACTGTAAAGTCAAAACAAATATTTGCAACCAAAGTAAATAATCGCGATTATTTACAGCGGAGGAAATTTTTCAACTTTTTGCAAACTTGGCTTCATAAGCTTGAAGTATATACCAAATACATGCTCTGGGTGAAATATGGGCTCATTTGGATGCATAGGGTGAAAATGGTACCAGATTTTGGCTTCAGGTCTCTGAAACAATAGATATAAAGGAAATTTGCAATTTTAAGCTCCAAATTGGTTCAAATTTGGCTAGTAGGCTTACCACATAATGTCCTTTGGATGTATGATGGCAAAATATCAAAACTCCCCAATTTTGACCAGAAAGTAAATAATCGTGATTATTAACTTTTCTTCCAAAATTTACATTTTTTGTTACAAAATAGTTCTAGGCATTGTATAGACCCTGTATATGAGATATAAGGTGATTTGGATCAACAAATGTGGTCCATAACCAAGAATTTGGCTTGCTAAGACTTCTTTACGTTTTTTGACAATTTTTCGAGTAATGGGTGGTGATTTTGGCTCATACTTGATTTTTGGCATGTAATAGGTGTGTACACATGATAGATGAGGTGAGGTGACAATTTCCAAGCAAAACTGATGCATAAGTAAATAATCGCGATTATTTACAACAGTGACAATTTCTTTGCAAAACTCACAAATTTTGACTTAGACATATTCCAAGTCTTGGATTGAAATTGGTCAAGTTTGGTTATGCGAACATCACTTTGTGCTTTGGCGACTGTGAAATCACTATTTTTTGTGACTACATTGCCTGTTGGGTTGGTTGGTCAACTTTGAGGCTTTGGACTTGTTCGCAACATAGTCATGAAGCAACCTGTCCAACTCTGGCTCATTTGGAGTCAGTTTGACCCCGTATGTCAAATTTGAAGCTTTGTAACCTTTGAGTTATGTTTTGCTTTTCCAGGGCTTTGCTTTATGGGTTGCACCAAACCAATCATATACATTGTATATAGACCTCATAAGCAAGCCATTTGTGGAGTCAGGTTGAAATTCTGGCATTTGCCAAAAACCTAACTTTTCTAATGGGGGGCCCCTCGAGCCCAGCTGAATGGTCAACTAACGATATAGAAAGGTTCTATTATGTTAGATCATGCTATGGTTGAAATCCCATTTGATTTGGTCAAGCTGGCAGGCCGCTATGGTCAGTTTTAGGTCGTAGGTCTTCGTGCACTGCTCGATTTCTAGGGTTTTTTCTAGGGCTTAAGACTAGCTACCGGCCATACAAAATGGATCATTGTTGAGTAAAGAAATTACCCGTCATGTCTCGTGTGAGATGGCGCTGAAAATGGTCAACTGTGGGCTCCAGAAAAGTCGCACGAAAGAGGCTGAAAGCTCTCTCTGCAAAGGCTCCAAGTGGAAATGAGGTGGTTTTAGCTTACCTTGGATATCTATACCCGGACTTCTCACACCAATTTTCCCCAGATTCCCACGTTAGTTCTACTAGGCCATGAAATATTTGTTATACTCAAACTTTCCTTGATCGGATTCCTGTAGCTCATTCTGCAAGAATTTTTCAAAAGTAGGCCTGACCGCCTAATTTAGGCTTCCCGCATCCATCTTCTGATTTCCTTGTAAATTTTTGTGCTTGTTTGCCTTGTCTTTCTGATCACCATCGTGTCTTCTGTTTCTCCATCTGAGCTTCCCGGCTATTTATTATTAATTTTTGACCTTTTTTTTGAAAAAATCAAAGAAAATAGAAAAATGCTCTAAAAAAGTAAAGTAAAAATCCAAAAATTAAGAAAAACCATTGAAAAACACAATTTTATCATTTTTTGTTGGACTTTTCTTTTCTTAAGCCTCATTATCAACAAAAATGATAGAAAATATCCAAAAAAAGACTATTTTTAATGATTTCCTGATAGTATATACACTATTTACACTCATCGGGAAGATATTATCAGTGAATATTCTCTTGATGATGAATTATAAGGGCATTATTAGGTGATTTTGCAAAAACTCACACGTTAACATCAAACTTTTTCCTCCCTCTTCAAACATTGCCCTTAATTACTTAGTACTTAGTAGTTAGTGCCCTTCCACCCCTCCTACATGGCGTACTCTGGGACGACTATGTGCATGGGTTGAACAATTGTGTCTATGCATAGCTGTGTTTGGCTCTACCATGCTATGGAGATCAATGTAGTTCAAACCAATATGCTGTGCAAGAGTTGGGTCTTGAGTAATTGACTCAAGGGTTCTCGATGTCGAGGTTTGCTGTTGATGTCTTCCAAAGAGAAAATCTTGTAGCTTGTGTGCTCTCAGCTGGATTGTACCATCCAGATGCTTCAGCACATTGATTTTTTGAGTTGTTGCTAGTTCTTTTGACCGTTGTCGAGCTTTTTCTCGCCATTGGTAGCTTGGTCGGCTCGGTGCTGCATGGTGTGGTGGAGTCTTTTGAGACTTAACTCGCCATTGCTTGATTGGTTTTACGGTTTGTGGAGAAGACGAGTGCTCCTTTTTCTTCCAAACCATTTCCATGTTAGGTTCCGTGCTCGGATGCTCCTCTCTGTGTTTTAACCCTTGGAACCTTATTTTGTTTTGTCGGTGAAGTTTTAGACACCCAAATATGAATCTGTTTATCCTTAAGCTGTGCATTTGGTACCCAAATTTGACTCCTTGCATGCTACTTGTAGCATTTGATTGTCGAGGGTATGGAGAAGATTGACTACTTCGTGGTTTGGTTTGCTGATTGCTTCTTTTCCATTCCTCTTTGCTTGGTGCAATTGGAACAATGAGTTGCCCTCCTTTAGGTGATAGCTTGAGCTGATTTGTATCCCAATCTGGTACTGCTTTGTATGTTCGCATCCAGGGTATTCCAAGAATCATCGTTTCATTCATGTGTTCTCTGGTAAGCATGCAAACTGATGAGGACATGAATATCCATATACTATCACATTCAAGTTGACTACTCCCAATGTTGGAGTTGGCTTCTTGTTGCATCCTTTAATTGTCGCTATTCTTGCCGTCAATGTTTGACTTGTGGCCTTCTTGTATGTGGAATAACTGACTGCATTTACTCTAGCTCATGTGTCAACCAAAGCATTGGTGCTATGATTGTTGAGGTGTACTTTAATGTGCAAGTCCATTCCATCTAACCAGTCATCATCTGTTGAAACTGCGTGTTTAGGTAATTCCCATTGTCGAGCATCTATTTCCAGAGTGTTGATGGAAATCGGTATATGTTGATTCTTGAGAGAAGCTTTCTGCTTGAGTACCCGAAATCGAGCTGCCTCTTGGGCTTCATTAATAACCTGCTGGTGTTTGATCTTCCTTTGTTTGGCTGCATACAGTCTTTCTAGAAAGTCATTGGTTAGTGGCAAATTATATTGCTTTAAACGACATCCACTAATCCTGTTAGCCATTCGTTCACCATCTAGGGTGGACAATTTTACTGCTCCACTTAGAGATACATTTTTAATGATAAATGGTCCGTTTCCCTTTTTCTTAAGCTTGGAAATGTGTTGCTTAAGGGAATAGACTAGAACGAAGTCGCCTTTCTTGAAGATTTTTGTGATTAAGTGGGAATCAAAAAACTGTTTTTGTTTCCGCTTTTGTGCATGATATGAGCTACAACAGTTAGCCTTTGCTCATCTAGCTTCTCCAAATCTTCAAGTCTTTCTGACAATTTATGTCCAGTCCACATAAGATTCTGTGCTACCCTTAATGTCGGCAATAGAAATTCTATTGGAAGTATGGCATCAAAACCAAACAAGGTTAAAGGTTCTAGCATTTAAAGCTGTTTTGAATGAAACTTGATAAGCATATAGAGCAGCATGGAGATTCTTTTCCCAATCTATCCTTCTTGAAATAACCACTTTAGTCAGCACCAAGCTGATTTGTTATGGATGACCATAAACTCATTAAGCAAATACTCGATTAGCTCATTGAGGAAATGAGTTCCCCAATCAATGACAATCTCTATTGGCAGTCTATATCTCGTGAATACATACTCATATAAGGATGCAACAGTGGTTCTGGCATCATTCTTTTGAGTTGCTTTAGCCTCGGACCACTTGGTCAAATTGTCCGTAGCTACAATGATATATTGAGCTTGGGTTCTATAAGCAAGTGGTTGTATTGGTCCAACAAAATCTATACCCCAATTTGCGAAAGCTCTAGTCCCCATCATTGGTCTTAAGGGCATGCTATCTACTTGTGTTGGCACTTTTGCTCGTTGGCAAGCATCACACCTTCGAACATAATCTTTAGCATTTGCAAAAAGTGTTGGCCGCCATATGCTAGCCATCAAGATTGCTCTTGTGGCGATTTCACTAGAAAAGTGACCTCCAGCTAATCCAGCATGTGCTTGTTCTATAATCGGAATATACTCGTTTTCATTTGCACAAATACGTAAATGTTGATCTTTACATTTCCGATACAATTGGTTCCCAATAAGAGCATAGTCTCTTGCTTTAGTTTCAATTGTTCTTTGACGGCGTTTACTCATATCCTCAGGAAATGTTTGGCTCGATAAGTAAGTAACCAGATAATTACTCCACTTAGGAAAATGTGACATTTGAAACAATGTTACATGAGGTATGGGTGTCTTTTTTCGACATTGAGGGAAATACTTTACAAAAGTGCATGTCTTTAATTGAATACTCTCAACGCCAAGAACGTCGTAATGCTGGTCACGATACAACTATGATTTCACAAGAGGAGACTGAGTCACAACAGATGGAACGTGCTTTTTATGCTCGAAGGCGTCCATTTCAACGAGGAAACCGCAGAGGTGGCCGTCGCGGTAATATTTTCTCTCGTCTTGATTTCGACCAAGCTTGCATGTCTTTAATTGAATACTCTCAACGTCAAGAACGTCGTAATGGTGGTCACGATACAGCTATGATTTCACAAGAGGAGACTGAGTGACAACAGCTGGAACATGCTTTTTATGCTCGAAGGTGTCAATTTCAACGAGGAAACCGTAGAGGTGGCCATCGCGGTAATATTTTCTCTCGTCTCAAATTTCCTAATAAGCAATGTTCTTACTGCAACAGAAATGGCCATATGAAGATGATTGTTGGGCACGTCAATATGATGAAGAACACAATATTACCATGAAACAACCACGTTTATCTAGAGACTCTTCTTCTTCTTCTTGTGAATATTGTAGATGATCTGATCATCCCACTCATATGTGCTATAAGCGTCGATTCGACACATGAGTAGCTTCACATATAAGCTCAACACTCCCGCTCAAATAAGGGTCCCTAACTATGGAAAAACCCACAGCTCTATATACACCGACCGTTATATTATAAAAATCATTGAATGTACAAATGTTTATGAGTAGCACATCACTCCTTTTACAATGAATATTTTATGAGGAGCTACATCACTCCTTTTAGAATGAATGTTTTATAAGGAGCTACATTACTCCTATCCTATCAAATACAATAATGAATACAAAGGTTTAATAAAGAGGTGTAAAGGCTATCGATTAGCTCGTAATCAGAAGTGTCTCCGTGAATCTATTGTGTAGCTTGTCATCAATATGACATCACCACACATGTCTTTATAAATCTTTTAGTGTCACCTAGTGATATCAATGAGTATCATCAAAGTATTAACAAAATATCATCATTGTATCAATAAAAATGGATAAATCATCATGGTATCAACGAAAAAAATCATAAAATAATCATTGTATCAACGAAACAACGTCATGGTATCACTGAGAATAACCATGGTATCAACGAAACAACATCATTATTACTGGCAATAATCATTGTACCAATGAAACAACATAATGGTATCACCAAGAATAAGCATGATATCAACGAAACAACATCATGGTATCACCGAGAATAACCATGGTACAAACGAAACAACATCATGATATCACCGAGAATAACCATGGTATCGATGAAACAACATCATGATATCACCAAGAATAACCATGGTATCAATGAAACAACATCATGGTATCACCGAGAATAACCATGGAATCAACGAAATATAATCATGGCATCACCGTCAATAACCATGGTATCAACGAAATATCATCATGGTATCAACGATAATCACCATGACCAAAGTACTAACAAAACATCATCATGGTACCATCATAATCACTATGGTATCAACGAGAGATTATCAATAAAATGATGTAAAATTTATCTCTAGAAGAATAATTATACGAGAATCAATGAACGAGTATATCATATAACAAAAGATCATGTACCAACATTAGCTCGATAGAGTTTGAACGATCATCAATGGCTCGACTGAATCGGAATGATATGTAATTGGCTTCTACAACAAAGTTACGTTAGTAACAAATATATGATTGATGAAGAGAAAATATAATTGAGAAGTTTTCAATTATGAGAAAAATCAAAAGCAAAAAGTAAAATTTGCTTTTCAAACATATTCGCAGTACGTGAACGATAACCCAAAATCGGTGCAGAATTTAGAGAAAGTTTCTTCTGCAAAGTTGTACACCACATCGATTCAATGGCTCAAGTGAATAGTTTAGCAAAATCGTTTTCAATTAGTAGAAAAATCAAAAAACCAAAAACAAAAGTTTCTTTTCAGGCATGTACGCAGTCCGCAAACGATAACTCAAAATCGGTGCAGAATTTGAAAAAACTTTCTTTTACAAAGTTGTAAACCACATCGATTCCGGTGCTTCGTGGAGATAGTTTCTCCAATATTGTTTTCAATCAGGAGAAAAATCAAAATCAGAAAGCTAAGTTTCTTTTCAAGCATGTACGCAGTCCGCGAACGATAACTCAAAATGAGTGCAGAATTTGAAAAAACTTTCATTTACAAAGTTGTAGACCACATCGATTCCGGTGCTTTTCGTGGATAGTTTATGCAAAACCGTTTTCAATCAAGAGGAAAATAAAAAACAGAAAGATAAGTTGCTTTTCAGGCATGTACGCAGTCCGTGAACGATAAGTTAAAATCAGTGCATAATTTGAAAAAACTTTCTTCTACAAAGTTGTAGACCACATTTATTGCGGTGCCTCTTGTTGGTAGTTTTGCAAAATCGTTTCAATTAGGAAGAAAATAAAAAACAAAAAGCGAAATTGCTTTTCAGGCATGTACGCAGTCCGTGAACAATAACTCAAAATCGGTACAGAATTTGAAAAAACTTTCTTCTGCAAAGTTGTAGAACACATCGATTCCGGTGTTTTAGGTGTGTAGTTTCTACAAAATTGTTTTCAATCAGGAATAAAATAAAAAACAAAAAGCGAAGTTGTTTTTCAGACATGTACATAGTTCGCGAACAATAACTCAAAATCTGTGTAGAATTTGAAAAAACTTTCTTCTGCGAAGTTGTAGACCACATTGATTTCGGTGCTCCGTGTAGGTAGTTTCTGGAAAATCATTTTCAATCAAAAGCACAATTGAAAACAAAAAACATCCTACTTTGATATCATGTTGAGAGAGAGAGAGAGAGCACAGAAATAGAATCCCAAAGTGTGTAGAATACACACATGAGATGATGTATATATAGAGGGAACATGGGTGCTATATATAGAGAAGCCATATATTGAGTAGCTTCACATATAAGATCAACAAGAGCATCACCTCTTACCCTCACATGACGGATGCCAAGCTCAAGGCAAAGATTGAGACCTTTCTCCAAAGTAGCATACTCACCTTCATTGTTTTCTTTGTGCTGTAAGATTCAAACTCCTTTTAGTTACCAAAGCACCTTGAGGATCATAAATTACAACACCTCCTGAAGCTTCACCATACACTTTCCTGTAAGAGCCATAAAAAAGCAATAGATAGGAATTGTCTATGTGAGGAGCTTCCATGTGTTGCTTCTTCACTGCATCCTCCTTAATAAGAAGAGGGATTTCCTTATAAGTAAGCAAATTAGGCAATGTAGCCCTTGCACACTCTTCAACAAGAAAAGAGAATTGAAATTCCTGTAGCTCCACAATCCACTTCATGGGCCTCTTTGACAAAGTAGGTCTATTCACGAGTTGAGGTAGAAGAGTGTAGCTAGTGAGAAATGTGAATGGTTTAGGGAGAAGGTATTGCCTAAACCTTCTACATGCATAAATCACACTCACCATGATGAGTTCCACCTTGGTATAGCCTCTTTCCACCTCTAGCTTCACCCTGCTAGCACAATAGATAGGCTTCATGTAGTGGGAATTGTTACCTCGTTGAAGAATCATAGTTCCAATAGCATCCTCACCTACTGATAGATTCACATAAAACTCCTTATCCCAATTAGGAGCTTGCATAGCAAGAAGAGAACCAAGAACCTTGAAAAACCTCATCACATTCCTTTGTCCATTGTAGAGGATCCAACCTTGCTACTTGTTGTAGAGGATAAAGAAGTTGAGAGGACAAAGGAACGAACCTTGCCATATACTTCACCTTTTGAATGAAAGTAGGAAGTTTCTTTGTATCTTTAGGTGATGGGAGGAGCACCAAAGCCTTCACTTTATCAGGATCTGCTTCAATCCCATTCTCTGAGATCATATGCCCCAAAAACTTTACTCTTGGTTGAGCAAGATGACATTTCTTTGGGTTGAGTTAACCTCCACTTTCATCATATTGCTTCAATGCCATCCCAATCTTTACACAATGATCCTTTCTAGATCTATAAACACAAAATTCATCAATAACATCCTTCACAAACTTGCCAAGAAAGAGAGAGAACACCTTGTTGACGCGCTTTTGATACCACGCACAATCATTCATAAGACCAAAAGGAAGCACACAATAACAAAAGCATCCCCATGGTGTGATAAATGTGGTCTTCTTTTGATATTCTAAAGCCAAGGTGAGTTGAAAACATCCAGAGAATCCATCACATACGCTATACCTCTCATGCCATGCAATAGAATCAAGTATGTCATCTATGAAAGGAAGGGGGTATGGATCCCTCTTCATGGCTGCGTTTAGGGGCTTAAAATCAGCACATATCCTCCACTTTCCATCCTTATTGGGTGTGACAACAACAGGACTCACCCATTCTACAATAATCACAAGACATATGAAACCTGCTTCAAGAAGCTTGTCTACCTCTTCCTTTAAAGCATTAAGTTGTACCTGTCCTATTCTCCTTAGCTTTTGGCGTATGGGCTGAGATTCTTCCTTGATTGGAATGTGAATTTACTCTCCCTTAAAGCCTCTAATTGTCTCGTAAGAAGTGATGAATAAATGGGGAAATTGTTGTATCATATGTAGGTACTCACACTTCTTATGACTAGTCAAGTCAGGAGACAACATACCTTGTATCAGCTCTTGTTTGACATTAGGTTGAACTTTGGGTTGCATCAGCTCTTCAATTTGCTCATAAGGACCAGAGATATTCCCATTCTCCATAAGACCAAGAAATCTTTGTTTCTCATCATGCTCTTCTTCAAGAAACAAGGAGGAAACATCTAGATGGCTATCACTGCTATCTTCCACTTCACTACCATCATCTCCATTGTCTTCTTCTTCAATTTTCTCATCAAAATCAGCATCCAAAGATTGCTTGCTAGCCATGTCAAACCTCTTCTTACCACCCCTTCTATTGTAGAGAGTGATGGTAACATGTCCCCAATCCTGTACAACTTTGGTTGCCTGTAACCATGGTCCTCCAAGGATGAGAGAGAAAGCACCAATACCTGCGGGCATATCATGGAAATTGACCAGCACTGTAACACAAAATACATCTGCCTCCAAGTACTTTATAACTCCCAAGAACCTCACCCTTGATTGGTTGGCAAGATTTATGCGAAAACTTGATTTCTTCACCATGTTGAGTCCCAACTTTGATACACAAGCTTGAGTAATAACACATACCTGTGCACCTCTATCAATATAAGCCTCTCCAATGCACTTTCTCTTATGCCATGCATCCATAGTATGGCATATATTAGGTAGCTCATTCAAAGATAGGACTCTCACTGACCCCCTTGCAGGCTCCTTCTTCGTGGGCTTGACTACGTGCTTCCATTGCCTCTTGAACTTGGGACACATCTCCATGAGTTTCCCAAAGGTAACATCAGCCTTTCCACCCACCAAATCAGCACTTAAACTATAATTTGATTGCCCTCCTCCCAAAGGAAAGTCGGATGCATTGTAATGTTGCCCGGGTTTTCTCTTCTTCTTCTCTTTACCTGTACCTGTTTAAACCTATTTCCCTCTTTTATGGCTGGGACTTGCATCACTCATATCATAATATCTCGTAACCCTCTTACCCTCTTACCTACAGGCATGACCATAGCTCATATCTCATATCATAATATCTCGTAACCCTCTTACCTACAGGCATGACCATAGCTCCCAAATCATCCTCTTTCTTCTCCAAACGGATTATGCTGACCACTTTCGTTTTGCCCTTCTCTTCAGCTGTCAAACCACTTGGTTCTGCTTCCCCATTAATCTCAATACCATAATCTTGAGCTCGAGAAGGAATTTGTGGAGGAAGAAGAAACATGTCACCACCCATTCTCTTTGGCTTGTCACATTGAGGGCTTTTATGACCCCATTCACCACAATTGTAACATTGAAACATATCCCCTCTTCTAGCCATGCCTCTTCCTCTACCACCTATAAAACCCTCATTGCTTCCATAACCATGTCCATATTCATAGCTTTGACCTCTTCCACCTCACATCATATGTACACTAAGATTCTTCATAAGACCTACAACCTCTTGCATCTTCTTGCGAAAAGCATTCATATCATGAGAAGCTTGTTGATCATAACTTGGCTCCCTAATGAGGACCCTTGGTTGCTCTATCGCTTTCACTTCAACCTTTGGCTCAACATTGATTCCAAGTTGATGAAGACGCTCTGCTTTCCACTCTTTATTCTTTGCAATTTCAACTACCTCCTCAAAGGTCCTTGGCTGCTTAAGCTCTACCGTGAAGCATATGTTACTCCTCAAGCTTGCAAGAAACCTATCCCTTTTCAACATGGCTGGAGGAATTTCAACCAAATCTGGAATAAGCAAAGTTGAGATGTCCAAATCTGGAATAATCAAAGTGTAAAATTGTGTAGTAGAAGATTTCCACCAATCATTTGCATTCCCTGGGAGGTGCCAGTCTCAGAATCTTTCCCATAAGTTCTCTATAATGGGGACTTGAAGCCTGAATGCTTGAATACACAAGTCTATCCAACTTCTTCTGAAAGCATTCGACAGTCTGAATTGTCTCCTGGCTGCAAAAAAGGGAACAAACAACCCCTCAGATTACAACATTTGATCAATGCATATGATACCTTTTATGAATAACCTTATGGATTGTTTTTTAATAATCAAGGCAGGGGGGGTTTTAAAGACAAAGCTCAAGCCATCACTATATTCTAACTAGCTTAGATATAACATAAATATTATCATGCAATATCAATATCGTAGCTCGTGGATATTATTTTATACTATCATGCCTAATTGTCAATATTCTAGGTACTAACGTCAATGGTTTCTCAGTTACATATTTGTACATTGATCACTATCCATCTAGACAACGTATATTATTATTATCACGTATAATCAATAATATTCTAGGTATGTTTAGAGATGTACTTGCAGTTCAAGGATTATAATTTCGTCCCCTATCTAGATACTCTTATCGTGTTACTCGTCACAAGTATATTTCTAATCTTGAGATATATTATGCATATGATTCTATACAGTATCAATTCTTACATTTTATGCATATGCTGCTATCCACCAAGATTGTATTAGTTTGGTCCCATAGATTTTTTTGGCCTTTCAAAGACATTTAATATAATATGTTAGTTCATCTCTCTCTCTCTCTCTACGTCTCTCTCTCTCTCTCTCTCTCTCTATCTCTCTCTCTCTCTCTCTATGTCTCTCTCTCTCTCTCTCTATATATATATATCTCTCTCTCTCTGTGCAACACACACACATGCACACACACCCACAATATGTCCCATATAGACATATGCATATCTACTTTATTTAAAAATACACCATATATAGCCATTAAGGTTTCAATATTTATTATTACATACATGTAGAGAGCCATCGAGGCAAGAGGATTAGAATCATTATGCCTCTTAGAGAAAGGGTATCATCACTATCCTTGGATCAAGGGGTGTCATACCTCTTCTAGAAATTGGGTTATATATTCCAATGTCCCTATCCAACTACACTAGCAATGCTACCATTATTGATACCAGTGGTACCATTACTATTATCATACATAGCTAGCCATAATTAATATTCTAGATACATATAATGAAAATGGTTTCTAAGATATATATTCCGAAGTCAGTATCCATCCACATTAGGGGTATCATAACGCCTATAGGTTATAGTTTTGATATTTTTTGGAAGATATTGTCCCATTCTATTATCTTTCTAATTGTTCCATTTCCAATATGGTTCATGCCTCACTATATTCCAACTGCCTAGGGTTACCATTTTTAATCATTATCACGCATTATAATAGATATCATAGCTCAAAGATATTATTATGTAGATGGTTTAATATGGTTTCTAGATAAGAAATGATATTTCAGTTTTGTAGATTCCTTTATTAGGTCTATGTTTATATAACATCTCCATCACTATATTCTAACTAGCTTAGAAATAACATAATTATTATCATGTAATATCAATATCGTAGCTCATGGATATTATTATATACTATCATGCCTAGTTGTTAATATTTTAGGTACATACGTCAATGATTTATCAATTATATATTCGTACATTCATCACTATCCATCTAGACAATGTATATTATTATTTTCAGGTATAATCATTAATATTCTAGGTATGTTTAGAAATGTACTTGCAGTTCAAGGATTATACTTTCCACCCCTGTCTAGATACTCTTATCGTGTTACTCGTCACAAGTATATTTATAATCTTGAGATATATTATGCATATGATTCTATACAGTATCAATTCTTATATTTTATGCATATGCATATGACTCTATACAGTATCAATTCTTATATTTTATGCATATGCTTCTATCCACCAAGATTGTATTAGTTTCGTCCCCTATATCATTTTTCCCTTTTAAAGGCATTTAATATTGTATTTTAGTTCATCTCTCTCTCTCTCTCTCTCTCTCTCTCTCTCTCTCTCTCTCTCTCTCTCTCTCTCTCTCTCTCTCTCTCTCTGTGCAACACACGCATATGCAGACACACTCAAAATATGTTCCCAGATAGACATATGGATATCTACTATATTTAAAAATACACCATATATAGCCATTAAGGTCTCAATATTTATTACTACATACATGTAGAGAGCCATCGAGGCAAGAGGATTAGAATCATTATGGCTCTTAGAGAAAGGGTATCATCACTACCCTTGGATCAAGGGATGTCATACCTCTTTTAGAATTTGGGTTATATATTCCAATGTCCCCATCCAGCTAGACTTGTAGTGCTACCATTATTGATACTAGTGGTACCATTATTATTATCATGCATAGCTAGCCATAATTAATATTCTACTTACATATAATGAAAATGGTTTCTAAGATTTTTATTCCGACGTCAGTATCCATCTAGATTAGGGGTATCATAACACCTATAGGCTATAGTTTTGATATTTTTTGGAAGATATTGTCCCATTCTATTATCTTTATAATTGTTCCATTTCCAATATGGTTCATGCCTCACTATATTCCAACTTCCTAGGGTTACCATCCTTAATCATTATCACGCATTATAGTCGATATCATAGCTCAAAGATATTATTACGTAGATTGTCTAATATGGTTTCTAGATAAGCAATGATATTTTAATTATGTAGATGCCTTTATTAGGTCTATGTTTATATAACATCTCCATCACTATATTCTAAGTACCTTAGAAATAACATAATTATTATCATGCAATATCAATATCCTAGTTGGTGGATATTATTGTATAATAACATGCCTAACTCTTGATATTCTAGGTACATACGTCAATGGTTTCTCAATTATAGATTCGTACATTCATGACTATCCATCTAGACAACGTACATTATTATTTTCACGTATAATCATTAATATTCTAAGTATGTTTAGAAATGTACTTGCAGTTCAAGGATTATACTTTCGTTCCGTGTCTAGATACTCTTATCCTGTTACTCATCACAAGTATATTTCTAATCTTGAGATATATTACGCATATGATTCTATACAGTATCAATTCTTATATTTTATGCATATGCTTCTATCCACCAAGATTGTATTAGTTTGGTCCCATAGATCATTTTGGCCTTTTAAAGACATTTAATATAATATTTTAGTTCATCTCTGTCTCTCTCTCTCTCTCTCTCTCTCTCTCTCTCTCTCTCTCTCTCTCTCTCTCTCTCTCTCTCAACACACACACATGCACACACACACACACAATATGTTCCTAGATAGACATATGGATATCTACTATATTTAAAAATACACCATATATAGCCATTAAGGTTTCAATATTTATTATTACATACATGTAGAGAGCCATCGAGGGAAGAGGATTAGAATCATTTTGGCTCTTCGACAAAGGGTATCATCAATATCCTTGGATCAATGGGTGCCATACCTCTTTCAAAGTTTTGGTTATATATTCGAATGTCCTTATCCTGCTAGACTAGCCGTGCTACTGTTATTGATCCTAGTGGTACTATTGTTATTATCATGCATAGCTAGCCGTAATTAATATTCTAGATATATATAATGAAAATGGTTTCTAACATATATAATCCTACGTCACTATCCATCCAGATTAGGGGTATCATAATTCCTATAGGTTATAGTTTTTTTTTTGGAAGATATTGTCCCATTCTATTATCTTTCTAATTGTTCCATTTCCAATATGGTTTCATGCCTCACTATATTCCAACTTCATAGGGTTACCATCATTAATCATTAACACGCATTATAATCGATATAGCTCAAACATATTATTATTATGTAGATGTTTTACTATGGTTTCTCAATAAGCAATCATATTTTAATTATGTAGATGCCTCTATTAGGTCTATGTTTATATAACATCTCCATCACTATATTCTAACTAGCTTAGAAATAACATAATTATTATCATGCAATATCAATATCGTAGCTCATGGATATTATTTTATACTATCATGCCTAATTGTTAATATTCTACGTACATACGTCAATGGTTTCTCAGTTATATATTTGTACATTGATCACTATCCATCTAGACAATGTATATTATTATTATCACGTATAATCAATAATATTCTAGGTATGTTTAGAGATGTACTTGCAGTTCAAGGAATATACTTTCGTCCCCTGTCTAGATACTCTTATCGTGTTACTCGTCACTAGTATATTTCTAATCTTGAGATATATTATGCATTTCATTCTATACAGTATCAATTCTTATATTTTATGCATATGCTTCTATCCACCAAGATTGTATTAGTTTGGTCCCATAGATTTTTTTGGCCTTTCAAAGACATTTAATATAATATTTTAGTTCATCTCTCTCTCTCTCTCTCTCTCTCTCTCTCTCTCTCTCTCTCTCTCTCTCTCTCTCTGCAACACACACACATGCACACACACCCACAATATGTCCCATATAGACATATGCATATCTACTTTATTTAAAAATACACCATATATAGCCATTAAGGTTTCAATATTTATTAGTACATACATGTAGAGAGCCGTCAAGGCAAGAGGATTAGAATCATTATGGATCTTAGAGAAAAGGTATCATCACTATCCTTGGATCATCACTATCCTTGGATCAAGGGGTGTCGTACCTCTTCTAGAAATTGGGTTATATATTCCAATGTCCCTATCCAACTACACTAGCAATGCTACCATTATTGATACTAGTGGTACCATTACTATTATCATGCATAGCTAGCCATAATTAATATTCTAGATACCTATAATGAAAATGGTTTCTAAGATATATATTCCGACGTCAGTATCCATCCAGATTAGGGGTATCATAACGCCTATAGGTTATAGTTTTGATATTTTTTGGAAGATATTGTCCCATTCTATTATCTTTCTAATTGTTCCATTTCCAATATGGTTCATGCCTCACTATATTCCAACTGCCTAGGGTTACCATTTTTAATCATTATCACGCATTATAATCGATATCATAGCTCAAAGATATTATTATGTAGATGGTTTATTATGGTTTCTAGATAAGAAATGATATTTTAGTTATGTAGATGCCTTTATTAGGTCTATGTTTATATAACATCTCCATCACTATATTCTAACTAGCTTAGAAATAACATAATTATTATCATGTAATATCAATATCGTAGCTCGTGGATATTATTATATACTATCATGCCTAGCTGTTAATATTTTAGGTACATACGTCAATGATTTCTCAATTATATATTCCTACATTCAGCACTATCCATCTAGACAGCGTATATTATTATTTTGAGGTATAATCATTAATATTCTAGGTATGTTTAGAAATGTACTTGCAGTTCAAGGATTATACTTTCGTCCCCTGTCTAGATACTCTTATTGTGTTACTCGTCACAAGTATATTTCTAATCTTGAGATATATTATGCGTATGATTCTATACAGTATCAATTCTTATATTTTATGCATATGCGTATGATTCTATACAGTATCAATTCTTATATTTTATGCATATGCTTCTATCCACCAAGATTGTATTAGTTTGGTCCCATATATCATTTTTCCCTTTTAAAGGCATTTAATATTGTATTTTAGTTCATCTCTCTCTCTCTCTCTCTCTCTCTCTCTCTCTCTCTCTCTCTGTGCAACACACGCATATGCAGACACACTCAAAATATGTTCCCAGATAGACATATGGATATCTACTATATTTAAAAATACACCATATATAGCCATTAAGGTCTCAATATTTATTACTACATACATGTAGAGAGCCATCGAGGCAAGAGGATTAGAATCATTATGGCTCTTAGAGAAAGGGTATCATCACTATCCTTGGATCAAGGGATGTCATACCTCTTTTAGAATTTGGGTTATATATTCCAATGTCCCCATCCAGCTAGACTTGTAGTGCTACCATTATTGATACTAGTGGTACCATTATTATTATCATGCATAGCTAGCCATAATTAATATTCTACTTACATATAATGAAAATGGTTTCTAAGATTTTTATTCCGACGTCAGTATCCATCTAGATTAGGGGTATCATAACACCTATAGGTTATAGTTTTGATATTTTTTGGAAGATATTGTCCCATTCTATTATCTTTCTAATTGTTCCATTTGCAATATGGTTTCATGCCTCACTATTTTCGGACTGCATAGGATTACCATCACTAATCATTATCACGCATTATAATGGATATCATAGCTCAAAGATATTATTATGTAGATGGTTTAATATGGTTTCTAGATAAGCAATGATATTTTAATTATGTAGATTTCTTTATTAGGTCTATGTTTATATAACATCTCCATCACTATATTGTTACTAGATTAGAAATAACATAATTCTTATCATGCAATATCAATATCGTAGCTCGTGGATATTATTTTATACTATCATGCCTAACTGTTAATATTCTAGGTACATATGTCAATGGTTTCTGAGTTATATATTCGTACATTCATCACTATCCATCTAAACAACGTATATTATTATTATTACGTATATTCATTAATATTCTAGGTATGTTGAGAGAGGTACTTGCAGTTCAAGGATTATACTTCGGTCCCCTGTCCATGTTGAGATGTAGAGAGAAAGAGAGAGAGATGAGACAAGAGACACACCATATACGCTCCCAAAGACTGGTTTATATTGAGGACAAGATACAAATATATAGGTGAGACCAAGTTCAGTAGAGTGAGCCATATATATATATAGCTCTAACACCCCCACTCAAACAAAGGTTTCTAGCTTTGGATGAAAACACCCTTGGGGAGTTCAAGGGAAAAACCCAAGCCCCTATACAATGTGAAATATGAACCAGCGGTGATGATGTGAAAGTGAATTGTGCATCTATGTACAAATATTCAAGTGACTTAGATATCACAAGGTGCAAATGTGGAGTGTGCATAGTGTATGGTACCTAAAAGATTACAATGTCATATGTACAAAGCTATTACAATAGCAAAGAAGCTAATCTAGAAAGAGTGAGGCCGAAGCAACTCCAAGCTCCGAGCGCAAGAGGATGAAACGTGACTCATTGAGGACTTTGGTCAAAATGTCTGCAATCATCTGGTCACTTGGACAATGTTCAACCATAATGGTTCCTTTGCGTACTTCATACCTGACATAATGATAATGGACAGCAATGTGCTTTGACTTATTATGTTGAACATAGTCTTTTGCAAGACTAATAGCACTTTGGTTGTCACACCGCAAGGGTGTGCTAGAAAGAGGAGAGTGACCAATATCAACTAGCATTTGTCGAAGCCAAATCAACTCACGAGCTGCAAGTGATGCCGCAACATATTGTGACTCAGTCGTAGAAACTGCAACACAACGTTGTTTCTTGCTGGTCCAAGAAACAAGACAACCATTTATAAAGAAGCAATTTCCACTAGTAGATCGCATAGATAAATGTGAGCTTGCCCAGTCTGCATCTGTGTAACCCAAAAGAGAAAGAGATTGCATAGAATCCGATGTGAGTTGTCGTCGATAGACTAAACCAAAATCTGTAGTGCCTTTCAAGTATTTCAATACACGCTTTGCAGCAGACCAATGCTTAAAAGAAGGACATGCAAGATGTTGTCCAAGATAATTAGCAGCAAACAGAATATCAGGACGAGTGTTCATGCCAACAAACTGAAGACATCCAATCAAGTTAGCATAAGGTTGATTTGTGACAAGTTGACCGCCATTGTCAGAAGTATTCTTTGTAGAGCTCGCAAGACAAGGTGTGTTGGCTGAATGTGCAGATTCCATACCAAATTTTTGAATAGTATCTTCAATAAACTTTGATTGTCGAAGGAATAAAATACCTTTTGTACGGTTCCGTTGGATTTGAATGCCAAGACAAGAGTGAATCTCTCCAAGATCCACCATATCGAATGCAGAAGACAATAAATTTTTCACTTGCTAAAGAATTCCCAAATCATTGGAAACAAGGATGGTATCATCCACATAAAGAGCAAGAATCACGAAACTGCTACCTTGGCGTTTTATGTATAAGTTGGGGTCTGACGAGCAAGAGATGAATCCTTTAGAGGTGATAAAAAGATCAAATTTGGTATACCAGGCTCGCAAACCTTGTTTGAGACCATATAGTGCCTTATGGAGTTGAGCAACAAGGTGTTCTTTACCTGGAATAACAAACCCTTCTGGTTGTTCCATATAAATTTCCTCTTCCAAGTCACCATTAAGAAAAGCAGTTCGCACATCCATTTGATGAGCTTCTAAATCAAATTGAACAGCAAATGCGAATAAAACTCGAACACTTGTAATGCGAACAACTGGCGAAAAAGTCTCTTGATAATCAACACCATCTACTTGAGAGTAACCTTTTGCAACTAAACGCACCTTGAACTTGTCAAAAGATCCATCTGCTTTTACTTTTGTCTTATACACCCACTTACATTTAATAGCTGTACGACCAGGAGGTTATTCAGTTAGTATCCATGTACCTTTAGAGATAAGAGAATCGTACTCTGCTTCCATAGCCTCTTGCCATTGATTCTTTTGTGGTGAAGAGATAGCTTCATCATAAGTAACGGGATCTTCAGAAGTAGAAAAAGCATTATCAGCAATATCGTCATCATAAACATGACATGAGCCATGTTCAAAATCAATAGGCAGATCAACAAAAATATCAATATCATCATTGGCAACATTTGGAATGGATGGTTGTGAAGAGGAAAGTTGATCTATAGGAAGAGTTTCATCTTCTGAAAGAAATGGAAAAGCCTGAAGCAATGATTTAGTATCATCAGAATCATCCATGGACCATGAGCCTCCCATAAGCTGTTCGTTAAAAGTAGCATCACGATCCACAATTACTTTCTTGGAGGAAGGGTCATAGAATTTGTATCCTTTGGAAGTGTCAGAATATCCAATAAAAATAACGTTAAGACCAGGAGCATCAACCTTTGTTCGTGTTTCTTTGGGAACATGAATATAAGCAATACATCCAAAGGTTCGAAAATGAGATACAGAAGGAATGTCACCGATCCATGCTGTGATGGGTATCTTACCAGAAGGTGCAGTAGTAGGAAGATGATTCTGAATAAATACTGTTGTCAAAGTATCTTCAGCCCAAAAAACACGAGATAAGCCAGAAGGAATCAGCATACATCTTACAGCATTGAGAATAGTGCGATTCTTTCGTTCAGCAACACCATTTTGTTGAGGCGAATATGGAATAGCGTGTTCATGATGAATTCCACTGTCAGCACAGTAACTCACAAACTCTTGAGAAACATATTCTCCTCCATTGTCACTACGAAGTTTCTTTAGGCGACGACCAGTTTGAAGTTTCGCAGCCTTGTGGAATTGTTTGAAAACAGATAAGGCTTCATATTTTTGTCTAAGTAGAAATACAGTCATATACCTTGAGAAATCATCAATGAAAGTAATGAAGTAGCGATATTGTGATCTCGAAGAAGGTAGAGGTCCACATATATCAGTATGAACAAGATCCTATATGTCATGAGAATGAGTTGTATTTGAAAGAGGATAGGGTTTACGATTGTGTTTCCCAAGAGCACAAAATTCACAAATTCCCTTATGGGGATGGGCTTTAAGATCCATGCCATGAACGAGATCACGTCGACGTTGAAGATCAAGGAGTTTTGAGAAATCAGCATGAACAAAACGGTGATGCCATACTTTGCAATCATGATCACCTGGAGCAGTGACAATATTTGCTACAGCATCGTTGAGAGAGAGTTCAAACAAATTACTGTTTCGAGGAGCAGTGGCTATAGTCTATCCATCTTTCCCAATTCGGCATTTGGTATGATCAAATCCAATAAACAGACCAAGATCAACAAGTCTAGAAATTGAAAGAAGATTACGTTGAAGATCTGGTACATGTAATACTCCTCGCAAAATTTGAGTGGAAGAAGATAAGGTACCAAGATATAAGTCTCCAATACCCTTTACTTGACAAGTAGTATCATCAGCAAGATAAACAACACGTTGAACTGGCAGTGGATGATAGTTATGGAGCCACTTAGACTGATATGTCATATTTCCTGTAGCACCAGAATCGACAATAAAAAGTGATTTATCACGTACATGAAGTATTCTTTCTGGAGCAACTGAACATAGGACGAAGCTTGTTTCTGGTACAATGTTGTTTCGATGTTCAGTAGCATATGCTCTATTCCGATCTATGTCGAATCGGCGCTTATAGCACATATGAGTGGGATGATCAGATCGTCCAAAATATTCACAAGAAGAAGAAGAAGAGTCTCTAGATAAACGTGGTTGTTTTGTGGTAATATTGTGTTCTTCATCATATTGACGTGCCCAACAATCATCTTCAGTATGGCCATTTCTGTTGCAGTAAGAACATTGATTATTAGGAAATTTGAGACGAGAGAAAATATTATCGCGATGGCCACCACTGCCGTTTCCTCGTTGACATGGACGCCTTCGAGCATAAAAAGCACGTTCCATCTATTGTGACTCAGTCTCCTCTTGTGAAATCATAGCTGTATCGTGACCAGCATTCCGACGTTCTTGACGTTGGGAGTATTCAATTAAAGACATGCAAGCTTGGTCGAAATCAAGACCATCTTTATTAGAGAGAATAGTAACAATGTTATCATAAGAAGAGTCCTTCACCGTATCAAGGATAAGTGTAATCAGTTGCTTTTGTGGAACAGGATCACCGGCAGTACCAAATTCATATTGTAACTAGTTAAGCAACCCTCTCAAATAAAGTATTTCTGTAACAGATTTCTTCTGAAAGTTTGCAATAAGGTACTTCCATACGTTGAGGGAAGTAGGCAGTTCATACATATCAAGCAAAAGGGAATCAGTAAGAGCAGAAAGAATATACCAATGAGCTGCTTTATTACGTCGTTGCCAATCCGTATAGGCAACATTCCAATCTTCAAATATAGGTCCTTCAGTGATAATAACGTTATCATTATCCGTATCAACAGGGTGAGGCGGACAAACACGATTTCCAAGAACAACATCGGAGAGTTCATCGCCTTCAAGAATTAACAACATCTTTGCTTTCCAGCCTGGAAATCCTTGACCTTGGAAAGGAGGAACAGAATGCTGGCCAGAAGGAAATCCGTTGACGAGAATATTCATAGCCATATCTTGTTGCAAGAAGACGTATAAGATAAGATCGTAGAATCTGCACACCATATATGGTGAAGGCTGCAATTGAGAATGAGAGAGATATGAGTACTGCATTCTGTCAACGATAACAACTGATTACACTTCTCCTTGATATGGTGAAGGACTCTTCTTATGATAACATTGTTACTATTCTCTCTAATAAAGATGGTCTTGATTTCGACCAAGCTTGCATGTCTTTAATTGAATACTCTCAACGTCAAGAACGTCGGAATGCTGGTCATGATACAGCTATGATTTCACAAGAGGAGACTGAGTCACAACAGATGGAACGTGCTTTTTATGCTCGAAAACATCCATTTCAACGAGGAAACCGCAGAGGTGGCCGTCGCGGTAATATTTTCTCTCGTCTCAAATTTCCTAATAAGCAATGTTCTTACTGCAACAGAAATGGCCATACTGAAGATGATTGTTGGGCACGTCAATATGATGAAGAACACAATATTACCACAAAACAACCATGTTTATCTAGAGACTCTTCTTCTTCTTCTTGTGAATATTGTGGACGATCTGATCATCCCACTCATATGTGCTATAAGCGCCGATTCGACACAGATCGGAATAGAGCATATGCTACTGAACATCGAAACAACATTGTACCAGAAACAAGCTGTGTCCTATGTTCAGTTGCTCCAGAAAGAATACTTCATGTACGTGATGGATCACTTTTTATTGTCGATTCTGGTGCTACAGGAAATATGACATATCAGTCTAAGTGGCTCCATAACTATCATCCACTGCCAGTTCAACGTGTTGTTTATCTTGCTGATGATACTACTTGTCAAGTAAAGGGTATTGGAGACTTATATCTTGGTACCTTATCTTCTTCCACTCAAATTTTGCGAGGAGTATTACATGTACTAGATCTTCAACGTAATCTTCTTTCAGTTGCTAGACTTGTTGATCTTGGTCTGTTTGTTGGATTTGATCATACCAAATGCCGAATTGAGAAAGATGGACAGACTATAGCCACTGCTCCTCGAAACGGTAATTTGTTTGAACTCTCTCTCAACGATGCTGTAGCAAATATTGTCACTGCTCCAGGTGATCATGATTGCAAAGTATGGCATCACCGTTTTGTTCATGCTGATTTCTCAAAACTCCTTGATCTTCAACGTCGTGATCTCGTTCATGGCATGGATCTTAAAGCCCATCCCCATATGGGAATTTGTGAATTTTGTGCTCTTGGGAAACACAATCGTAAACCCTTTCCTCTTTCAAATACAAATCATTCTCATGACATATTGGATCTTGTTCATACTGATATATGTGGACCTCTACCTTCTTCGAGATCACAATATCGCTACTTCATTACTTTCATTGATGATTTCTCAAGGTATACGACTGTATTTCTACTTAGACAAACATTTGAAGCCTTATCTGTTTTCAAACAATTCCACAGGGCTGCGGAACTTCAAATTGGTCGTCGCCTAAAGAAGCTTCGTAGTGACAATGGAGGAGAATATGTTTCTCAAGAGTTTGTGAGTTACTGTGCTGACAGTGGAATTCATCATCAACACACTATTCCATATTCGCCTCAACAAAATGGTG